>NC_092126.1:49898172-50217636 GCF_043159975.1 Macaca nemestrina | reverse complement strand
CCAGAACTCTGAGGAACAGAGGTTGAGAGCCAAAACATGCCATTACTTCTGTCACCCAGGCTCCACTCATTTATTTGTTCTACAAAAATTTTATTATAAAATTATACATGCATTTGATACAAAACCATTTCAAACACTAAAGAACAGTATTAAACGAAGTGCAAAAGTATTCTTCATTATCCCCACTTTAACTCTCTAGACTTAGACACTTTTAACTTTATTAGTTCTTCAGTTAACACCATGAATCTAAAAATCTAATAACCTATTTTTGTCAATTTACTATTTTACATACATTTATAGACTCTGTCTTGAAAGGTAGGGAACTAGTTTTATTTTGCTATCTTATTTAGTGTTTGTTGTTTTCCTTTTAATACTATTTTCATAATGTTATATTATATACCTAATTATAATTAGTAAATAAACTTTGAATAAAATAATACATTCTATTTATAGAAGACATATAACTTTATGTTATATCTCTTAATTGTGTACTAGGTAGCATGAGAAACTTTGCCAATCTACACCATTGGAGGTAGCCACTTGTTAGCTCTCTACCTCGTCTCTTTCTGTTATCCTCATTCACCATACTTATGCTGGTCACCTTGTTCTTTCTCCAACGTGCCAGGCCTGGGCCAGCCTCTCAACATTTGCACTATAATCTCCATGTCTCTGATCATATTTCATATTTTTGGTTTTTTCTCCCCCATGTCTTAGTAAATGTTCTTAGCTCTATATGCCACCCTGTCTACCAGATTTTATATTTCTGTGATTACAAGTTTAATTCTGAAAGCACTCATTTACTCTCTGAGTGATTCTATTTTATAGGATATATTGAACTCTTGAGAGGTTCCAGTACTATGTTAGATACAGGGCATAAAAAAGACAATAAGGTGTGGCACTGACCTTGATCATTTCATGGTCTAATATGGGAAAGAGAACAAGTGTCATTACCCAGCATCCTGGATGCAGTATAATGGAAAGAACTTAGAATGTTTGAAATTTAAGATTTGCCAGACATTCATGTTCAACACTTTTTCTAGATTATTAGTTCATAAAATTTTCAAAACTTCCTTATAAGTTAAGTATTATCTTTCCCCATTTGATGAAAATAAGGGTTAAAGGGTTTAAGTCACTTACCCACAGTGTAAGGAGCAGGGCTAGAATTTACAGGCAGGCAACTAGATTTCAGAGATGACAAACCAAATCACCACAGCGGGACAAATATCAAGGCTGAGCTGAGTCTGAGGCTCAGCATCAGAATATATAACAGATAGCACACTGAATATAACAAAATGAAGGTGGAAGGGAATTGCTAATTATCTAGTGTAACCCTTTTAATATTTTAAAACAATGATTTTATCTTACCTAAAGAACTGTGTTTTTGAAAAACAAATCAAACAATACTACAAAGCTCAAAGACAAAAGTAAGAAAGCATACAAAATTCTATCAGACAGAACCCTGAGTAAATATGCTCCAAATTGCCAAGTTCAGGGTTGTGTTTGTTTGTTTGTTTTTTGTTTTGTTTTGTTTTGTTTTTTGACAGAGTATCCCTCTGTCACCAGGCTGGAGTGCAGTGGCGTGATCTTGGTTCACTGCAACCTCTGCCTCCCGGGTTCAAGCGATTCTCCTGCCTCAGCCTCCAGAGTAGCTGGGATTACAAGCACCGGCCACCACACCCAGCTAATTTTTGCATTGTTTAGTAGAGATGGAGTTTCAACATGTTTGTCAGCCTGGTCTCGAACTCCTGACCTCAGGTGATCCACCTACCTCAGCCTCCTAGAGTGCTGGGATTACTGGTGTGAGCCACCATGCCCAGCCCAGACTCTTAAGTTTTAATAACTATGTGACTTTGGATGTGTAATTTAACCTTTCCATTCCTCAGTTTTCTCATCTATAAAACAAGAATAGTGATAGGGCCAATCAGAAAGTTGCTGTGAGGACTGAATTATTGTAACCCTATAAATAAAGCACTTAATGACTGTAAACCAGCTTCAAATCACAGAGAGGTGGGACTCTGCTCAACGACATCATACAATCCTTATGCATAATTAAATTAAGCTTTCCGTGATAAACATCTCTTCTATACATTCAGTTTCAATATTCTAAAATGCCCAGCTACAAACAAAAAGAATTGGATTAAAAATTGTGTTTTTAAATTTCCTCTGTGTTTCATCACTTCTGTGTCCCTGGGGTGTCATTCTCCAAATTACTCTCTATCATCTTTCTATCCTCTGTTGTTCTCTTCTCCATTGGTTTCTCCCAGTTTGAATCCAAATGTATTTATTGTTTTCTTATGTAACAACACAATAACAAAGATTTCCCTGGTCCCTGCCTTCTTCTCAAGCTCCTTCCCCACTCATCTCTGTCCCTTTTGGAAAAAATCCTGGAGAAGAATCCACATCGCAGCACCTAATTTCTTATCTTTCTTTTACCACTCTATGTGGGCCATCTTGCTACTGGCCCTTCACTTCTCCCAAATCATTCTTACAAACATCACTAACAATTTACTAATTGTTAGGTTCAGTGGTCCCTCTAAGATCCCCATTCCATTTGACCTCTCTCCAGCACATTTGACCTTGCCAAGGCTTTACCCATCTCTGTTCCTTATTCCCATTGCTCTGGCCCCATCCTTTATCAGCTCTTGCTTGGGACACTGTAACAACTGATTTCCCTCCAACTTGTCTTCTCCACAACCTCCGGTTTTCTCTCTAAGCCAATTTAAAAAGGATTTATTAGGTTACCAAAATAAAGAAGACATAGTTCTAAGGGCAAATGCTCACAATATAATAGTAAGTGAACAAAACAGGATTTACAAAACTATGTAAATAGTATCATTTCAATCATATATGAATATGTGCAATGTGTACGTAGTATGCATATATGTCCATCTATACGTATTTTTATGTTAAAAAAAAAAAAAGGTACCAAAATGTTCATGTGATTTTCTCTGGTGGCAGGACACTGAATGTTTATTTTCCAAACAAGCATTTATTACTGTTATAATTTAGAATAAAAAGTAATATGTAGTATGTTAGCACATAATTTTGTTTGAGGCAAGAGAAAAAGTCTAGGAAAGCTAAAGAGCTCTAATACCACCCCCATTAGGTTTTGAAGGGTGAATGGGTATTTTCCAGTCAAACAAAAAGAGCAAGTATGTATTAGATAGAAGGAGGAGCATGAGACAGTTCCACAGAGGTGTGAAAGCATACTACATATTCAGAATAAAGAGTCCAGTAGGCTAGGGAATATGGTGGACTCTAATAATAATAACCTTCTCTGTATTGGTTGTTGCTAGAGTGATCTCCTATTTATCCTCCCAGTCTTTTTATTTTTATTTTTTTCAAAATTTACCTCTTCTGTGAAGCCTTTCATGACTATCTCTGATTTTATAACAGCTCTTCTACCTTCATCGCTGTAGTCTTGGACCATATCTCCACATAACAATCATATAGCAGCCCTCATTGCTTGGCTGGATCTTAGAAATTTGTTTCCTGCAGCTATTTCCCTGCCTCCCATAATCATGGCTGGTATGGATTGTTTCTAGAAAGTAGCATAAAGAATAACAGATGAACTCTATTTCCCCTAACAACTTCACACACATACACATAGACACACACTCAAATCTTTCCTCTAAAATATGTTTTTCCAGTAACATAAAAATACTATGAAAATCAAACCACTGTCAAGCTCTTAAAAATTTCTTCCTTTCTTCAATATTTTCCCATATACAAGATAACTTCAATAAAAAATGCAAGTAATCTGCTTTTTAAATTTGCTAGTAATTTTAGCAGAATGTCATCTTGTCCTATTTCTGATCTCTGCACCATGAATTAGTGTATAAGAATGGCTTAAAGATGTTTTACAAGTCACAAATACATGATGCATAGAACCAAGTCATCTTCAATAGGTCGGTGAATCCACACAGGCACAACTGCTATTTTTCCATTCAGTGTAACCACTCAAGTATGCATTAATTTTGATGTGACTGAAGAGGTTAGAGAGAGTGGAAAGAATATTGGTCTGTGAAGTGGGAAACTCAAATTCTAGTCCTGGGACTGCTAATTAGCTGTGGGACCTTGGAGAAACTCCTGAACCCCTTCTGTCTTTGACTTCCTCATCTTTAAAATGAAGCCCCTGGATTAATTCATTTAAAAAGTCCCTTCTGAATTGAAAAGTCAAGATCTAGAAAGAAAAATCATGTCCAAGTTTACCTTAGCCGTCTATCTCATTTTGCCCATTTGTAAATTGGCCTTTACATTCTTTCCAACACTGACTTTGCTTTACTATGACTGATGAGATAAAATAAATGTGAATTCTGCTAAACATCAATACTAAGCCAGCTTTCTTAAACACTAGAATCAACTCACTCTAGCCAAAATGTTCTCAGACCTAGAAATTCATCATACTTTAGTCAGTCAGAAGATAATTTGTAATACCACTATATCATAGTAAAATTTTTGTCTTCTCTATAGATTAGTGAACTACATCATTAGATTTACTATAATCACAACTTGAGGACTAAAACATTGGAACAATAATTGTATTATTATTTGCACTAACAAAAACAAAACTAATAAAAATACGTATCTAAATGTTCATGGTCTTTTCACCGTGAGATACTAGGCTTTAAAGCATTAAATGCATTACCTTCTGATAGAAATTAGAATGCTATGAGCTTGCATCTCAGCAATTACTAAAAAGAAAAAAAATATATTATGCCCTCAACCACAAGCAAAGTTAAGTTCTCACATTTAAAAAATTGTGTAATCTTCCCTTTGTGGAGCTTACTTTGTTTTATAAGGGTGCTCATGATTAAAATAACATAACATAACATAACATAACAAACATAACAAACAACAAAAGTCATGGGCAATGCTAAAATACTAGTAAAAACATTCAAAATATCAAACTAAATAAAAAGTTATTTTATTGTATTTTATAATAATTTCATCCATACAA
Organism: Macaca nemestrina; assembly: GCF_043159975.1. Lineage (NCBI taxonomy): Eukaryota > Metazoa > Chordata > Mammalia > Primates > Cercopithecidae > Macaca > Macaca nemestrina. Next base: position 50,212,676 of record NC_092126.1, on the reverse strand, counting down.
GAAATACAACTAAATTTTGAGGGATTTTCATGACCAGGTATAGAAATCAATTACCTAAATTAACTATACATTGATATCATTTCGCTAAGGCATCATGAAACAATGTTATCTTCATTGACTTGGCAGTACTTAGTTTTTTCAAGAAAATTACAAGACCAATAGAAAAATTTTAAAGTAAATTTAAAAGCCTAGAATTCCCATTAGTTATTATTAACTTCAATTTTTGGCTTGATCATATCCTAATTACAGTTGCAGGACTATGAAGTCAATGGTATTTTCAAAGCAGGAATCTGTTGACTCATCCTTGAGGGGAAGAAAAAAAAATCCAATCTCCAGCTACTTGCCACCAATATTAACAAAAATTACCCTAATATGTTCATAGGCATATTGATCAGCTGTTGAAAATTTCAAGTTAAACAAAAGTAACTTATTTTTCATCTACAACTAAATCTTGGTCTAGCATAATAAACTATATTTTTAATCTGCCTGTTCTTATGGCCAAACATGTAGTGAAGTTGGGGCTTTTATTTTCAAACAAATGCATCCAGCTTAGATGGGTGATAGAATTTCTAAATTAACACCCAACTTCAAAGAGCAAAATTTCAAGGAGTCCCCAATTGATTAATCAATTGCAGAGCTTTCAATGTAAACACACACAAAAAATCTTATAAATTCTTTGTTTTCTATGTTTTCAAAAATATAATAAAATACAATGATTTATAAACATCAAAAATTATATTTTAATGTTGATTGATTAAAGTCTATTAGCATGAAACTGTAGCCATCAGTTTTTTCCTTTGTGTTATATAATTTTAAGACGTATGAGAAATTTGATCAAATAACCAGTAAAATTACATCCATGCATCAGTACTTTTAAGAAGCCAAAAAATGATATTCTATTACCCTGATGAGGCTAGAATTAATTTAAATAACATTGGGCTTGATTCGTGAAAAACAAAAATACTTACACAGTAGGGGGGCATTATTTCTGCATTTTTTTATATGCACAAGTCATGGTCTGCATTCAACTTTCAATTCAAAAAGAAAAGTTGCAGATTTATGTAGGCAGGTTTTTGTGTGAGTGCACAGTTCCAAAGTGAAAAATAAATAAGCCTGTAGAGTACACACGCCTTTTAGCAGAGTGTTAAAATGATTGCAGGCTGAACTTCAGACCCCCCAAAAAAATCTAATCCTAATAAATTATTACCAAAATGTTAGCAAGCACTACGTTGTCACACTCAGGCAGTAGAGACATAATGGTGACGCAGAAGAAAACTGCCACTTAATAAATCACTTTGAAACAGCCCTTTGCTCCATATAGGGAGAAACTTCCATCCTCAGCTGAATCTCCTCTCCCACCTTTTCATCTCTATGATAAATTGGCAACTGTCTAAATCACTAAAAACAATTTAAAAGAAATCCCTGAAGATGTTGCTGCCAAACTTAGTAATAGCCTTTCGTGATTAAGAGAAAAGGAAATAAGGAGTAAGAAAAATTCTCTTTAGAAATATTCTCCCTTTAAAATCTGAATTGATAAAGTAGATCACAAGTCTTAAACTGAACCAAATAATCTATAAATATTGATTTTTCCTTAATTTGGCTTTCTTAATTCCACTTAGCGAATATATCTTTTATGGAGTATAGAAACATAAAGAAATGGATTCTATAATAAAATAATTTGGCATTGTTAAGGCATTTCAATAGAGGCAAATGCCTTTAACTTATGAAAAATGTTCTCAGGATTTTTACATCTACTTCTAAAAGCCAATTTTAAATTTTCAGACCACATTTGAAATTATTCTTTAAATAAATTTTCAGCAAAAATATGTATCTATTAAAATTTTCTATATGAATAAAAATTGACTTTATAATTAATGACCATGTAAAGTCATTCTAATAGTAAAGTAAACCAACATTATGTACATGTTTTAAAAATAAATAAGGCTACATGTGTTTTTTAGACATACTTACATATTTGTGGAAATAGTGTTGGTGTCAAAAATAGAATTAATCGATTTTATTTTAATGTAAAGTATTTTAAAATACTGTCATAGCTCTATTGTTTCTCACATTTTGAAGCAAATCATTTTTGTTGCTTCTTTTTGTCCCTTAAACTTTCAGGAAATCTTAGCTATTTCATAGGGGCACCCTACGAAAAATTTTTGTATTCAATAAAATCTTGAAAATAAATGGAAAATAAATCTAGATGTTCAAGATAATTTTATTAATCCTGTGGAAACTATTGCATAATAACACAGACAATATTCAACTTCCCTTGTCAATTTTGAAACTCAACTATTACTGTTGCTGTCTTAAATTTAGCATCCTTTAAACTGAAGGAGGGAAAATCAACTTGCAATTTAGACAGTTATCAAATTACCAAAACTAGTGCAGGAACTCTTAATGAGCAAAACCATTAACAATTTTCCGACTGGAGTCCCTGTTCAAATACCTTGGACACCTTGTTAGCACAGAATGAGGTGTTCAATCAAGAGACTGGGAATTGGAAGTACCAGGGCACAGTTTTGAGTGGTGATTACAAGGGCGAGAGAGCGAGTGCCAAAGTAACAGTCTTCTACCCTGCAGGAAGCTGAGAAACCTTCAAGTCTACATTTGTAAATCAGGCCCGATGATTACAGCAGTCACAAGCAAAGAACATATGAAACAATTATTTGCACCATTCTTTCACTGTTTTAATTTGCTCTTAAAATGAACAAGATGATCCCCAGAGTCACTGGCATTTTGTCTTTAGAATTTTAGAGCATGTTCTAGGATTTTTCATGGCACCGTAAGCCAAGGAAAAGACTAAAAGGATAATTTCAAAGATTATTCCTTTTTATTTCTGCACAAGCTATTTTATTGTGCAGCTTTCCTGTAACTTAAAAGAGACAAAATAGTTTGCAGGAATTTAATTTATTTCAGATATTTTAATTGCTGACTATTTAAAAATAAAATATATGTTTGTCACTTATTCATTTTTAATTTTAGTGTTACTGCCTTTTATTTAAAATGCAGTATCTTAGACATTGAGACTCTTGAATTAAATTCAGCAGAAATATCACAACATATTTCCAGTTTTTAACTACTTTAATCTGCTCTTTAACCGCTGACAGCTCACAAATAATTTACTAAAAAGTTTTTATTTTAGGTTACAGCATTTAAGTTGCCCTTGAAATTTAATAGTGACACAGTATCAAATGTATTTAAAAGAATATAGTTAAGAAAATATTATTTTTTAAAATAAGCATATTTATCTTGTGAAAAAATTGCACTGAAAAAACAAAATTAAACAGAAAACTAAACCTTCCAAATGCAAATACATGGAATTGATTTTATTGCCATTAGGTACATCTTTTTTACTAAGCTGACTATAGACAAATAAAAATTCAGGTGCCATAAAATGAAGTGTTTATAGTTGGAAAAAGGAAACACAAATATATATTTATAATTTTGTTTTCTGATACAAAAATATATTTTTTTAATTTATTAAATATGCATATACTTTTATTCTGAATTGGTTGCAAGATGATGTGCTAAATGTTTAGGGATGGTTTCACTAATTAGTGACAGACACAAGGATTTATATATAATATATTTTATATGTCTGTAATTTTATAAACAACTTTATTATGAATTAGTCTGAAAAAGAACTTTTAAAAGAACTTAAAATTACCAATAAATTTTATTTCATTTTATGAAAGCATATTAAATGTTAGATTCTAAGTCTATATTTTCTTCAATAGGTGAATACTGGTAACTAGAAAGCATTTATAAAAGACTTTGATCACCTCTGAATTTGAAAACATCAGAAGGTTCTGTTTATATAAGCAAGGAAAGAAAATAACACAATTTTAACGACTTATAAGTGATTTCTGAAAATTTATTAAATAATATGATTAAATTTATTTTTAAGTAGGTTTATATTTTCCTAGAAAGTCTTCTATTTCCTCTTGACTATTATTTTTGTCAGTGTTTTGCTCAATGGTAGAATATTGAGTTTCCAGATTTTGATTTTCTGTACTAAATCAATGGTTTAAAATACTGTAAACTCATGTGAGAGATTACCATGTAATTTTGTAATGTATTACAATCACATAAGTTGTCCCCAAACCCATAGTGATTATTGTTAAATGCTCCTTTTCTCAACTAGCAAAATCTTTTTCATGATTTGCTATCCAAATGTAGAGGGCGCTGTTGTTCATGTATTTTGAAAGTGTTTCATAAAGGGAAATACATTTAGCTAATAGTTTAGTATTTGTTTTCAAAATGTATCTATAAATTCCAATGGAAGTATCAACATGTTAAGTCTGAATTTAAATTTAATTTAACTGAAAAAGTGTTTATATCGATCAGTAAAGTTGCATTTGTCATTAAAGATTTATGTATTTTTAATTATCCCTGAGATCTAATTAATCTAATTAATTTTAAATATTATGATAACCAGATTTTATAGAAGTATTTCAGTTTTTCTGTTGCTGTAGTTATGTACAGGAATAGCCTTGTGCATAGGAGATGCATGCTGCAAAATTTAAGAGTGTCGTTACTTTCAAGCAATTTAGCGAAAAGATAAAGTCAATGTGGCAAAAAAACGTTGATTTTGAGTGGCGAACAAGCGCATGTTTGCTGTACTGTACTTCAACTGTTTTTGTATGTTAAAATTTTTCAAACTAAAAATTTGGAGGCAATATTCTGATTGTTTATGTCATTCTTAGTTTTTATGTTTATTTTGTTCATTATTTTTCTAAGAAAATGTATATTTTTAAAAATTTTACTGAGCATGCTAGTTTCTGTATGCTAAATTTTACTGCAGTTTTTAAATACAAAATGTTATCCTAATTATATTCTGTCACTAATTTCTTGAGGTAGAATGGGGTCAATAATTTTAGACGAAAAATTTATATTCACTCATATTTGTACAAAATGTTATGTGAGTAAATATTATTCAGTTTTAAATATTTTCTCAAGTATCATGAAATCACATGAGTTCACTTTTGTTTTTTGACTTTTGTTTGTTTTATGGTTGCTGTAAAGAGCTTAAAAATGAGTCAAAAATCCCCTAGAATTATAGCCATTCTTGTTCTAAACACAAAATTTAAGACATTGGCATAGCTTTCAAAATGAATTTCAAAAATTTAAATATTTAGATGCATCATTGTATCTAAATACATTGAACAATTGTTACATAAAACTAATCAGCACCTTGCTACTAATAGTACATGCTGTAGAAGAGTTACAATTACATATTTTAAACACACTAGTTTGGAAAATTCAAACCAGGCACTAAACATTGATTGTATTGTAAGGTAGTTTTCATTCTTAGTTCTTCATATTTAATTTAATACTTTGAATAAACCATTTCAAAATTTGTCTTTTCATGTTACTTATATATTTAATACATCTAAATATATGTTATATATAGTGTAAAGTATCTTCTTAAGTTTATTATATTAAAGTCTATATATATATGCTGAATAGACTGAATATAAGAAAATAGTCTCTCTAGTTAAATAAAATCTAGTTAAATAAAATCACATTTAGAATCATCCAGACTATTGACTGAATATTTCTTTTCTATTTACATTATTAGGCACTGTGGCAGCAGCAATAACATCTCTTTTTCTTTTTAACCTAACTTGCAGAAAGAAAGAGGAAGAGAATGTTAGTGACTAGTGTATGTAAATATGTATTCTATGCATAGCCATGAAACTAACTCACCAGAAAAACACAAATATTGCTTGAGGAAAAGTTTTGAATGTAGCTCAGGCATTACTTTTCACCACTTCAAATTATTTTAAAATCAAAATAAGCATGACAGAAAGCACAAAAAGAAAAAGCAGCTCATTAAAATAGCTCATAACTTGCAATTTTAAATAGGATATCTGAAACTTTGTCTGGTTATACTGTATCTAATCTTGCACAAGCAGGCATTGTCTAATTTTTATGGTATCCATGCACATTCAAGAAGTTTGCCACCTTAAAAACAAGGGAGTGGAGTTGAGGGGGGTGGGGCCAATCCATAACTGAGTAACAGTTGCCTTTTATGTTTGGCAAGTTCTTTGGGACCAAGATACCCCCCAGCCTGACTGACTAGGAGGCTGAGATGCAGTTCGGCCCTGTCTTTATGTCAAATCACTGCCATCAAAACAATGGCTCATATTACATGAAAATCTTGTGCAAATGAGCCATAATGGGAGTGAATGACAATCTCGTAAGACCATGCAGCAGGGTCCTCCTTTGATGTGAAATACTGTTAATCTTTCTGAAACATAGCCCACTAAGTATACTTGGCAAATCCTATATGAGAAAGTCCTTATAGTACAGATTCAGAGATAAACATGCTGTAAGTGAAAAAGACTAATATAAAGTTCCATGTTGTTCATACATTTTCATTTACTTCAGTCATTTTTTGGTTGGGGGTTTGTTTTTATGTTCTTAGTGATTATCATTTTTGTTTAGTCTTTTGAAGGGTATTTATACATCACACCTCCTTATTTTAAAATGCCGGGTACAATGGCATTACGAGTGTTAGATATAAATGTTCAATGGCTGATTTAAAAATTATTTTTAAAAGGATCTCTAAGGGTTATAATAATTTGAGAATGTTTGAAATGCCTTATTTACATAGGCTTTTGTCATTAATCATAGTGGACTCAGACTGATGGCTTCATATTATGTGTGCCATAACATGAAAGAGAAAGGGGAGAGAGAGAGAGAGAGAGAACTTTCAAGCATGATGTTTTCTACTATTAGAAAAAAATGACTTAGGTGTTTCTATTTTTAAGGTAGTTTAAATAGCCATCTAAATATCTCCCAAGGAGTTACAGATCAGCTTTTGGATCACAAAAGGTATTTTCTTTCACTCTCTGATATCAAAAATCAAACTGTTTTGCTGGATAGCCAAATATGTAAGGCACATGTCTAATGCAAGCTGAGTCAATCATGGTAATTCAGTGCTGGTAGGAAATATGCCTCTTCAGTTGTGCTCTGCTTTTGAAGTGTTGCCTAAAAATCAGCCTTGGGCTTCAAAGAGAGAGGGATTATAGCCTTTATCCAGCAATTAATATGGCTGGAACTCAGAATGTCAGTGTCTAACCACGATCCTGGCTGGACAGTAGCATAGCAGGAATTCGTTCTTCAAGACTTGGAGTAAATCATAAAAATGAATAATAGTAAACTGTTACTAATGTGTGGCAGAAAAGAAGACGGGAAAAAATAAACATTCCACTTCTAATGACCGGCCTGTGTTTTTGACATGCAGACAAGCCCTCCCAAAAAAGTGATGTCCCCAGACCTTTAACCAGCCTTATCCACCTAGATCGTTTTAATCTCCCACCAACTGCTAGGCAGAAAGAAGTGCTATTAGAGAGAAAGCTATTCCTTTTGCCTTCTAACATAGATCAGATGACAACCTCTCCAAGTCCCTCCTCTCTATCAGAGTTCAAGGGTTCAAAAATGGTCAGAATATCAAGCAACAGAAAAGCAGCAGGGTTTTGCAGGAAGAGTTTAAGTCCATTAGATTATGCAGAGTAGTCAGAAGAGACACTGGTATTAGGTTTCATTTTTCATTCTCAATCATATTTTCAGTGCCCTTTGACAGTAACCAAAATAGTGATCTCCTTCTGCTACTGAGAGATTATAAAATGCAAGTCCTTAAAATACTATTTATTTCTACTTAATACTCTCGTATGTTTGAGGTTGAATATTAAATAACAAAATGTCCCCATCTTTATAGCAATAGGTTATTTGGAATTAATATTTCAAGGTGATGTGCTTTTCTTGGTCTGAAGGCAAAGGAGTGTCATCTCTTCCAAGGGTTGTGAACAAAAATCAGGAAAATCTCTCACTGAGTTTGAGGAAATTCCTCCCTTGGAATAGGTAGGACTCCTCCCCACCATATACCGGGAACCACCAAACAATCTTGCTTTTTAAAATCTTACACAATTGTCTCTGCATGTTTCTTTATGATTTTTTTTCTAGTGACTTGAAAGAAAACCCACATGTAAAGTATTTACAGAAAAGTATCACGGCATTCTGACAGGCTAAGCAATGTGTTTCATTAATAAGCAATGTTTATTGCTCATTACAGAGGTTTTGTGTGGAAGACATTTGAAGAATGATCACTATAAAATCTAATATTAACAAAAAATTTTAAATATGTAATAGTCTTTTTGATATCACATACATATTTACCCCTAAATCTCACACATAAATATAGAATTGAGATCACACAGGCATTTGATTTTCTATATTCTTTTTGCATTTATTTTCTTTTTTATATTGCTGTGCATTTCACACTCGTAGCAAAAGGCCTGACAGTGTGTTTTAGATCCACAGAAAGCTGGAAGAAAAAAACAAAGATGGTTGATAAACTAAATAGCTAAGAGAAGGCAAAGTGTTGCCCATAGTACTCATTCTACTGAAAATGGGAGCAGAATGTGTACAAATCTAAACAGAATCCATTTTTTCCCTTTCCTTTTTTGCTGCCTTAATGTTAAAGCAGTGTGATTCCCAGGCCCTAGTTCAAGTATCAGGAAACCCACCACGGCTATATTGCCATAGAATAATAGAGTATTTGGTGTTAAAAAAACAAAACGAGTAAAGGAAAGATAATTCAGGAAACTAGAAAACAAAATTCTTCAAAGGAAGAAGAATGTGAAAGAAAACCTGCATTTAACACTTTATCTCATATTTTTTATGATATAAAGTTCCTTGTTAGTACAATATCATTATTCAGTAAGCTTGGGATTTAGGCAATGCCTAACCATAGAAAGCATACCATGGAATATCTTTACCATGTATTTAGTTATCAGCTAGGCCTAGTTATTAGGTCCAAATTATTTTAAACTAATTTCAAAAGATGTATACCCTATTCAGAGTTTAAAGTGTCCAGACCCATTCATAATCACTATCCTATTCCCACTTCCATCAATGCCCTCTCAATGACCCAACAGGTATGAATCTATACATTTGTATATACTATATATAATACATATATATTCAACTGTATTACTTTCTCAAAAATCTCATCAGATAAAACTGCTTTGTTGTTGTTGTTTGTATGAAATTGGCGTTTTTTGTAGTAATATGCACTGGAAAATAATTTTAAAAAAAAGAAATACAAAAAATGTTGTTACTGTTTCTTATAAAACAGATTTCTGCAGGATCCTCAATACTTCCCAGCAATCCTGTTTATCACTATCTAGTAAATACATTTCTAAGTCTTCTCATCTAGTATTTTTAATTTTATTAACTTAATTTTTTGAATGAGTAATACATTATCATGGGTTGGAAAACCAAAATAAAGAATAAAAATGTGAACAAGTGAAAACTGTTCCTCTTAATCCTCTCTCCACTTATCCAGTTCCCCTGACTCCTCAGTCAGATAACCTTTGTCATTTTGATATATTCTTTCATTGTGTCTTTATGTATGTATAAGAAATAGAATCAACCACTATAGCCCCTCCTGAAATATCTATTCGTGGCACTGTCCCTCACTCTCACCTTTGTCTCACATTTCATTATCACCACAATGTTCTCCTTCCTTACTCATCCACTGAGTATGTACCTCCTTCTTCTCCTGTTTCCTCCTCTAACATCAGAAAAGCTGCATTTTATCCTAGTGAAGTCCAATTCTTCTATGTACCTCCTTCTTCTCCTGTTTCCTCCTCTAACATCAGAAAAGCTGCATTTTATCCTAGTGAAGTCCAATTCTTCCACGTGGAGTGAAGCCTTATCATTTCTACTTTCTAAAAACTTTACTCCTTCAGTTCTCCCCTTCTTCCTCCTACATCTCCACTGTCTGCTTCTATATGTTCTGGAGTTGGCTATTTAAATGTGAATGTATTAAAATTAGGTTTAAATGCATTAAAATTAGGTAAATTTCAAAATTTAGTTCCTCAGGTGCACTAGCTACATTTCAAGGGCTTAATAGTCATATGTGGCTAGTTGCTACAGAATTAAACTGCTCAGGTAGAAAACATTCCTACTATTGCAGAAAATTCTATTGGACAGTGTTGTTCTAGAGCATGTTTGAAAAATGATAGAATGTCTCAATTTCCTTACTCATTAAGTGTGACCGTGGCCAAGTTTTCTTTACTATGCTTCAATTTCTTATGTAGTAAACTGAGAAAAAGAATAGTGTCAATTTTGTAGGTTATTGTATATAAAGAACATATTAAATTGGCATGAAAAAATTGAACATGAATATAAAATTGAAGATACAGGTATGGATACAGAAATAGATACATAGAGGTAAAAGTATTTCAAAACAATTAGTTTTCTCTTTTCCATACTAAATATTTTAGTCCCACCGAAGCTACCTTTGTGTGTGTGTGTGTGTGTGTGTGTGTGTGTGTGTGTGTGTGCATACACATGCGCCTTGGGCAATTCTAACAAATTGTATTTACTTTCCCAAATTCCCATAAGCATGGACCCACGTTTATGTTTCCATTTCACTTTATAAATACTTGTATAATTAGGTGTTATTGTATAACACCTGTAAACACAAAGATCTTAACTTCATGCTTTTAGCAACATATAAAGGTCCAGAACACATAGTAAATATTCAGTAAATGTTGTTGAATTTAATTAAATTTAGTTTACAGACACTTGATTATGTTTTCTGTGTGTGAAAATTTCTCTCACTTTATTTAAACTGTGTTCCCATTTGTATGTTCAAACATCATGTTTTCTTTTCATCATCTGTTCTAGAGTTTGTAATTACATGGGTTACACATCTCCTATGTGTTCAAATCTTCATTAGTCCATTTAAATTGCACTACACTCTCCCAATTTAAAGATTAATGTGAAAGAGTGTACTTATGGTCAGAAAGTTGTACTTGCCTTCACTAGTAACCAGGATAATTTTATTTTAAAAAAATGTTTGACAGTATTTTGACTTTATCTGAGAAAGAGAATAATTAAAAAGGGAAGAAGGAAAGAACAATAGATGGTAGTATAACCATCACTCATGCTGTTTGTATAAAGATATATTTTCCTGCTAGATGACTATAGTGAGATATTTTACATATGTATTTTTAAAAGGTGTTAATTTTCTCTTTGAATGCATATATATTCAGTACAAATATTTAAAAAATACTAATTATTACATTTTTAAAATTAGAGGTGCCTCTTAATTTAACTATACTCAGAAGTGAATGCTCCATGATTCCCTCATGACACCCTTAGAGCTTTACATATTTATTAAACACACAATAGATACTTGTTAACATTAGTAAGTATTAATGTTAAAAGGTTATTATTTTATGAAAACCCCATTTTGCAGAAACACAAATTTACCCCAAAAATAAAATACGTGAATATTCACTTAAAATGTATTTTTAATCAGCATTTACAATTGAAATTAACTAAGTATTTTTATATACATCTCATTAAATCTCCAAGATAGTTTATGCATTTTGGGGTACTGGTATTTTATTCCATGCAAAATTAATTTTTGCACAAATTACATATAGGCTGACTACATAGGAATTGTACGTTTTAAGAGGAGGGCTTCGGGCCTGGGACAGTGGCTCATGCCTGTAATCCCAGCACTTTGGGAGGCTGAGACGGGCAGATCACCTGAGGTCGGGAGTTCGAGTCCAGCCTGACCAACATGGAGAAACCACGTCTCTACTAAAAATACAAAATTAGCTGGGCATGGTGGCACATGCCTGTAATCCCAGCTACTCGGGAGACTGAGGCAGGAGAATCTCTTGAACCCGGGAGGTGGAGGTTGCCATGAGCTGACATCCCACCATTACACCCCAGCCTGGGCAACAAGAGCAAAACTCCATCTCAAAAAAATAAATAAATAAAAATAAAAATAAGAGGAGGGCTTCTACCATCAAATAAATCACAGTTTATTCATAAAATGGAATACTGAGCAGACTCTAAAGAGAAAGTGATAGCTATAGATAGAAAGGAGATAGAAAACAATCTATAAAACATATTGATAAACATTTTTAAAATTTTGGAAGATAGTGAACAGTTTACTGCTACCTATGTAAGAAAAATAGAGATGTATCCATACATTTATATGTTTGAGATTATTTAGACTATTTGTGGAAGAGAAATTTTGTTCTGTTTGAATTTTTACTGATTTTTTAAATGCTTTCTCTTTGTCTCATCATCAATGCATTCAGTTTTGAAAGTCTTCTTTTTTTTTTTTTTTTTTTTTTAATTGACGGAGTCTTGCTCTTGTCACCCAGGCTGGAATGCAGTGGTGCAATCTAGGCTCACTGCAACCTCGGCTCACTGCAACCTCTGCCTCCTAGGCTCAAGCGATTTCCTGCCTCCGCCTCCCGAGTAACTGGGATTACATACAGGCTCCCGCCAGTAAGCTTGGTTAATTTTTGTAGTTTTAGTAGAGACAAGGTTTCACCAAGTTGGTCAGGGTGGTCTTGATCTCCTGATTTCAGGTGATTTGCCCACCTCGTTCCCCAAAGTGCTGGGATTACAGGCCTAAGGCTAAAACTCCCGGCCTAAAAGTCTTAAAACAATATCAAGAAAAATACTTCTACTTTCCGTATCTCCCGACCTACCAAATTCTTTTTTCCAAGAACAAGTACTTTCTTTACACATCTATTTGCTTCCATGTTTCTAAATATATGCCTTAGAATTACATTTCATGATCTATCAATGTTATAATTTGTGTATTGACTGTGTTATGGCATCATCTTATATAAGCACCTTCTATATCCCCTCTTTCGCAATTACATACTTCTTAAGATTTACATGTTGTGTGTTATATACATCTTGTTCCTTGCTGAGTCCAATGATAGTCAAACAAGCTATTTTTTTCTTGCTTGCTTTACGTGTTATGTTTCATAAAGTCAACATTTGTCTGTATAAAATTATTTTTCTTTTTGTAATATTTACCTATAGTTAATTCTTCCTAAAATTTCAAACACAATTATTATACACATCTCAATATCATTTTCTACATGTCAAAATTAATCAAATTAAATCAAAATCATTTTCTCCCAGAAATCCTCCCCTTTGGGTCCTCTGATTTCTTGTGAAACCTGACCTGATTGCTCTCCAGGCCTATTGCAGACTTGTTATTTTGGAACTTTCCTTTGTCTCTCTCCCATGAGGGAGCCCATGTCTTTCTCTTCCTTGATTAACTCCCTGTCTTCTACTGAAACAGCAGTACTTGATTGATAATAAGTGTCTGGAAGATAATTTGCTGAAACCTTGTATGTGTGAAAAAGTATTTATTCTTACTTGGCCAGAATTTGGCTGCAGAGAGATTTTTAGGTTGAAATTGTTTTCATCATATTTTGTGTGCTAAGTTCTTGGCAGGACTTTCCAATCTGTTGATCCATGTCCTTCAGTTCTAGGGTATTTTCTTGTAGCATATCTCTGTTTTCTCCTTCCTTTTTTTTTTTTGTACTCTTTATCTTATGGACTTATTCATAAGTTTTACATGTCTGCCATTGCAGTTAAGGATAGAATGGTGATCAAATATATGTTTCTAGTCTGACATGTTTAATTGAATGTACCTATATTATATTTCTATTCTTCTTGATGTTGGACTTTTTGGAAAATCTAATTTTCTTTTACTTCCTAGTGTTCATTTTTTTTCTCTTTACACTACTTTTCAAAACATTTCCCCCATTTAATCTTTCAACCCTTCTATGTTTACTTTTTATTGTGAATAGCTCTTTTTCATTCCATGATTCTTTTTTAAAATAACATCCTGTTCTTGTCTCATTAAAGTAATAATTTTGTTTGTGTCTCTAATCATAGCAATTAGTTTTTGTTTTCTTCTGTTCCCCGAATTGCCTGTCATTGTAGTTCACTTTTTATTTGTTTATTTTGGTCTCTTTGTGTTACATGTTCAGCCTTTCTTCTGGACATGCTTACCCCTTTTTTCATATTCAAGAGTAAATCATCAATAAGTTGGTTAGAGGCTCTGCTTTAGTGGAAAGAGCTTAAAGATGAATGTAACCACCTTTTCATTGTAGGAAGGAAGCCCAAATATCTTTAACTAGATGCATATTTGAGTGGAGAGTCTCTGTTCTAGACAGTCTCCTTGATGGTGAATATCAGCCCAGTTGTTAGGAATCTGGTGGCCCCAAGTGAGGTAATTCATCTGGAGATGTCACCATTTCACTTGTCTTTCTCACACCCATGCTTCTCTGTGCCTTGCATCCCAAGTCTCATCTCCTTTTTTATTGTATCTGTAGCCTCCAAATTCTAATGCTTACCAAGGTTCTGCAGGGCAGATTGCTGTGCTTCTCATCATTATCATCCTCTGCAAACATGTAAGTTTCCAATCCTTCCACTTCACTGAGTCAGTTCCTGCCATTTTGTCTGTTTTTCACCTTCTGTAAACCTATTGGTGTCCTCTCTGTCATATTTTCATTTACACTCTTTGTCTTATGGACTTATTTATAAGTTTTACATGTCTGCCATTGCAATTAAGGATAGAATGGTGATTAAATATATGTTTCTAGTCTGCCACGTTTAACTGAATGTATCTATATTATATTTTAATAAAAATATGCAAGAATGCCCCAAAAGTTTTTGGAGTGTTCATAAAAATTTTCATCACCAAAAAATATTGGGGTAAAAAAATCTTCACAATCTGTGGATATATTGAATTATTTATCACTAGGATAATTCAGTGTACAATTAATGTCATAACTAATAGTATAATAACTCCATATTGACTTTCCCCAAAAGGATGTTTCCAATACAGACAAATGGTTGTTGTCCTATACCTTCTTACAGAAGCATAAATTAGTTCAACATTTCCAAAGGACAGTTTGAAAATATGTCTGAAGAGCATTAAAAGAAGCATACTTTCTGATCTAGAGATTACCTTACAGTAATTTATCTAGGAAAATCTCAGTATATATATCTAGTCAGAAATTATTTGGTTGCAAATCAAATGAAAGTTGATCACAGAAAATCTCCTAGACCACAGTTACCGGAAAGATATCAGAGATTCACTGAGCCACAATGTGACCGAACTGTCTTTCTCCATACCTCTGATTCTGGTTTCTCATTAATAACTCTCCCCAAAAATGACAGTATCAGCCTTGAATCTACAGGATTATCTACTTTGGTTCCAGACAACTAAATGACTTAGTCTCCATGTCTCAATTTCAGTTTCTCAGAGAATAAATCTGATTGGCCTGGTTAAGTCAGCCTTTGTGGCCAGTGCTCAGGAGAGAATTAGTTGGAAAATCAGAACTAATTCTTCTCAGACTATTAGGGTTGGAGAATTGTTTTTAGAAAGAAGCATGGAGATCTGGAGAAACGTATCTGCATCTCTAACACTCTAGATAGTATGTACAACACTAGCCAACTAGGTGAGTTGGACCATTATACAATGGCTGGTCTATGTCCAAAGATTGGGTTGAACTGTGACTCAAATACCATGAAGGTTGTTTTAATTTTAGTTTACTATTGATCCAACAAACAAGGGATGCAAATAATAATCATCAGATTCAGAACATAATTCAGTGGACACATCTCCTAATACCTTTCTGGATCCTCAAAGTTTTGTCCAAATTTCAAAAGGGTTGGCAGCACTCATAGAGTGAAAAAAACAGACAGGTAAGAAAATCCTACAGCCTCAGAGGCATCCTTTTTTGGTGGCTGTGGCGGGCTGGGGAAGATGAGAGAGAGAAGCACATTGGCACTCGGGGGCTTACCTTATTGCCAGAGAGGAAAATTGTAATGAAGAGTCTATGTAGAGCAAAGTGTGTAACAGGGGCAAGAATACTAATAAACAGTAACTGACACCAGGCTTAGCACAGACAAGAAAGCTCAGAAAGGGAAGACTATAATATATGCAGAAAGAAATTGCTATTTAGTTCTAGGTGACTATATTTTTGCAGGAAAAAAATGTATTTCTTTATTTTTTGTTTCTAAAACCAAGTAAGAAATCCAGATTTCTATGTGACATTTCCAGATTTTGAAATGTTGGAAATGATCAAGATTTTTTAAAACAATGTGTAGCCAGGAAAAACACATCTGCTGATAGAATCAGGCCTGCATACAACTAATTTGTGAGACTGTCTATGCATACTCTAATATGTGTAGACAAACACACACCTACACCCTTTGTAAATGAGTATGAATCTTAATTGTTCTCCTAGGCTAAAACCCAATGAATCAAGAATGAGAAGTTTAGCTTTATATACAGATTTCCTCAAAATCACAGAATGTTAGTGTAAGAAAGAATATGGGATTTCAGTGATCATAACTCCATTATTTTATAGATGAGATAACTTACATATAGAAAGTCTTAACAATTTGTTTAAAACTTAAAGATAGTTACGTGTCTATATACATTTAATTATTTTGGAATTTTCTTTAAGAGGTAATAAGATTTCTTACATTCTAAGATATAATTCATGTCTCGATATCATATCTCCACAAGCATCCTAGCTAATTATTATTTCAATTCAAACCATAATTTATCAGGAAGCTTTATGTTTCTTTCATAAAGCCATCAAAATTATTTCAATGTGTCATCTAGAAAGTTTAATGTAACTATAGCACATAATAATACCATGATTATTCTGGATTAAATAACATCAACATTAACCTTTATTAACTATTGGCAAGGGACCCATCTTTAACCAGCCACTTCGCTTTACACTTGGAATTTGTAAAATGCTATATTTATTTCTGGTTACATTTGTCCGGGTGATTTTCAAATTCCAACCTTGGTTCTTGTGCCCAGATTTTTTTTTTAGGTCTTTTACTTCACACATTGAAATTTATGGGGCATTTCCCAGTACTCCCTGCTGTGTCCCTCATCAGGTCCTGGCTGTCAGGCCACTAGGAAACAAGAAATGAATGCTGGAAAACCCTGTGGCTGTTCTTAACTAAAGAACTCCAAACATGCCCAAAGTTCTCTGCAAATCCTCCTAGATTGGCAGAAGAAAAATGGCAACAAGCTGCAGCCATTCAATGAAGCAATATTTTCCTTATTACTTGCAAAGTCTTTTATTTAGCCTCAACAGTATCATATTTGAAATGATTTTATGACTGGGGGCAATACTTGGGTAGCCATCTGTTCTCTCAGATTAGCTGTCAAATGAGTAGAGTGTTTTTAGTCAATGTTTTCAAACTGCATTAAAATATCAACAAATTCAATATTTGTTCATGGCATTGGTAGGGAATATTTTCATATTTTATTCTCTCAAAAAGTTGGACTTTACAGTAATTTAATATTACCTCCATAGTATCTGGTACAAATGAGTAGATTCTAACTGACATTTAAAAAAAGAAGAAGAAGAAGAAAAGAAAAGAAAAGTGGTCAAAATGTCAAGATGGATTTGGTATACCAGAGCTATTTTTACACTTGCAATTTTAAAAGCAAATCTTTAATTTGGAGATTTCTGCCTATCCACCATTACAAGTCCCTTCGAGGCAGCGATCTATCAAGTTCTGACTGTCTTAAACTGTTTGTGCCAGATTCCACATCGATCACACTCACACTTGCTGCACTTTTAACCAGAGAGCCAAGAAGCAATAATTTTCAATTAAGAAGCTAGAAGACTTGGAGTTTGATTTATGGTGCATGACTAATTATCAAATAGCTGGCCTAATGAAAATTAAGCTGCTGGTTACTACAAAGATTTAACTTCATTTTCTTGAAGAGATACTGATATGATCCAGAATGTAATTTATTTATTGAAGTAGTATGATGCATTTTAAAAGTCATAGACATGTAAATGAGATAATTATCATTTTTAAGTGACAGGGCTAATTATTGATATTATGATGAATTTTATATTCAGAGTACATATACACCTGAAACAAAAGATTATCTTTCCTTGCAATAATGATTTTCACTTCCTTCTTATGCTATTGGAAGATCAAAAAATATTGCACATAGTATAAATATTGGAGAATCTTTTTCAAAAAGAAGTAAAATTAGCTTTAAATTTTTCTGAAAATTCCTTGATGTAAATTATTCAGAATGAGTAAATGAATTTAAAAACATGAAAAATATTATCAAGGGAATGTGACAGTCCGTATGTACATTTTATATTAATTACACTTTTTTCTTTGTTTGTTAAATACAGATTTATGAAAGGCAAATGCCTAAAATCATAAAAAGACAAGGATGAAGTTTACCTTTGTTCCATAAATAAAACAATTTAATGCTATGTCATGTGTGATGTTCTTTACCCTATTAACTGGGAGTCTTAAAATATTTTAAAACTTAAAAATATTCAGTTTTCTCCCCCAACTTTGCTCTACTCCACCTCTCACATTCTCCTTTGCAAGCGACCTGAACTACCCCATGTTCCCCAAACATCACATTCATTTCCCACCAATCTTTCCTCACTTATATAAATCTAACTACTTGTAAACTTCTCAAAAATTACATCTCCAAATTCTGCCATCTTTCAACTCCAATCTCAGATGACACATCCTCCATAGAAAAGCAAAAGTTTTCTCTTCATCTTTCCCCTACTCTGAAATGATGTTTCCTTTCTTTTAGGTCCTATAGTATTATATAATCATCTGTAACATCAGGGGTTATCAATCCTGGTTGCTATGATGGGGACTTGAAACACTATTGTTTTTTATTTCAGTGTTCATTAATGGATATTTTAATTAATTATAATTTAACTGTATACTTATGTGCACTTTCTAAATGTACATTATACTTCAATAAAATGTATTTTAAATTTTTCAGTGCTGTGGCTCCTCCCAAACCAATTAAATCAGAATCTCTGGGAGACAGAACTTTGGACATTGTTTTTTTTTTTTTTTTTTTTTTTTGCAAATGTTCCCCCATATGATTCCAACATTCAACCAGCTGTTCAGAACCACTGACCTATCTGATGTCTTAAGGTTATCTTCTTGTCTAGAGAGAGAGTTGCCATTAATAACTATCCAACCAAGTGTGAATGGATTACCAAAACTGCACAACTCTGAACTATACACATTCTTCCACAGAGTTTTATGTCTGACCCTTTTCTAAGTGATAAACTTGCAATCACTGCATGTTTCAGAGTTGACCAGGTGCTCTTAGGGATGCTCACTGCTAAAATATGATAATTCCTATGAAGTTGATATTATTACAGTATTTGTAATTTTATGGTTCTACTATAGCCTTAAAAGAGGATAATTTTTAAGTTAATTCTTTTAAGAAGGAAATTATAAATATTATAATAATATCAACCCCATAGAAATGATCACATTTTAGCAATTTCTTGAGAAATACCCAATGTAGATGACAGATTTATGGCTGCAGCAAACCATCATGGCACGTGTATGCCTATGTAACAAACCTGCATGTTCTGCACATGTATCCCAGAACTTAAAGTATAATAATTTTAAAAAATTCTCCTCTTATTGTGTGCTTCTTGGTATTAGGAGCCAGCTCACTTTTTTCAAATACATGTTCATCATAGCACTATTTTGATGTTGCTTGGCCAACTCTGAGGCTACCATTAAAAAGAATAATGAGGTGGCCGGGCATGGTGGCTCAGGCCTATAATCCTAGCACTTTGGGAGGCCGAGGTGGGAGGATTGCCTGAGCTCAGGAGTTCAAGACCAGCCTGGGCAACACGGTGAAACCCCATGTCTACTGAAATACAAAAAATTAGCCAGCCGTGGCAGCGTGCTCCTATAGTCTCAGCTCCTTGGAGGCTGAGGTAGGAGAATTGCTTGAATCCGGGAGGCAGAGGTTGCAGTGAGCCGAGATCGCACCATTGCACTCCAGCCTGGGCGACAGAGTGTCAGACTATAGTAAGAAAGATAATAACTTTGTGTCTCTCTATTTTTAACTATGTCTTTGAGATGTCAAAAAATATTAGAAACAAACTTCTAATTGTTTAAATTATGATATATTAATGACCAGATGGCATTTGTTGAAATAGTCTGTCTTTGTGAAATTTATTTTAGCTGTTCTCTATATTGCTATCAAATTTGTTCATATAGATATTAATAAATAAGCTTCCATTTGAATAAAGCTTCTCAGTGACAGCCCTCATTCTATTTGCATTCTACCCTACATCTAATGAACTGTCTCTCTAAAGTACAAACCTAATTGAGTTTCTACCTTATTTCAGAATCTTTACTACACAAACATCTCCTAAGTCTTGGCTACTCAAATTGAGGTTTGGGGGCCAGTGGCATGTGTAGAAACCTATTAGAAAGGATGAATTTCAAGGCTCACCCTAGAAACAAATCAATCAAAATAAACATTTAAATAAGTTGGCCAAGAGAATCATACGCACACAACTTTGAGAAACTGTAACCTACAGAATAGTAAAAGGCCAAGCTCTTCATTATCTGCATCCCATCTATACCATTCAGCCTTATTTTTACCTTATATTCAACATGTTATCCTAGTCATGCTAGCTCATATAGAGTTTCCGAAGCAAACAAACATTTTCTTGTATTTGCACATCCTATCAGATCTATCTTGTCTTCCTTACCACACGTTCAATTGGTAATTCACCTGCTGAGCTTCTCAATTCAGCTTATTCTCCTCCTTTTTGAAGCAAGAGTATCTCTGACTCCTCAGATAAAGTTAGGGGATTTTCTTGTTTACAAGGCTCTCTTTGAAAAGTTATCAAATGGTATTATAAATAATATTGGCATTCCTATTTTTCTTTAGGCTGTGGGTTCCTTGAGAGCAGGAATTACATCTTGTTAAATCCCACATTCCTGGCCAGGCGTGGTGGCTCACACATGTAATCCCAGTACTTTGGGAGGCCGAGGCAGGCGAATCATGAGGTCAAGATGGCCAACACGGTAAACATGGTGAAACCCCATCTGTACTAAAAATACAAAAATTAGCTGGGCGTGGTGGTGCGTGCTTGTAATCCCAGCTACTTGGGTGGTTGAGGCAGGAAAATCTCTTGAACCCAGCAGCTGGAGGTTGCAGTGAGCCAAGATCGAGCCACTGCACTCCAGTCTGGTGACAGAGTGAGACTCCATCTCAAAAATAATAATAATAATAATAATGATAATAATCCCACATTCTTATCTAACAATATTTTGAACATCAAGAAATGGGTCCTCAAGTACTTTATGAGTGCTGGACAAAAAACCTAGATGAGACCATTTCTGAAGACAAAGTGTTGCAGAATGTTCCTTTTACACATTTAAAAGCACTTTGATTGTGGTTATTTATTGATTCCTCTGTTTGTAGTGGACCAAGACTTACATAGAAATTATAGAATAAGAAGTGAATTGGAACATAAGTCCAATCATTCTCTTTCAAAAAAAAGATGATCCATGGTTAACCTCTGTATATGTTTTATACACAATAATCAGTAAATGGTTTCTAAATAATACGATTTATTTTCCAATGCAACCCTCACTGACTTGTATTAGTTACATAAAGCATTTAGTACAGTGTTGGTTTAAAGTGATCAATAATAGATATATTCTTTTTTTAGCCTTTCTTCTCTTAAATCTCTCATGCCGCAATTAAACTCCCATTGTCTTTGTTCAATGCTTTAGTAAAATGGGAAAAATCTAAAATTAATTTCAAAATTTCATTTTAGCTAAAAGGTAACAGAATACCCAACAAATAAAAAACTTACTCACTTATTTTATTTCCTTTGCCAAACCACTTTAGATTGCTTCAAGGCAGAGGTTTTCGTTGTTGTTGTTTTGTCTTGTTTTGTTTTGAAGAACATAGAAAACTCTTATGTACAATATTACTATAGAAGATGCACACATACTGCACACATACTAAAGTTCTTACTCTGTAAGTCAGTTTACTTGATGTAGCAGCAGCTACGTCTACCATTCACTAGGTATCTCTTCTTTTTGTCAGTCACCAGAACAAGTGGATTACTTGCATTAGACCACTACAATCAAATCAGCCTCACAAGGGAGGGGGCAACACATCCATTTTGTGGACTGAGAAAAGAAGACTTCAAATGATATTTACTCATACTCTATTACCGATCAATTTTGCTCTTACAAATATATCTGTCCCAGAGAATCTTTCTTCCAGGTCCATAAGCTTCATAATACATAGCACTATCATATGACCTACCATAGTTCCTGCATGGTCCTATAATCTTTGGGAGTA
Source organism: Macaca nemestrina (assembly GCF_043159975.1). Classification (NCBI taxonomy): domain Eukaryota; kingdom Metazoa; phylum Chordata; class Mammalia; order Primates; family Cercopithecidae; genus Macaca; species Macaca nemestrina. Next base: position 50,190,637 of record NC_092126.1, on the reverse strand, counting down.
TGCCAAGAATTAAAGGCCCTGGACACTCTGAACTTCAATTATTTAGGATTGAGCTTATAGTAAGAAACTCTGAAGGATGAGGTAATATCTTGGTATGAGACAAAGAGCAGGCTTTCTTATTATTTGGTATAGTTGAAATTCCTCAACTGTGATGTGAACCCACTATATATTTAGCATCCATCTAGTCTCCTCTGCCTTGCCCTCATGAAACTTAGGGCATGAGACCCAAGAGCCTCATATCGTTTGCCAGAATCCATGAACAACAACAGGGCAACTTATTGGCTTCTAAGTAAGATAAAATTAAGTCTCAGACCTGACACTTAACTGCAAAGGAAACTGGAAAATGTAGTTTTGATTCTGGGCAAATATATGCCCAGCTGAAAATTCTATTAGTTTGAAAACAGCTACTTGCCATAATTATCAATGTCAGCATAATTTAAGTTATATATGTGGTTGCTGATTCTACACTCCAAGCAATGCAACTAGGGCATTAGATATTTCTAAATTCCACAAAAGTAAAGGAAGAAAATGAAAAGCCACTAGTAGATTGCGTGAAAGATGTGTACATTGCACAGACTATCACTGAGGTATTAATCATTTATTTGTATGAACTTGATACTGATTTGAAAAGAAACAGCTTAGTGTTCAGTGACATGTAATTCAGTTGGGAAAAATGAATTTATGAGTTTTACCAAATAAGAAACTGTTGACATGGGAAAATGGGTGTTACTGGCTTGAAGCAAAATCTTAGAGATAATAGTGGAGCACACTTTTAAGAAAGGCCATATCACAAATGATCTTCATGGCACAAAGAACAATACTGTGCAAATTAACATGGACATCAACAATTCTGAACCAAATAGTGATTCACTAATCTGAATTCAGAGAAGCTTTACTAATATCTTAATTAATTTATTGGTCTTTTATTTTTCTGTTTATGAGTGCCTGAAGTGATATGTGGTATCTTTAAAACTATCTTCCTTCTTGTGATTCCATCCTGTGTGGCTGTTTTCTGGAGCAGTAGTCTTTTATCTTTGTCTGCCTTCTCTCCCACCTATGTGTGTGCCACCACCCACGGAAGAGTCGATGGACATAGACATGAGCGCCTTGAGACTCTAAACTATCTTTTCAATTCTGAACTAAAGGCCAACAAAGATGATCACTTTGATGTGGATAATGACGAAAATGAGCGCCAGTTATCCTTAAGAATGGTGAGTTTAGGGGCTCGTGCAAAGGATGAATTACACATTGTTGAGGCAGAGGCAATTAATTATGAAGGCAGTCCAATTAAAGTAGCACCAGTAACTTCGAAAATGTCTGTATAGCCAATGGTTTCCATTGAGGCTTTGAAATAACACCACCTGTGGTCTTAGAGTTGAAGCGTGGTTCAGAGCCAGTGCATACTAGTAGACAACACTTCGTAGCTGGGTAAAAGATGCAGAGTCAGAAAATGAAAAAGAGGAGGATGTAAAACTCTTAGGCATGTCTGGCAGGCAATCTGCCCCTGGAGGTGGGAGCAAACTTCCACAGGATAAACTAAAACTTACTGCTGATGAAAATGATGATGACTTTGATGATGAGGAAACAGAAGAAAAAGCTCCATTGAAGAAATCTACATGAGATGTGCCAGCCAAATGTGCACAAAAATCAAAGCAGAATAGAAAAGATTCAGAACCGTCAACACCAAGATCAAAAGGTTAAGAATCTTCAAAAAACAGGAAAAAAACTCCTAATATGCCCAAAGGATGTACATTTACAAAAAATACGAAGACAAAAATGCATGCAAGTGTAGAGAAAGATGGTTCTCTTCACAAAGTTGAAGTCAAGTTCATTGATTATGTGAAGAATTGCTTTTGGATGACTGACTAGCAGTAGGCTATTCAAGATCTCTGGCAGTGGAGGAAGTCGCTTTAAGAATATAATTTAAACAATTTGGCAAAAATTTTCATCTTATTTCTTTTCTTTAACAGTTGATATCTGGCTGTCCTTTATATTCCCCTACTGTGTTTGATAAATGTTCTTCAGGTTCCATTGCCAAGAATATGTTGTCCAAAATGTCTGTTTAGTTCGTAAAGATGGATCTCTGCCCTTTGCTTGGTTTTAAATATGTATAGAATGTTATAACAGGACATAGTAGTAGTGGAAATGTAGTAGTAGACATGGAAATTGTGGGGAGACAAAAATATACATATGAAATAAACTCAATATTTTAATTTAAAAAACCATGAGTAGATCTAAGATCTCTTTATACAAATATAAAGTAAAATACACAAGGAATAATAAATCATTGAGTCATAGTTTATTTGTAATAAACATATAAAATAGTGTTTTTGTCTTACAATGGGATGACGTATTAGGCTTAACAAAATAAGGTAAATTCTCGACTGTGTATATGAATATTGTCTTTGACTTTGGAGTTCCATCCATAAAAAGAAAGCTGACAATCCTCCACTCTTACTTCATTCTTCCAAACCCTTTCCATGGTACTTGCAAGCTCTGACCAGGCAGACTAGGACAAAATCCCATGAAATGGCAGGTTAATAATATAGAAGAAACATGGATTCCTAGATGATTCCATAGGGCAAAGCCACCAACCTATTTCAGGCACCTTTCTGAGTCTAGACTATTATATCTGAGGGAAACAAACTTTTATTGTATCAAGTCTGGTATTTATATTGTATTAAGTCGGTGCATTTGTAATTTGTATTTCTATTGAATTAAGTAAGTATGTATTTGTTGTGATTTACTTATCACAGAAATACTAAGGAAAGGTACTATTATTACTCCCACTTTTAGAGATAAGAAAATGGACACTAATAGTGGTTAGCTAATTGCTCAAAGTCAAACATTAGTGAAGAAAATGAGATTTTTTTTCACCTGTATATGCTGATTCCAGAAGTACCTTCATGATGGTGCTATTATTGTTTCCAGGGAACACACAGCCATGTGAACCATGTTATACAAGTGCAAAGTATTGATATGGTGCATTTATGTATCAGTAACTCTCTACAGCAATACAAGTATCTTATATCCAAAAAACACACAAGTCAGTATAATTTTTACCCATTGTAAGCATAATATTGAATATTTAATCTTAAAAAAAAAGCTCAAAATGTCTCCACTAATGTAATATTATCTATTATTGATAAAACCTGGAAAAATAGTATCTACAGTAAAAAAGTGGTTGAAGAAAATAAACACAAGCTCAGATGTTTACAATATAATACTATGTGAAAAAGTCAGGCTGCAAAGAAAAATGAAAAGGAAGTGTTTAGTACAACAAACCTCCATGATACACAAGATTACCTATGTAACAAACCTGTTCTTGTACCTCTGAACTTAAAATAAAAGGAAAACTGTAACATTTGTTAAGTATCTACTATGTGCCAGACACTAAATATTTTCTACAAAATGTTACTTTGTTTAATCATGACCACAACAATGAATGAAGATGACAAGTATCCATTCTCTCATCTCATTTCCTAGGTGAAGGAACATAGGGATAATGAGTTAAGGATTAGCTAAGATCACACAGCTAGAAAGAAATGATGCAGGAAATTTCATCATGTTTATCTCTCACCAAAGTATACTCTTTTCTTTTATTCTGCACTGTTCCTCAAAATGCAATATACAATTTGATTACAACTATAGAAAAACATGATTGTTAATAAGCACATAAAATCTTTTCAAAAATCTAAAAAACAAAAATAATATGCCAAGATAATGTGATTATCATGATTTTTCTCATCATTTGTTTAAAATGGTGATCAACAGCCAAAAATAGACTTGGGGTTCATAATTCCATTCTGTGATATATTAATACCCACTACTCTATACTTTTTAGGTATGTTACCCTTGCTTAAAGCAGAGACGGAATACTTAAAGGTAGTACACAATAACTTTTTCCATGGCTTTTTTGGGACATCAAAGAAGTATCTCTTCAATCATCCTTAAAGAATCCGTGTATGATAAGAAAGGTATTTGGCAAGCCTATGTCCTGAATGGTATTACGTAGGATTTCTTCTAGGGTTTTTATGGTTTTAGGTCTAATATTTAAGTCTCTAATCCATCTTGAATTAATTTTTGTGTAAGGAGTAAGGAAAGGATCCTGTTTCAGCTTTCTACTTATGGCTTGCCAATTTTCCCAGCACCATTTATTAAATAGGGAATCCTTTCCCCATTTCTTGTTTTTGTCAGGTTTGTCAAAGATCAGATGGCTGTAGATGTGTGGTATTATTTCTGAGGGCTCTGTTCTGTTCCATTGGTCTATATCTCTGTTTTGGTACCAATAACATGCTGTTTTGGTTACTGTAGCCTTGAAATATAGTTTGAAGTCAGGTAGCATGATGCTTCAAGCTTTGTTCTTTTGGCTTACGATTGTCTTGGCAATACGGGCTCTTTCTTGGTTCCATATGAACTTTAAAATAGTTTTTTCCAATTCTGTGAAGAAAGTCATTGGTAGCTTAATGGGAATGGCATTGAATCTATAAATTACCTTGGACAGTATGGCCATTTTCACAATATTGATTCTTCCAATACATGAAACTACAGCGGTTTGTAGTTCTCCTTAAAGAGGTCCTTTACATCCCTTGTAAGTTGGATTCCTAGGTATTTTGTTCTCTTTGAAGCTCTTGTGAATGGGAGTTCATTCATGATTTGGCTCTCTGTTTGACCCAGCCATCCCATTACTGGGTATATACCCAAAGGATTATAAATCATGCTGCTATAAAGACACATGTACACATATGTTTATTGCAGCACTGTTCACAATAGCAAAGACTTAGAATCAACCCAAATGTCCATCAGTGACAGACTGGATTAAGAAAATGTGGCACATATACACCATGGAATACTATGCAGCCATAAAAAAGGATGAGTTTGCATCCTTTGTAAGGACATGGATGCAGCTGGAAACCATCATTCTCAGCAAGAACAGAAAACCAAACACCGCATGTTCTCACTCATAGGTGGGAATTGAACAATGAGATCACTTGGACACAGGAAGGGGAACATCACACACCCGGGCCTATTGTGGGGAGGGGGGAGGGGGGAGGGGGTAGGAATAGCATTAGGAGATATACCTAATGTAAATGACGAGTTAATGGGTGCAGCACACCAACATGGCACATGGATACATATGTAACAAACCTGCACTTTGTGCACATGTGCCCTAGAACTTAAAGTAAAATAATAATAAAAAAAATATATATATATATATATATTTGAATCCACCCCCACTTTGAGATGCCTTGCCTTTTTAGGTCAAACCAATGTATAGTCTCCATGTATTGATTTCTGACTTCGCCTGTAACCTCTGCCTTTCTGCCTTTAAAAACCCTTACTTGTAAGCCATCTGGGAAATTGGGATTTAAGTCTTAGCTGCCTGATCCTCCTTCTTTGGTGCCCTGCAAATAAATGTTTTCCTTTCTCCTGCTGCAAAAAAAAAAAAAAAAGAAAAACAGAAAGGTATTTGGCAAGCCAACATAATATAGCTTTCCAGTATAATCAATTGCCTTCCAGATTTACTCTTGATCTTTCCCAAATTTGCCTCCTGTTCAGTGTTGGCTTCCTCAGTGTACAGCAGCAGATGCACAAGCTATCCATTACACATTCCTCTCTCTCATCTATATCTTACCCATCACTAATTCCTCTCAATTTTACTTCCTGTGATCTCTTAAAGTCATTTATTTCTCTCTTCACCAAGCTACTTTCACCTCTCGCCAGAACTACAACAAATAATCGACCTGATCTAGCCACCTCCATCCTTGGCCACTTTTGATCTGTGCTACAGTTGGAGTAACTCTTTTCCATGCAAATCTAATTATGCCATCCCAGGCATAACATTTTTACAGTTTTCCATAGATCTCTGAAAGAATCCAAATCTACAAGGCCCTGAGGAATCCCAGCTTCCAGTCGCATATCTCATTTCTTACTGGTCCAGCCACATTAAGATTATTTCACATTTCTCAAATGTGGCATGCTCCCACAGAAAGCTCTCAATGAACTTCAACAGAAAGTGTTCTCTACCCTACTCCATCTTCTTCTACCTTTAACAGAAATAGTCATTCTTCACATATCATTCTAAATATTATTTTCATAGGGAACCAGTGTCAGTCCCACATAATGTCAGGCCTTATTTTCACACTGTTACAGAATAATACATAATTCCTTCTAGCACTTAGATTAATACTAATTTTGAATTTATGCATGTGGTTATTTAATTACTATCTAACTCTCCCAGGAGATTATAGGCTTCATGAAGGTGAAGATCTTGTCTGGTTTTGCTCATGTTTTGTATTCAGCACCAGGCACAGATGTTCAAAACGTAATTCTCAACAGATGATTAAATGCTCTGAATGAAGGGTGGCACAGATAATGACCACAACAACCATTGTCCTACAGTCATAAAACATAAAATATATTTGTTCTCAGCTTCTTTGAGGCTGAACACATAAAGTCAAGGTATATTTTGCATCAAAATTTTAATAAATCAATGAAATTCACCTTTCCATCTACTTGTTTCTCTCCCTTCTCTCCAATTGTATCTTCTGCCCTTCACGTAATCCGTCCCTTTTTTTATTCTCAAGCCCTTATAAGATTTTTATTTGGTTAACAAATATGATAAGTCCCTGCTACACTCAAGGCATTATGCTAGACCTTCCTTCAGGAGATAAGAGTGACATTATAACTGGGAGTAACTATTGCACACTTATTGTGTTACCAGCATTGTTCTTCATGATATACACATAAAGCTAAGACTAGATGTGAAGTATAGCTCTTGCTGGTGAGGCAAGCAGGAAATTAAAGGCCAAACCCTCAGCAACCACAGTGTGTTGGTCTTGTCACTTCCTCCGTTGCCTACCGGTAACTTCATTTTAGGGTAATCCAATACAGAAAAAGATGAGACAGAAAGGAATGTATTAAAAGTCATTTGTAGCTCAGGCCACACTCCTTGCCTGCCAAGACGTCTGCTTGGAAGGAGACCACAGAGGAGTCATTCTGAAGGACGTTTAAGAAATACATTTAATGCAACTCACTGAATTTCATTTTTTTTTTTTTTTTTTTTTTTTGAGAACTACAGATTCCCATGTAATCTATGTGTCCTACCTCAAACCAACACTGTAGTGTAAGACTAAAGCAAGTACTGGAACAAGTCAAATTTTGAAGGCTCCTGTGTTTCATTTTGCTGACTCATGCCTTTGTAGTGCCTTGATCAACCTGAGCTGTGACTGAAGAATTGCAGCAAAACCAGGGTCTCTAGGGAAAAGAGCCTCTTTCTAGTACTACAGATTATCTCCAAAGCTTGCTACAACTCTGAGAGGTGGGTAGTATTTTCTCCATTATACATGAGGAAACTAAGTTTCATAGGTCATCCAAGAAACATGAGATAACACTAACTTTGTTCTTTCGATCTTGAAAGCCCATGTTCTTTTCAGTGTACTATGTGATTTTATAGTAGGAAGCAGTAAGGAACACTTATATCTACAGGTCCAGGCCATAGATTTTAGTAGAGGAGGAAGAGTTATTCTGACAGGGTCATTGAGGAGAACAGCAAGGAGCATAAGGAGCATTGTAGGAAGAATATTTATGAGAAAGGATACCAATGTCAGAAACAGCAAAGTGCCCCGTTTGACTGAACTAATTGCTGTGTGCTAGAGAGAGGAGCTGAAAAGTTATACTGGAAATATATAAGACTCTAGAAACTGGGACCCGGTTAACATTTTGGCCTTTTACTTCCTTTGTTGAAATTTTGGTGGGACTTAGCTAATTAATAATCCGTGGGCTACTTGTACTCTGAATCTTGGATATTTTATCTTATTCCTTACTGCCATTGACTCCCTTTCTGTGTGCAGGTGAATCAACTTTTTCCATTATATTTTTAAAATTAATTACAGCATAATAATAAGTTATGAGCAAATTTCCCAAATGTTAGTCTTCAGTGGCAAGACAGTTAATATAAATATATGAAAGGTACAGAGGCAACTAAAATAGAGTGGTAGAGACTAAGCAAACTAGACAACACCTTTTCCATCTAAGGCATTCAAATTCAAACTTATGGTAAATGTGGTAGTTGTCATGTAATAAGAGTATATTATAAATTATTTTAATTGTTTTAAACATATTAATTCATTTAATCCTCACAACAGCCCTATGAAGAAAATAAGAAGCATTCTCATTATACATGTTAAAAAAAATGGGGATACAGAGAAGTTAATTAACCCATTCAAGGCCACTCAGTGGTAGAGCCAAAATCTGAACCTAGAGCTTCTGGCTCCAGTCAAATTTTGAAGGCTCCTGTGTCTCATAAGCACCTCAGTGTATGTCTGGATATCACAGAGTGCTTTTCATGCTAAATGTTTTTCTTCTTACAACCGTAAGAAATTTAGATGCAACTGTTGGTAAAATCTGTATTTCAGACATTTATCACAATCTGTTCAGCAAATACTTATTGTGCACCTATATTTTCAAAGTACTGGGTATCACCCATACAGCCTTCCTGACCAAAGCCAGGAACACATACCCATATGCTTGCACCTATCCATGGCTGTCATTTGACTAATCTACTGGGTGTCATGCAATGCTATTTAACCAAAAACGAAACAGAATCACACATCCCACTGAATCAAATTACCAGTCAACAAAACAGAAATTTCATTTATTAGTTAGTACTGTAAGATAAATAATTGGTTTTTGGCAGGAAATAAGAGAGTAGTCTTATAGAAATGATTTCTGTTACATTATCAATTCATAAAAGTTACCACCACTCTGTCCCTGATTACCCAGTCAAATTAGTCTAGACTCTGGACCAGTGTGTGTGTGTTTTTTTGTTGTTGTTGTTTTTTTTTTTTTTTTTTTTTTTTTTTTTTTTTTTTTTTTTTTTTTTTTTTTATTCAAGGCAATCTGTTTTATATTCACCTGGAGTAACTAGTTGAAAGGTAAACTTATTTACAACCCTGCTATATCAGAAAATTTTGCAATGAGATTTAGGGATTCGAAGGTAGAACAAGCTTTTAATATTTTCCATACTTTCTTCAGTTTGAGAATCACTAGTAAGGGAAAACATGAGAAAGGAGACTGAAATGACTTCCCAGAAAATGTTGAGGTCTATAAAAAAGTAATTTGTACTAAAGGATAAATTCCCTATTTCTAAAATTAGACATTGTAGGTTCAAATATGCTCTGAATGTAGATCATTATATTTAACACAAAAATGGCATTATTCAAAATTACAGTAAATAATTCAGCCCTATAAGATTATGCATTTATATTTAAATTTCTAGAGAAATATATTAGAGTTATCTTATTTGGCAACTTACAACAATAAAACCAAAGTGTTGGCCAGCCACGGTGGCTTACGCCTGTAATCCCAACACTTTGAGAGGCTGAAGCAGGTGGATCACTTGAGGTCAGGAGTTCAAGACCAGCCTGGCCAACATGGTGAAACACCATCTCCACTAAAAATACAAAACAAATTAGCTGGGCATGGTGGTATGTGCCTGTAGTCTCAGTCACTTTGGAGGCCGAGGCAGGAGAATCACTTAAACCCAGAAGGCAGAAGTTGCAGTGAGCCAAGTTCATACCACTGCACTCCAGCATGAGCAATAGAGCGAGACTCCATCTCAAAAAACAAACAAACAAACAAAAAATACAAAATGTTTTAGGCAACATAGCTTATTTTTCCTCTTAAAATAATAGGTCCAGAAACAGGCAGTTGCAGGCAATGACCCAGCTCCTCGACTCTGCAGACATGGGGTAACTTGAGTTCCCTGTTTTTTTGCTCTTCCATCTTCCATTGTTACCACACCACTTTGTTGCTTCATGGTCACAAATGACAGCTTTTTCTCCAGCAAAGCATTTAAAGCACAAAATAAGAAAATGGAGACAGGCAATGCCATAGGTCCAAACAACCTCCCAGCAGATGTCTAGTTAAGTTGCATTCATCTGAGCAGTATCTCAAGACCACACCACAAGATGCTGAAAAATTGAGAAATGGGATGGCCATGACTGCTTTAGACCAGTAGTTAGCAAATTACATACCATGGGCAAAATGCTGCCTGTTCTCTGTTTTTGTAAATAAAGTTTTATTTGAACACAGCCACATATATCTTTCTACAGATTTTTTTTATCTATGAGTTTTTTCTTTTTTTCTTTTTCTTTTTTTGAGACGGAATCTCGCTCTGTCACTCAGGCTGGAGTGCAGTGGCCAGATCTCAGCTCACTGCAAGATCCGCCTCCCGGGTTTACGCCATTCTCCTGCCTCAGCCTCCCAAGTAGCTGGGACTACAGGCGCCCGTCACCAGGCCCGGCTAGTTTTTTGTATTTTTTAGTAGAGGCGGGGTTTCACCGTGTTAGCCAGGATGGACTCGATCTCCTGACCTCGTGATCCGCCCGTCTCTGCCTCCCAAAGTGCTGGGATTACAGGCTTGAGCCACCGCGCCCGGCCATCTATGAGTTTTTTCACGCTAGATCAGCAAAATTGAATAACTGCATGATAAACCTCCTGGTCTACAAAATCTAAAATATTTACTATCTTATCTATTATAGAAAGTTTTGTGACCCATGGTTTAGACCAATAATGATCCATCACATGCAGCTGTTTACATCACTGCACTAGGGGTTTTGGTGGCAGAAATAAATATTGGGCAGGCAATCTCAGTGTCTGCCACACTGTGCGTTTTGGAGAATATTCTTTGTTTATTGCCCCATCTCTAAAAAAAGAGGTGTTCCTCTTAAAGTTTTATCTATCTCAATGTCATTGTTAGGATTCCCTCTGAAAATAAATACAAAATATTCACCACCGTGCCTATCATATAACAAAGGTTCCAAAATGTTAGCTATTAGTAAAACTATTTATATAAAAACCCTACTGCTTTAGCCTTTCGTTTTCATGAACTAACACCTGAACTTCTTTTGACTTTAAAAATTATGGAAAGTCAGTTTCATTTTAAAAATTATAGTTACAGGTATCATACTTGTCTAATAGTCTTTCTACTGGTAGATTATGGTAATGTGGACTTGAAAGCACCTTCTAGATACATATGGACATATAGCAACTTATTAAATGTTCTAGCACCAACAAACTGACATAAATATATTTATTGAATATTATCTACCATCAAATGCAAAAAGATAAAAACCTTTTAATTTGTTATATATAAAATACAATGATTTGTGTTTTACTGGAAGTTTTCTTTAAAGAAAATCGGTATCTGTATGAGGCTTCTTCCTGGCATGCCACTGTTTCCAGTAAGGTTCCTATCAGGCCCTATATAAATGTTTTCGTAAGTCACACTTAGCCTTTAGAGTTGTCCGGAAAACCTTCTTTGCAAAAAGTTATTTAGGTTCATGAGACCAAAAAGGCTGTTATATAATTTCTCCCATGTGCATATATTCTTCCTGCATAGTCAATGAGAAAAATTAGCTTAAATGTTGTTTTCCTTATAAAATAAATGAATAAATTTATTTTATTTTATTTCCTTATAAAATAAATCTACTAATAGAACCCTGATTTTTTTAATATTAAAGCATAATAACAGAATGTTGAACTCTTCTACTGTATAATCTTTTTCAATGTACAACACTAATTTTCTGTTTTAAAAAGACATGGAGATCTACTTTCACAACATAATTTGAAACACAGAAGAAAATGTTGCATGCTGAGTGATAAAATTGAATTTTATTTTTGACTCTTGAAAGAGACCTATCCATTTCATTTAGGTCTTCCATATTTTTAACTTAAAAAAATAGAAATCTACAAAAATATTTTGGTAAAAATCTCTGGAACTCTGCAGGAGTCCAGGGAGTCGAGTGAAATTACTTCCCTGCATTAAATGAATAACTCATTGACTGGCCCTATCCTCATTTAGCTCGAATGAAATAATAATGAAGAAGCTTGTATAAAAGTGATTTTTTAAAAACGCACCACAATCTCTCATGCATGTTTTAGAATTATTCACCAAAATCTGGAGATATTGAATATAAAAGATGAGAAACAGTTGCCTAGTGCCTTTAACCTTGCAGCTCAATATTTAGAGAGATCACTCTCTTTCTGCTGAGAGCAAATAGTCTATTATTACAAAACAAGTAGCCGTGAGAAGGTAACTTTATCAGCAAAAAATTGGCCTAAGCCGAAATTTTGGCCAAAAAAAAAGGAAACAAACAAAAAACACAATAAGCACTGCCAGATAGAATCAGAAACACTATTATTTGGAACATAATTCATTACACAGTTACAATAATTACTTTTTTGGAGTATTAATCCCATCCCCAATCAAAGGAAAGCCTTAGGAATTCAAACATGCAACACAAAACTTTAAAATGAACCAAGATATTCTTTGCATTGAGACATTTCGTACCCTCTTTTTCTAAGATCACCCAAGAGCTAGCTTTCACCACAATGCTACTCTAAGCAGTTTGCATCTCTTTGGTGCTGACCATCACCACTCGGCTGACAACACCAAGTGCTTCATTGTGAGCCTTGTATATATTTAATAAGCACCTATATATGTAAGCACTGTAATACCTGTATATAAGCATTTTGGTAAATATATATTAAGCTATAATCATCATTCTTGAATCTTTTCTCCATAAGCTTAATGCACCCTTCCCAGGGCTTCCAGTGTCTTTCTGCTTTCTCAGGACCTCCTCAGTGATAGGCAATCTACATCTTCTCTTTCTGAGATATTCCCCAAGCAGCACTTTATTCCATCTTGTTTATGTTTGATTCCAATCAACACCCTGCAAAGGTATTTCCTGAACTACATCCAATTATATATTTTTAATTCATTGACAAATCATTAATTTGTGCCTCCCACAACAAAGTGATCAGCCTTCATATGTTATTCCTCCCAGTGGCATTTTAAGTACAGTCAATTTTATAACCCAAATAATAAGTCTCTGATGGTGAAATGTCAGATTCTGATAAAGGTAAATGAGCAAGATACACTGTTCTGGGGGCAAGAGAGCCTTCTTAACATCTCATAAGTTCTGAGCTAGAGCTGTATAATTTAGCTATACTTAAAACTGGACATTTTTTGAAAAGCTTCATTGATCTTTTATTTACATACCATTAAATTTATCCATTTTAAGTGTGCAATCCAATGACATTTAGTCAATGTATAGAGTTCTACAACCATCACCACAATCTAATATTAACAGTAACATTATTCATAATAGGGAAAAATGGGAACAAGTCAAATGTGAATGGATAAACAAGAAAACAAACAAAACCTGGTCTTTTAAATGAAATTACTGCAGAGTTCATTGATGGCTTAAATCTAATATATATGATATATTTATTTACCTATATATTTGGAGGAAAAAAATAAACAATTTGAAATTCTCCTAATTCAGAGTGAAAAGTTTGTACTTTAAGAAAAAGCCAAAGTTCATTATTTTGAATGTCACATTTTTATTTTGAATAAAAAATAGCAGAAGATAATTTTACCATTGACATTTCTACTAGTTCCCTTTGCATAATGAATATGTTGTTACATTATGTAAATATCATGGTTTGTTCTTTCAGTGAGCATTAGTCCAGTTACCCAGAGTAAGGCAAGAAAATTGTCCTCCAAAGTCATGTCATAATGGTTCTAAAAATACAGAACCATTTGATGTAGCCATCCAACTATTTCTAGGCAGAATTCTATTTATGCTTTGTAAACCAAAATGATTATAATTGGCAAATAAAGAGATGATGGAAATAGATTTAGCATTGGGAAATAGTCATATGTGTCTCATAGAACCAAATTCTAATAAATTACTATAACTTCAGTGTTAATAATCTCATGCCAGGAAAATCTTGTCCACAAAAATCTGACCACATGTTGGCTAAGCAGAAAGCTTTTGTTGAATGCAATGTGGACCTTTCCTTTGAAAATAAACAAATATGGCCGGGCGCGGTGGCTCAAGCCTGTAATCCCAGCACTTTGGGAGGCCGAGACGGGCGGATGACGAGGTCAGGAGATCGAGACCATCCTGGCTAACACAGTGAAACCCCGTCTCTACTAAAAAATACAAAAAACTAGCCGGGCGAGGTGGCGGGCTCCTGTAGTCCCAGCTACTCGGGAGGCTGAGGCAAGAGAATGGCCTAAACCCGGGAGGCGGAGCTTGCAGTGAGCTGAGATCCGGCCACTGCACTCCAGCGCGGGCGACAGACAGAGACTCCGTCTCAAAAAAAAAACCAAAAACAAAAACAAAAAAAAAGAAAAGAAACAAATGTTACAAAGACTACAGTTATTATGTATGTACTCCATTTTTCCCATATCCAAAAATGTGTGTTGGATAGCTTATATTAAATAGAAAAATAAAACACTGGAAAACCTTTTCACCTAACATGGAACAGCTTACACCTCTATCTCTGGACGGAAAACCAGATTAATAAAAAACTGAATTTAATGTTATTTATATTCTTTATATCTGATTTTAAATCTTCTCAAAACTATTTGTACATCAAATGTAATTTTATTGCATCTTTCAAAAGCAAGTCTCCTCTAGTCAGAGAATAACTTTACTCTTATCCATTTTAAATCATAACATCTGGTTTCTCTCTCTAGAAATTTGTTTAATTAAATATTTTATTATGGATATGCATTCAGATTTTCAAAAATGGTCCTGCCCCTAGATAATGACAAGTGGTTGTTTCCAGTAGGACTTATGTTACTACAGCTGTGGTTTAAGAATAACTTTTTCTGTATTTTGATAATATGCTCTAGCTTCATATGGGTATACCAAAAGCAAAAATATTAACACTGTGGACATAAGAGGAAATAAAAACATAAGGCTCCTCTCAGAATTTAATGTCTGATGGCTAATCAATTCCTTTTGTCACTTGTATCAAGAATTTCCAACAAATTTTTAACAATTCGCCGATCTAATATGAAAAATCTGGCCAGTCTCAGGCCCCAGTCCCTTCTAGGCCCACAATTTTATAAAAATCACGGAGTAAAAGACCAGTGAGGTTCCTCGAAATCCCACCATTTCTGCATCATCCATTTCTCAAGAAGTTTGTAGATGCACCAAGATGGTACACTATAGGCACAATTCCCCAACACTTTCCCAGTAACTGACTACACAGACTTATCTGACAGTCAACACTCCTACCCTTGCCCCCGTCTCTGACAGGCATCCTGGTATATACATTTTTACTATTAAAAATTATCCCTGTTTAATTTATCAAAGAACATGACGAATAACATCAAATGTTGACCTAGACTAATTCACACCCAACAAGCAAATTACAATCAGACTGTGTATGCTTTTGAAAGAGTAGTAGTCCTTATTTGGAATGTTTTTAAATCACATTATTATATTTTTTAAACATCACAAGATTTCTTTAATCAATTATTTCCTTAGGGTCTGTCAAAATAGTATTTACCTCACTTTGGAGGTGAGTAGAAGAGAACACTTTACCTTTAAGACCTTTGAATAGTATCCTACAAAATGCTGCAATATCCTCAAAACCCTTTCAAAGTACAGTTGTCTTGAACTAGCCCAATAATTGATACCAGTAAGACACCTTAAGAGGAGAAACAATGTGTTACAATAAATGTTTCTTGAATGCTACTTCTGTCTTTACATTCCTCCCTTATTCTGCTAATACGGATGCTACCATTTTTTATTATTATTATTATACTTTAAGTTCTAGGGTACATGTGCACAATGTGCAGGTTTGTTACATATGTATACATGTGACATGTTGGTGTGCTGCACCCATTAACTCATCATTTACATTAGGTATGTCTCCTAATGCTGTTCTTCCCCCTACCCCCTCCCCACAAAAGGAACTGGTGTGTGATGCTCACCTTCCTGTGTCCAAGTGATCTCATTGTTCAAGTCCCACCTATGAGTGAGAACATGCGGTATTTGGTTTTCTGTTCTTGCGATAGTTTGCTGACAATGACAGTTTCTGGCTGCATCCATGTCCCTACAAAGGACACAACTCATCCTTTTTTATGGCTGCATAGTATTCCATGATGTCTACGTGCCACATTTTCTTAAACCAGTCTGTCACTAATGGACATTTGGGTTGATTGCAAGTCTTTGCTATTGTGAATAGTGCCACAATAAACATACGTGTGTATGTGTCTTTATAGCAGCATGACTTATAATCGTTTCGGTATAAACCCAGTAATGGGACGGCTGGGTCAAATGGTATTTCTAGCTCTAGATCCTTGAGGAATCACCACACTGTTTTCCACAATGGTTGAACTAGTTTAGCAACAGTGTAAAAGTGTTCCTATTTCACCACATCCTCTTCAGCACCTGTTATTTCCTGACTTTTTAATGATTTCCATTCTAACTGGTGTGAGATGGTATCTCATTGTGGTTTTGATTTGCATTTCTCTGATGGTAAGTGATGATGAGCATTTTGTCATGTGTCTGTTGGCTGTATGAATGTCTTCTTTTGAGAAGTGTCTGTTCATATCCTTTGCCCACTTTTTGATGGGGTTGTTTGTTTTTTTCTTGTAAATTTGATTGAGTTCTTTATAGGTTCTGGATATTAGCCCTTTGTCAGATGAGTAGATTGCAGAAATTTTCTCCCATTCTGTAGGTTGCCTGTTCACTCTGGTGGTAGTTTCTTTTGCTGTGCAGAAGCTCTTTAGTTTAATTAGATCTCATTTGTTAGTTTTGGTTTTTGTTGCTATTGCTTTTGGTGTTTTAGACATGAAGTCCTTGCCCATGCCTATGTCCTGAATGGTATTACCTAGGTTTTCTTCTAGGGTTTTTATGGCTTTAGGTCTAACATTTAAGTCTCTAATCCATCTTGAATTAATTTTCGTATAAGGAGTAAGGAAAGGATCCCGTTTCAGCTTTCTACTTATGGCTAGCCAATTTTCCCAGCACCATTTATTAAATGGGGAATCCTTTCCCCATTTCTTGTTTTTGTCAGGTTTGTCAAAGATCAGATGGCTGTAGATGTGTGGTAATATTTCTCAGGGCTCTGTTCTGTTCCATTGGTCTATATCTCTGATTTGGTACCAGTAACATGCTGTCTTGGTTACTGTAGCCGTGTACTATAGTTTGAAGTCAGGTAACGTGATGCCTCTAGCTTTGTTCTTTTGGCTTAGGATTGTCTTGGCAATGCAGGGTCTTTTTTGGTTCCATATTCACTTTAAAGCAGTTTTTTTCCAATTCTGTGAAGAAAGTCATTGGTAGCTTAATGGGAATGGCATTGAATCTATAAATTACCTTGGGCAGTATGGCCATTTTCACAATATTGATTCTTCCTATCCATGGGCATGATATGCTGTTTCATTTGTTTGTGTCCTCTTTTATTTCACTGAGCAGTGATTTGTAGTTCTCCTTGAAGAGGTCCTTTACATCCCTTATGAGTTGGATTCCTAGGAATTTTATTCTCTTTGAAGCTATTGTGAATGGGAGTTCATTCATGATTTGACTCTCTGTTTGTCTGTTACTGGTGTGTAAGAATGCTTGTGATTTTTGCACATTGATTTTGTATGCTGAGACTTTGCTGAAGTTGCTTGCCGGCTTAAGGAGATTTTGGGCTGAGACGATGGGGTTTTCTAAATATACAATCATATCATCTGCAAACAGGGATAATTTGACTTCTTCTTTTCCTAACTGAATACCCTTGATTTCTTTCTCTTGCCTGATTGCCCTAGCCAGAACTTCCAACACTATGTTGAATAGGAGTGGTGAGAGACGGCATCCTTGTCTTGTGTCAGTTTTCAAAGGGAATGCTTCCAGTTTTTGCCCATTCAGTATGATATTGGCTGTGGGTTTGTCATAAAGAGCTCTTATTATTTTGAGATATGTTCCATCAATACCGAATTTCTTGAGAGTTTTTAACATGAAGGGCTGTTGAAATTTGTCAAAGGTCTTTTCTGAATCTATTGAGATAATCACGTGGTTTTTGTCTTTGGTTCTGGTTATATGCTGGATTACATTTATTGATTTGCATACATTGAACCAGTCTTGCTGATGCTACTATTTTACTTTTGGTGGCACCTGTTAGATAACATAAGGGGCAGTCTCTATGTTATATCATCCCCCTGTGCTAATGCTTTCATTCAGCTTCAAAGTACATTATGTTCCTTCTTTAGAGAATAGTGACTCAAAAATTTTTCCTACATTGTCACTTATTGAAAATATTTTGGCAGCCAGGCATGGTGGCTGATGCCTGTAATTCCAGCACTTTGGGAGGATGAGGCAGAAAGATTGCTTGCGGCCAGGAGTTGGAGGTTGCAGTGAGCTATGATCATGCCACTGCATTCCAGTCCAGGCAACAGAACAAGATCATGTCTCTAAAAAATAAAAATATAATTTGGTAAATATCAAAAATTCACATTACAAATTATAGACTAATAGAACTACAGAATTTTGACTGTAACACTCTATAACAAATACATATTATGTAAAAAGAATTAATAGTATTTCAGGAGATTGTTTTCAATGTTCCTTGTGATTATATATCAATTTCTCTTCTCACAGTAAAAATTATTTTCATAGAAAGATATTATCTTTCCTGTTCCGATTCCTTGTCATTCAGGCCATTCCTAAAATTACATTTCACATAGCAGTGCGAAGTTTTCTGAATGACTTTGTGCCCAGTAGTAAACATGCCTTTTATATACTCATTTTTCATTGGCATATTTATTGAACATTGTTTGTGCATAAGAAACTGAGCAGAATGTTGGAAAAGACACAAAAATAAACAAACCATTCTCCCTCCCACCAAGAAACCTAAAATGTCTTAAGGGAAATGAGACAGTGACCAAATACATTACAGACAAAGCAATTTGTGATAAATGTCATGTGTGTGGACATCATAACGACAGGATAAAATTTACACATAACAGCATTAACCTTAAATGTAAATGGGCTAAATGGTCCAATTAAAAGACACAGACTGGCAAATTGGATAAAGAGTCAAGACTCATCAGTGTGCTGTATTCAGGAGACCCATCTCACGTGCAGAGACACACATAGGCTCAAAATCAAGGGATGGAGGAAGATCTACCAAGCAAATGGAAAACAAAAAAAAGCAGGGATTGGAATCCTAGTCTCTGATAACACAGATTTAAATCAACAAAGATCAAAGGAGACAAAGAAGGCCATTACATAATGGTAAAGGGATCAATTCAGCAAGGAGAACTAATTATCCTAAATATATATGCACCCAATACAGGAGCACTCCGATTCATAAAACAAGTCTTTAGAGACCTAAAAAGAGACTTAGACTCCCACACAATAATCATAGGAGACTTTAACACCCAACTGTCAACATTAGACAGATCAACGAGACAGAAAGTTAACAAAGATATCCAGGAATTGAACTCAGCTCTGCACCAAGTGGACCTAATAGACATCTACAGAACTCTCCACCTGAAACCAACAGAATGTACACTCTTCTCAGCACCACATTGCACTTAATCCAAAATTGACCACATAGTTGGATGTAAAGCACTCCTCAGCAAATGTGAAAGAACAGAAATTATAACAAACTGTCTCTCAGACCACAGTGCAATCAAACTAGAAGTCTGGACTAAGAAATTCAATTAAAAGCACTCAACTACATGGAAACTGAACAACCTGCTCCTGAATGACTACTGGGTACATAACAAATGAAGACAGAAATAAAGATGTTCTTTGAAAGCAATGAGAACAAAGATACAACATACCAGAATCTCTGGGACACATTTAAAGCAGTGTGTAGAGGGAAATTGATAGCACTAAATGCTCACAAGAGAGAGCAAGGGAGATCTAAAATTGACACCCTTACATCACAATTAAAAACTAGAGAAGCAGGAGCAAACACATTCAAAAGCTAGCAGAAGGCAAGAAATAGCTAAGATCAGAGCAGAACTGGAGGAGACAGAGACACAAAAAACCTTTCAAAAAATCAGTGAATCCAGGAGCTGGTTTTTTGAAAAGATCAACAAAATTGATAAACTGCTAGCAAACTAGAAAAGAAGAAAAGAGAGAAGAATCAAATAGACGCAATAAAAAATGATAAAGGGGATATTACCACCGATCCCACAGAAATACAAAACTACCATTGGAGAATACTATAATCACCTCTATGCAAATAAACTAGAAAATCTAGAAGGAATGGATAAATTCCTGGACACTTACACCCTCCCAAGACTAAATCAGGAAGAAGTTGAATCCCCGAAAGACAGCAATAACAGGCTCTGAAATTGAGGCAATAACCAATAGCCTACCAACCAAAAAAAGTCCAGGGCCAGATGAATTCACAGCCGAATTCTACCAGAGGTACAAGGAGGAGCTGTTACCATTCCTTCTGAAACTATTCCAATCAATAGAAAAAGAGGGAATCCTCCCTAACTCATTTTATGAGGCCAGCATCATCCTGATACCAAAGCCTGGCAGAGACACAACAAAAAAAGAGAATTTCAGACCAATATCCCTGATGAACATCGATGCAAAATCTCAATAAAATACTGGCAAACCGAATCCAGTAGCACGTCAAAAACTTATTCACCATTATCAAGTGTGCTTCATCCCTGGGATGCAAGGCTGGTTGGACATATGCAAATCAATAAACAAAATCCAGCACATAAACAGAACCAAAGACAAAAACCACATGATTATCTCAATAGATGAGGAACAGGGCTTTGACAAAATTCAATAGCCCTTCATGCTAAAAACTCTCAATAACTTAGGCATTGATGGGATGTATCTCAAAATAATAAGAGTTATTTATGACAAACCCACAGCCAATATCATACTGAATGAACAAAAACTGGAAGCATTCCCTTTGAAAACTGGCACAAGACAGGGATGCCGTCTCTCACCACTCCTATTCAACATAGTGTTGGAAGTTCTGGTCAGGGCAATCAAGCAGGAGAAATAAACAAAGGGTATTCAAGTAGGAAAAGAGGCAGTCAAATTGTCCCTGTTTGCAGATGACATGACTGTATATTTAGAAAACCCCATTGTCTCAGCCCAAAATCTCCTTAAGCTGATATGCAACTTTCAGCAAAGTCGCAGGATACAAAATCAATGTACAAAAATCACAAACATTCTTATACACCAATAACAGACAGAGAGCCAAATCATGAGTAAACTCCCATTCACAATTGCTTCAAAGAGAAAAAAATACCTAGGAATCCAACTTCCAAGGGATGTGAAGGACCTCTTCAAGGAGAACTACAAACCACTGCTCAACAAAATAAAAGAGGACACAAACAAATGAAAGAACATTCCATGCTCATGGATAGGAAGAATCAATATTGTGAAAATGGCCATACTGCCCAAGACAATTTATAGATTCAATGCAATCCCCATCAAGCAATCATGACTTTCTTCACAGAATTGGAAAAAACTACTTTAAAGTTCACATGGAACCCCAAAAGAGCCTTTATAGCCAAGACAATCCTAAGCCAAAAGAACAAAACTGAGGCATCATGCTACCTGGCTTCAAAAGATACTACATGGCTACAGTAACCAAAACAGCATGGTACTGGTACCAAAACAGAGATATAGACCAATGGAACAGAATAGAGCCCTCAGAATAATACCACACATCGACAACCATCTGATCTTTGATAAACCTGACAAAAACAAGAAATAGGGAAAGGATTCCCTATTTAATAAATAGTGCTGGGAAAACTGGCTAGTCATACGTAGAAAGCTGAAACTAGATCCCTTCTTCCACCATATACAAAAATTAATTAGGGATGGATTAAAGACTTAGATGTTAGACCTAAAACCATAAAAACCCCAGGACAAAACCTAGGCAATACTATTCAGGACAAGGCATGGGCAAGGACTTCATGTCTAAAACACCAAAAGCAATGGCAACAAAAGGCAAAATTAACAAATAGGATCTAATTAAACTGAAGAGCTTCTGCACATCAAAAGAAACTGCCATGGGAGTGAACAGGCAACCTACAGAATGGGAGAAAAATTTTGCAATGTACTCATCTGACAAAGGGCTAATATCCAGAATCTACAACGAACTCAAACAAATTTCCAAGAAATAAACAACCCCGAGGGTGCGCCCAAGATGGCCAAATAGGAACAGCTCCGTGCTCCATCTCCCAGTGTGAATGACACAGAAGATGGGTGATTTCTGCATTTTCAAATGAGGTGCAGACCGACACCTCACACCTCACACGGCTGGAAACACCCCTGAGACAGACCTTCCAGAGCAAGAATCAGACAGCAACACTCGCTGTTTAGCAATATTATATCTGCTGCAGCCTCCGCTGCTGATACCCAGGCAAAGAGGGTCTGAAGTGGACCTCAAGCAAACACCAACAGACCTGCAGCTAAGGGTTCTGACTGTTAAAAGGAAAACTAACAAACAGAAAGGACACCCACACCAAAACCCCATCAGTACATCACCATCATCAAAGATCAAAGGCAGATAAAACCACAAAGATGGGGAAAAGCAGTACAGAAAAGCTGGAAATTCAAAAAATCAGAGTGCATCTCCCCCTCGAAAGGAACACAGCTCATCACCAGCAACAGAACAAAGCTGGACGGAGAATGACTTTGATGAGTCGAGAGAAGAAGGCTTCAGTCAATCAAACTTCTCAGAGCTAAAGGAGGAACTATGTAACCAGCGCAAAGAAACTAAAAACATTGAAAAAAGATTTGATGAATGGCTAACTAGAATAGCCAATGTGGAGAAGTCCATAAAAGAAGTGATAGAGATGAAAACCATAACAGGAGAACTACATGACAAATGCACAAGATTCAGTAACCAACTCAATCAACTGGAAGAAAGAGTATCAGCAATTGAAGATCAAATGAATGGAATGAAGTGAGAACAGAAGTGTGGAGAAAAAAGAGTAAAAAGAAATGAACAAAGCCTCCAAGAAATATGGGATTATGTGAAAAGACCAAATCGACATCTGATTGGTGTGCCTGAAAGTGATGGGGAAAATGGAACCAAGTTGGAAAACACTCTTCAGGATATCATCCAGGAGAACTTCCCCAATGTAGCAAGACAGGCCAACATTCAAATTCAGGAAATACAGAGAACACCACAAAGATACTCCTTGAGAAGAGCAACTCCAAGACACATAATTGTCAGATTCACCAAAGTTGAAATGAAGGAAAAAATGTTAAGGGCAGCCAGAGAGAAAGGTCAGGTTACCCACAAAGGGAAGCCCATCAGACTAACAGCGGATCTCTCAGCAGAAACTCTACAAGCCAGAAGAGAGTGGGGGCCAATATTCAACATTCTTAAAGAAAAGAATATTTAACCCAGAATTTCATATCCAGCCAAACTAAATTTCATAAGTGAAGGAGAAATAAAGTCCTTTACAGACAAGCAAATGCTGAGAGATTTTGTCACCACCAGGCCTGCCCTACAAGAGATCCTGAAGGAAGCACTAAACATGGAAAGGAACAACAGGTACCAGCCATTGCAAAAACATGTCAAAATGTAAAGTCCATCAATGCTAGGAAGAAACTGCATCAACTAACGAGCGAAATAACCAGCTAATATCATAATGACAGGATCAAGTTCACACATAACAATCTTAACCTTAAATGTAAAAGGGCTAAATGGTCCAACTAAAAGACACAGACTGGCAAATTGGATAAAGAGTCAAGACCCATCAGTTTGCTGTATTCAGGAGACCCATCTCACATGCAGAAACACACATAGGCTCAAAATAAAGTGATGGAGGAAGATCTACCAAGGAAATGGAAAACAAAAAAAAGCAAGGGTTGCAATCCTAGTCTCTGATAAAACAGACTTTAAACCATCAAAGATCAAAAGAGACAAGGAAGGCCATTACATAATGGTAAAGGGATCAATTTATCAAGAAGAACTAACTATCCTAAATGTATATGTACCCAATACAGGAGCATGCAGATTCATAAAACCTGTCTTTAGAGACCTACAAAGAGACTTAGACTCCCACACAATAATAATGGGAGACCTTAACACCCCACTCTCAACATTAGACAAATCAGCGAGACAGAAAGTTAGCAAGGACATCCAGGAATTGAACTCAATTCTGCACCAAGTGGACCTAATAGACATCTACAGAACTCTCCACCCCAAATCAACAGAATATACATTCTTCTCAGCACCACATCACACTTATTCCAAAACTGACCACATACTTGGAAGTAAAGCAATCCTCAGCAAATGTAAAAGAACAGAAATTATAACAAACTGTCTCTCAGACCACAGTGCAATCAAACTAGAAGTCAGGACTAAGAAACTCAATTAAAACCGCTCAACTACATAGAAACTGAACAACCTGCTCCTGAATGACAACTGGGTACATAACAAAATGAAGGTGGAGATAAAGATGTTCTTTGAAAACAATGAGAACAAAGATACAACATACCAGAATCTCTGGGACACATTTAAAGCAGTGTGTAGAGGGAAATTGATAGCACTAAATGCCCCTAAGAGAGAGCAGGAGAGATCTAAAATTGACACCCTAACATCACAATTAAAAGAACTATAGAAGCAAGACCAAACGCATTCAAAAGCTAACAGAAAGCAAGAAATAACTAAGATCAGAGCAGAACTGAAAGAGATAGAGACACAAAAAACCCTCCAAAAAATCAATGAATCCAGGAGCTGGTTTTTTGAAAAGATCAACAAAATAGACCACTAGCAAGACTAATAAAGAAGAAAAGAGAGAAGAATCAAACAGAAGCAATAAAAAATGATAAAGGGGATATCACCACTGACCCCACAGAAATACAAACAACCATCAGAGAATACTACAAACACCTCTATGAAAACAAACTAGAAAATCTAGAAGAAATGGATAATTTCCTGGACATTTACACTCTCCCAAGACTAAACCAGGAAGAAGTTGAATCCCTGAAAAGACCCATAGCAGGCTCTAAAATTGAGGCAATAATTAATAGCCTACCAACCAAAACAATTCCTGGACCAGATGGATTCACAGCCGAATTCTACCAGAGGTACAAGGAGGAATTGATACCATTCCTTCTGAAACTATTCCAATCAATAGAAAAAGAGGGAATCCTCCCTAACTCATTTTATGAGGCCAACATCATCCTGACACCAAAGCCTGGCAGAGATACAACAAAAAAAAAAGAGAATTTTAGACCAATATCCCCAATGAACATCGATGCAAAAATCCTTAATAAAACACTGGCAAACCGAATCCAGCAGCACATCCAAAAGTTTATCCAACATTATCAAGTGTGCATCATCCCTGGGATGCAAGGCTGGTTCAACATATGCAAATGAATAAACGTAATCCAGCATATAAACAGAACCAAAGACAAAAAACACATGATTATCTCAATAGATGCAGAAAAGACCTTTGACAAATTTCAACAGCCCTTCATGTTAAAAACTCTCAAAAAATTCGGTATTGATGGAACATATCTCAAAATAATAAGAGCTCTTTATGACAAACCCACAGCCAATATCATACTTAATGGGCAAAAACAGGAAGTATTCCCTTTGAAAACTGGCACAAGACAAGGATGCCGTCTCTCATCAGTCCTATTCAACATAGTGTTGGAAGTTCTGGCTAGGGCAATCAGGCAAGAGAAAGAAATCAAGGGTATTCAGTTAGGAAAAGAAGAAGTCAAATTGTCCCCGTTTGCAGATGACAAAACTGTATATTTAGAAAACCCCATTGTCTCAGCCCAAAATTTCCTTAAGCTGATAAGAAACTTCAGCAAAGTCTCAGGATACAAAATTAATGTGCAAAAATCACAAGCATTCTTACACACCAGTAACAGACAAACAGAGAGTCAAATCATGAATGAACTCCCATTCACAATAGCTTCAAAGAGAATAAAATTCCTAGGAATCCAACTCATAAGGGATGTAAAGGACCTCTTCAAGGAGAACTACAAATCACTGCTCAGTGAAATAAAAGAGGACACAAACAAATGAAAGAGCATACCATGCCCATGGATAGGAAGAATCAATATTGTGAAAATGGCCATACTGCCCAAGGTAATTTATAGATTCAATGCCATTCCCATTAAGCTACCAATGACTTTCTTCACAGAATTGGAAAAAACTATTTTAAAGTTCATATGGAACCAAGAAAGAGCCCGTATTGCCAAGACAATCGTAAGCCAAAAGAACAAAGCTTGAAGCATCATGCTACCTGACTTCAAACTATATTTCAAGGCTACAGTAACCAAGACAGCATGTTACTGGTACCAAATCAGAGATATAGACCAATGGAACAGAACAGAGCCCTGAGAAATATTACCACACATCTACAGCCATCTGATCTTTGACAAACCTGACAAAAACAAGAAATGGGGAAAGGATTCCTCATTTAATAAATGGTGCTGGGAAAATTGGCTAGCCATAAGTAGAAAGCTGAAACGGGATCCTTTCCTTACTCCTTATACGAAAATTAATTCAAGATGGATTAGAGACTTAAATGTTAGACCTAAAGCCATAAAAACCCTAGAAGAAAACCTAGGTAATACCATTCAGGACATAGGCATGGGCAAGGACTTCATGTCTAAAACACCAAAAGCAATAGCAACAAAAACCAAAACTAACAAATGAGATCTAATTAAACTAAAGAGCTTCTGTACAGCAAAAGAAACTACCACCAGAGTGAACAGGCAACCTACAGAATGGGAGAAAATTTCTGCAATCTACTCATCTGACAAAGGGCTAATATCCAGAACCTATAAAGAACTCAATCAAATTTACAAGAAAAAAACAAACAACCCCATCAAAAAGTGGGCAAAGGATATGAACAGACACTTCTCAAAAGAAGACATTCATACAGCAAACAGACACATGACAAAATGCTCATCATCACTTACCATCAGAGAAATGCAAATCAAAACCACAATGAGATACCATCTCACACCAGTTAGAATGGCAATCATTAAAAAATCAGGAAACAACAGGTGCTGGAGAGGATGTGGTGAAATAGGAACACTTTTACATTGTTGGTAAACTAGTTCAACCATTGTGGAAAACAGTGTGGCGATTCCTCAAGGATCTAGAGCTAGAAATACCATTTGACCCAGTCATCCCATTACTGGGGATATACCCAAAGGATTATAAGTCATCCTCCCATAAAGACACATGCACACATATGTTTATTGTGGCACTATTCACAATAGCAAAGACTTGGAATCAACGCAAATGTCCATCAGTGACAGACTGGATTAAGAAAATGTGGCACATATACACCATGGAATACCATGCAGCCATAAAAAAGGATGAGTTCGTGTCCTTTGTAGGGACATGGACACAGCTGGAAACCATCATTCTCAGCAAGCTATCGCAAGAACAGAAAACCAAATACCGCATGTTCTCACTCATAGGTGGGAACTGAACAATGAAATCACTTGGACACAGGAAGGGGAACATCACACACCCGGTCTTATTGTGGGAATGGGGTAGGGGGGAGGGATAGCATTAGGAGATATACCTAATGTAAATGACGAGTTAATGGGTGCAGCACACCAACATGTCACATGTATACCTATGTAACAAACCTGCACGTTGTGCACATGTACCCTAGAACTTAAAGTATAATAAAAAATAAAAAATTAAAAAATTAAAAATAAAAAGAAAGAAACTACCCCATCAAAAGGTGGGTGAAGGATATGAATAGACACTTCTCAAAAGAAGACATTTATACAGCCAATAGACAGATAAAAAAATGCTCATCATCACTGGCCATCAGAGAAATGAAAATCAAAACCACAATGAGATACCATCTCACACCAGTTAGAATGGCGACCATTTTAAAGTCAGGAAACAACAGGTGTTGGAGAGGATGTGGAGAAACAGGAACATTTATGCTGTTGTTTGGTAGGACTGTAAACTAGTTCAACCATTGTGGAAGAGAGTGTGGCAATTCCTCAAGGATCTAGAACCAGAAATACCGTTTGACCAGGCCATCCCATTACTGTGTATATACCCAAAATATTATAAATCATTCTGCAATAAAGACACATGCACACGTAAGTTTATCGTGGCACTATTCACAATAGCAAAGACTTGGAACCAACCCAAATCCATCAATGACAGATTGGATTAAGAAAATGTGGCACATATACACCATGGAATGTTATGCAGCCATAGAAAACGATGAGTTCATGTCGTTTGTAGGGACATGGATGAAGCAGGAAACCATCATTCTCAGCAAACTATCACAAGGACAAAAACCTAACACCACATGTTCTCACTCATTGGTGGGAATTGAACAATGAGAACACTTGGACATAGGAAGGGGAACATCACACACTGGGGCCTGTTGTGGGGTGGGGGAGAAGAGGAGGGATAGCATTAGGAGATATACCTAATGCAAATGACGAGTTTTATGGGTGCAGCACACCACCATGGCACATGTACACGTATGCCATACATATGCCAACATGGCACGTGCACGTTGTGCACATGTACCCTAGAACTTAAAGTATAATTTTTAAAAATGCTTCTGACTAAAAAAGTGCTATATATATATATATATATATATATATATATATATATATATATACAGCTTTACATATCCAGAACCTACAAAGAACTCAGTCAAATTTACAAGAAAAAAGCAAACAACCCATCAAAAAGTGGGCAAGGGATATGAACAGACACTTCTCAAAAGAAGACATACATACAGTCAACAGTCACATGAAGAAATACTCATCACTTGCCATCAGAGAAATGCAAATCAAAACCACAATGAGATATATATATATATATATATATATATATATATATATATATATATATATCGTGTGTGTGGGACAAACCACAGTCGAAGGAGTTCAGAGGATTACTCTCCCTGGTTTTGGAAGAGAATAACAAGTCGTATTTTTATTTGTAAACTCCTATAGGAATGAGATTTATGTTCAAGATTAGCACAATTATTTAACCAATTAGGCAATGGTAATGTAAATGGAAAGAAACCTGAAGGTTCTCTTCTTAGCACTAATTTTGAAGGATTTTCAATAAAAAATATAGGAAATGCAGATGTGTACTCAATTTTCAGTCTTCCAGGATCAGAGTTTGCACAACTTCCGTTTATACTTAGTCCTACTATATAGGCAACTGTATAATTATGAGGTCTTCACAATATGTATTTTGGCTGAATTCAATTGCTAGAATGTAAAGCTACAACAGAATCTCTGAAAAAGTGAAAAACAACTGAGCAGCCCCTGAACAGCCTTCTCTTCTGTGGCTACACTGCCCTTACTCCCAGTTGATCCCAAGAAATCGTATTCTGTATTTATTTAATTACTGATGTCATCTTCCCTTAACCACTTTCTTAAATGTCCTTATATCTCTCTTAAAATCCAATGGCTGAATATAGTATATTAAAATTCTAGTAAGAGCCTCTGAGCCCACTATAAATACAAAAATTATTATATAACTACATTACTCGCTATTTTTTAAAACTGCACTTGTATTTCACCTCCTAAGAATGTTTGCTACAAAAAATTTTCATATATGGACAAAAAAGATGGTATTTCTATAATATTATTTTTAACTGTATAGTTTTTTAAAACAAGTGTTTAACATTAACAATAGTTACATTACTGTGTTGCATGCATGTTAAAAAGAATGAGATCAACCTATGTACTGACATGGGAAGATCTCCAAGACACAGAAAAATATGCATCTTTTATACAACTATGTGTTTGTGTACATATGCACAGAAAAGGCCTGTAGGACACTTACCAATCTGTTATCACATTGCTTTTCTGTGGGGAGGAGATTAGGATTGAAACAGATGGTAAAACGTGACTTATTTTTACGTTAATATTTGTGTATTGACAATTTTACAACAAGCATATATTCATTGTGTCATATTTTATAAACACAATTAAAATATTTAATTTGGAAGAAGTCTTTTGGTTTAGAAACTAAGTTGCAGCCTAGTGTTGGCAGACTAAGACCATTTATGTTCTCAACAGCTTAAAATAGAATTGGTGAGAAAATATTTAAAATAATTCATAAAAAGCTTGAAGGAATTTTAAAGCAAATTTTCCGCGTCATCACTTGAAAATTTTCGAATTCTCTGTTTCTAAGGGAAAATTTTCAATATGAATTGCATTCAGAAATGTAGAGTAGTGATTAATGTGGGCTCAGGTTAATGGAAAAAATGTGTATACATTTCAAAAAGGTTAAGTATATCGTGAAAAGTCACTTCTTAAAACAGTTAACCAACTCTTCTAAATATACAAAACTTTTTTTTTCAAAACTGGACTCTTGAGAATCCAGGACATAAGTGTTGGAAGAAGGATGTGAAGAGGGGAAGGAGAAATAGTACGAAAGGTATGACTGAAATTTGGGAGAGTGGGAATGAAAACTGCCTGGCAGTCAATCTAGGTCCAATCCTCATTGCATATTAATTGACTTACGCTGTTGAGTTAATAAAGGTAGAGAGAAGCAGATACAATTTTTAATAAAGAAAAAAGTCCTGACTGTAGAGATGCTGGTGGCATGAGCACAGTCTGCTTTTTTGGTTGTAGTTTAGGAGTAGCAGCTATGGCCTCAAACCAAGAAGGATAAGCAATGAGTGCCTCATCACAGTAAGTATAGGGCAAAACAGAAGATGAGGCAGGTTTTTAACGAGATCATTGAGAGTTAACAACTCCTTTCGCCTATCACAGAGAAAATCCTGGAGAACAACCATAAAGAGTAGTGACATGAGCTGGCTCTAGCTTTGAGTACATTTGCCATCCCAGGTGGGATTCAAAAGGAAAAAAAATTAATGGTGTCTGGGTTTCTTATTTCTTCATCTTGTATTTTCTTACAATCAACCACTCATTATTAAGTAGTTATTTAATTGATGATTTCTATCAAAAAGAGCAAGCATGGCCTTTTTATCAGTCCATTTCTGCATCTTCTCCATCTGTTTGAGGAAGAACTAAATTACAAAGATACGCACCATAACATAGCACCACCATTATGCAGGAGTCCTTGTCTTAACCTCCAGGCAAGGCATTTAGAGAAAAAAACTATCAATACCAGCCCATCTTGAAGATCCATACACTTAGTCTGTCACATGACTACCATATGGCTGCTATGGCACCACCATCCACTCTTGGTCTGAGTAACTTCCAGCAGTGAAGTAGCAAGCTCAGCATCAGATCAGGGTCATTTCCCCCTTCTGTTTGGTACCTTTGCAACCAGCACACACCTCGACACCATTCATTAGCTATGCTGTTAACATGCGTTCACACACACACACACACACACACACATTTTTCTCTCAGAGAGAGGGAGAAGAGAGAGCAAGAAAAAATAATTGTGACCAAGGCTTTGAGAAAATTAAGATTAACCTTTTGAAACCTGAGAATCCCCACACCAGCTTTTCTGGCTAATTCAATAAAATTTTTATCAACATTATGTATGCCACATGGTGAGGGAGAAAAGGCTTGTGCACAGTTCTTGTTATTGTATCACTTTTTGAAATGGAAATTATACATAAGATCTAACACAGATACTCAAAACTGCCTGATGAGTTCAATCCAATTTTGATCAACTTGATGGCATGATGTGTTAGGGAACAGTGAACTTGTGCAAATTTCTTCCTATTTTATCACTATTTCACGTGGAAATCATACCCAAGGTTTATTACAAATGGCCAAAACTATTTAATAAAAAATAAAGGAAGAGGATTTAAACATGAATGTATTGTGTTCATTTGTTTTTTCTTTAAGGTGGGCAGAAGAAAGTAGATTCTTACAACAATCAAGCAGTCTCTAAGCAAAGAGGTCAGGTCAGCCAATGCTACCAAATGAAACAAGTCCCTTTCTGGTACGAGGGAAGAAGATAGTTATGATACAGGTGTGCTCCTCCAGAAAGCAAGTTGTCCGCTGTGAATCATTGCTGGTGCAGAATTGGAAACAATCTTGTAAACTACAATTGTACAGTTTACAGTTATGTGTCAACATGTACACAAATGAAATTCAACAAATATTTCATAGCCAACCAAGCTTTTTTTATTTTTGAATTTTTTGAATTTTTTTCCAATTTTTTGAGACACTTTCCATTAAAAAATAGCCCTCATGGCCAGACATGGTGGCTCACGCCTGTAACCCCAGCACTTTGAGAGGCCGAGGCAAGCAGATCACGAAGTCAAGAGACCGAGACCAGCCTGGCCAACTTGATGAAACCCCATCTCTACTAAAAATACAAAAATTAGCTGGGTGTGGTGGCGCATGACTGTAATCCCAGCTACTCGGGAGGCTGAGGCAGGAGAATCACTTGAACCCAGGAGGTGGAGGTTGCAGTGAGCCGAGATCGCGCCATTGCACTCCAGCCTGGCAACAGAGCGAGACTCTGCCTCAAAAAAAAAAAAAAAAAAAAAAAGCCCTCATTTCATGTTGCAGGCATTGCCTTCCCCCAAGAAGCCTTCTGTGTCTCCAACAAGTCCAGTTTGAATCTCCATTGAGTAAAATATTACTCTATTTTTTAAAGGTTGGAAGAGAGAAGAGCCAAACCAAACACTTCTCTCAGCCTCTCCTCAGTGACCTTCAGTTTTAAAACCACGATCTTAAACCATGTGAATCTAGAATTCACAAAGTAAAGACATGAAAAGAAAAAGGGTTTTGAAGCTACTTCCACACTAGTGCAGTGAGCCTGTTATCTAGCAAAAACTTCCACAGAGCTCAACCTATATCACAAAAGTAGCAGTTTGCAGAAAATGATTTGGGGAAAAATACTCTTAACCCTTCTACCACTGCAGAAGCAGACTCCAAAATACTTAAGAACTGATACTGTGAAACATACTATTAGGATACAGTTATACTGAAAACTCCATGACATGCTTTTGCCTCATACAAGATTTAGGCCAGACCTTAGAATGAGTAAATTACTAGTTGTTTGTGTGTGTATATTTTTAAACCAATATAGAAAGATATAACTTTTTAAATCATCTGCATCAAAAATAAAATTCCACTATCTATCTGTTTTTCATTCATTTACACTCAATTTAAAAAATTAAAGCAAAGAGGATGGAAGTCTTTGAAAATCAACATTTAAGACTTTATTTGCAGTCTAGCAGAAGAGGGCTAAAGTGTTTCAATCAGGAAGCATGACCTGCCCTAACATAGTGTTGTCTTTTCTTTTTCTCTTCAAAACAACACGACCCATTATGTTTCATATACATTTTTTAAATAGCCAACTTATTTTAAAAATAGGCAATTGCCATATTTTAACCTTCAATCTAAGCTAGCAGATGACGTTTTATGTACCCCATGTAGGCACATACATTCAGAAAACAGAAAAACTTTTGTAGGCAAATTTGAACATTCAGTGTGTAAAAGTAACCTTTAATGAATAAACACTGGATATCTACGTAGCATCAGAAAAAAAAAAGTATTCTGACTCCTACATAGTACAAAGTAGAAAAATTAATATGACACTTGGAAAACATGCATTTTGTAAAATATACTTTCTATCTCTTAGAGCCCATGTGATGTTGCAGTTGCTATAGTAACTGTATGTTTGTTCAGCAGGAAAATACGTAGGTACAGAATGCTTACATTTATTCACAAATTCTCAGTGAATTTGTGAATAGAAGTGATTATATTTGCCAACAGAAGTGATAAATAAAAAAATTCTTGGTGGATAAGCAATTCTTGCCCCTCAATATTAAAGCTACAATAAAAAAATTCTATCAAGCATTTTTTCAAAGAAATATCA
This sequence comes from Macaca nemestrina, assembly GCF_043159975.1. Taxonomy (NCBI): domain Eukaryota; kingdom Metazoa; phylum Chordata; class Mammalia; order Primates; family Cercopithecidae; genus Macaca; species Macaca nemestrina. The sequence continues at coordinate 50,157,040 of NC_092126.1, read as the reverse complement.
TTGTTCTTCATAAACTTCAATATCTCATAAACAAAAATGACTGATCTAGAAAGAATCTTTAACTTATTATTTATTCATTTGCATGGAATACAATATGCTAAAATGATTAATCACAATTATGAACCATTAAATTAAATTCATATGCATATTTTTAAATTTCAGTTTTAAATTTAGAATGCTTCTACTCTGTCCTATAACAAGTCTTATAAAACCTCGTCAATGGCACATATGTTGAATAAATACCTCAATATACTACATTTGCCAACAAAGTTCTAAAATCAACTTAGTAAATGTCATGATCCTAATGCTGTTGTGGCATAAATGAAGAGCATTCCTTGCGTCCATTTGGCTACAATCGCGAGCGTACTTTGTTTCCCCAAGAGAAGAAAAAAGAGTAGTAAACCATTTTTGCGGAATGCCATTCTCCTACAACAGTTTTATGAAAGAAACATCTGTGACAAGAATCTCTAATGCTTTTCTGAAAGCCACAGCTGACAGTAAAAGAGCATTGCTAAAAGTGGCAAATCAATCCCATTCCGCCCTTGTCAGAGCATGACACTTAATTTGCTATGTATCACATGTATTTTCCTCACATGTGCTGAGAGACTGTGACACTGATGTGGTGGCTTTCATCCAAGCCTCAGCTGAATAAACACTTGGGCCATACAGTGGGCAAACGGGCATCCTTAAAAACGTCTTCTGTCCCGGGCAAGTTAACTTCACCTCAGGGAAGCATTTTTCTAAGTTTTAGTTTGCAATTTGAGTGCATAAATGGAATCTCTGAACACTGTTTGGAAAACCTTAAATCATTTCACACACAAAGAACACATTCTGTATTTTTAAGCAAGTTTTCTCAATGTAATGCAATTTTTATGTGACTACCTGAAAACATATGCAAATACAACAGATAAAAATGAATAATAGCATATAGTATTTCTAATCAAATTATTCCATTGCACAATCTGTTATTCTTAAAAGTATAAAAAATAAGCACATTAGGTATGTTTGAAATGGGTAACTTTTTAATTAAACAATTTATTGACATAAACTACATACCAAAACATTCAGAAACCTATTTATATAGCTTGGCAAATTTTGTAAACTGACTGAATATGCTTGTGATCAAGTACCACAATATTATCAGCACAGAATCGTTCGTTACACCTTTCTAAAACATATACAATTGCTTTTAAATTTGACACAAGAATCTTTAATAAATGAGAAAACTTCATTTAAATAATATCAAGCAAATAAAGTTCTGGTAGAAAGTATGAATACATCAAGGTCCCTGTAGTTAATGAGAATATCTCTTTTTGTGTGTCTTCTGTGCATCTGCAAGTGATTATTTTTTATTTTTCAACAATCAGGGAAATCACCATTACTTTTACCCCCAAATCACCCCAGTGGTTTTTTGTTTTGTTTTGTTTTGTTTTGTTTAACTCCATTGACGCTTTACAAAAATACAGAGGTAGAAAAAATCCAGGTGTGCATATCATCTGTGCCATGAGTTGTTTTAATTACTCCTATTTTTCTTCCTTCTTACTAAAGAACTTCAATGTAAATCCCTCTTTTTTTTTTCAAATTTAAATTAAGCTTAACAGGGGAGGTTACATATACTGTGTTTTTCTCTGTCTCTCAGATTTCTCCTTCATATGATAATTCCCAAAGCAAAATAAAATTGTTTTTAAAAAACTAAAATTAAACTACAGTAAATGTGTTCTGTGTTGCTCCTTGACCCCCCAGAGTATGCTTAGATGCTCTGTCTATGACGCTAAGTACCACGGAATGTTCCCTAGCCACCTGAAGCAGTCCAATCTCCATTAGTCCCACTCAGATTCCTGAAACTGACAAGAATTTTAGTAGTCCAGTCAATACCTTCAGGTACGTTTCAAATACTCACCACAAGAGCTCAGTGTGTTCAGAACTAAATATGTCCAATCTTGATTAACTTGGAATCTCAAACCTCAAGGTCATCTCTGGCAACATCCTTCTGGAATCTCTTATATTCAAATGAACAGCAAGTTTTACCAAATATACCTCCAACCTCTCTTTTAAATCTGTTGCTTACTGTCCTTTCCCACTCCACTGAAGTCCTTACCCTTTCCTGCCATTTCATCTTTACACATGCCATTTCATCTTTCTAGAAGAACTTTACCCTCTTTTGCCTTGTAAATGCCTTCTCAGCCTTCAAAACCCATCTTGAAATGGCTCCTTCTCCAGCTGCCATCTCTGAACCAGTCCACACCGTGGAGTAAAATCCCCTTTTGATGTGTCGTAGCATGAGTCGTCTTGCATAATCACACAATTCTGTATCTGTGTTCTCAACTGGAACAGGGACACACTGGGCTGGAACAAGGTTTTTCATCTTTACATGTTCAACATCTAATATACAACCTGGGATATAATATATGCTAAACAAACAATGAAAGAATAAAACAAAATAAAATATTATTTGCCTAAAAGGCATAAAACATCCAGAAGATAACTTTGAACCAGTTGCAATTTGTCTGGGTCTATCTCCCCTATCTCAAAGTTGGATTGAATATAATGCTGGTATAAAAAGTCATCGCGAAAGTGAGCCCCCAGTCTTGCCAGCAGCACCCAAGAAACACCACGAGTGCAGAGTCATCAGGGACTGGGAGCCACGTGGGACAGGTCATGGAAGGTATAACTAAAGGACAACCAAAGCTTAGAACAAGTCTACCACTCAGAAGACCTGGTGCAGTGTGCTCTCTCAAAAGGTGAAAGGGGACCAGGCGCAGTGGCTCATGTCTGTGTTCCCAGCAGTTTGGAAGACTGAGGTGGGAGGATGGCTTGAGCCCAGGAGTTTGAGACCAGCCTGGGCAACGTGGTGAAACTCCCATCTCTAAAAAATTAAAAAATAAACCGGACTTAGTGGGCCACACCTGTAATCTCAGCTATACCAAAGGGTGAGGTGGGAGGATAACTTGAGCTCAGGATGTGAAGGATGCAGTGAACTGTGATTGTGCCACTGCACTCCAGCCTGGGTAACAGAGTGAGACGTTGCTTCAAAAAAAAAAAAAAAAGTGAAAAGGTTTACTGCATCCTAGGAATGATGAACTCATAGCAGTTTTTTAAATGAGAATATCATTTTGGAAAAGAAAGAAATGAATGGATTGCATTAAATCGTGTCTCTTATATTTAATGTATTACTGTCATTTAAAAAAAAATCTTAGAAAATACTTATCCCTCACGTATGCCTTGCTATTTGTTTTATTGTTGCCCTGGAGTGGTTTATTTTGATAAGTATACCGTAAGTGCCCCTAGACATAAATGTGGATCATGCATTTCTAGTGAAATTTTAAGTTACTGTTGCAAATGTGTGCCTTAGAATGTCCTATGCTAAGTGGTATGTCTAAAGGTACATATTTGACAAGATATTATAATTGTATTTGAAAGATCTATTACAAATACGTTTGAAAAAGATTTGTCACTCATACGAGAAGAAGAAAAACTTCAGAAATAGATGGTCAGAGAATTTTTGAAATTACAATCTGGCGCTCTTGTTCGCCTATGATATTTGAAAGTTAGCGACGACCATAGGCTTCTGACCCAAACCACTAGCCCTGGTCAGTAACAACATCAAGTTTCAAGGCATTTCACGTCTAATATTGATTGCGAAAGAGCTCTTCCTGCTTCATCCAGTCTCTAAATTTTGGAATCCTAGAAGTCCAGTTTGAAGAGTACATTTTTCCCCAAAAGAGAAGAGTGAGGGAAGAGCAAAGATACAGAATGCACAAAGAACTTCATCTGGATAGCATTTTTCCCATAAATGGGTCTCTGTTTTCTGATCCTCAGGGTCAAGGGTATTGATTTAGTATAAATTTTTTGAAAATAGGCCGAGCACAGTGGCACACCTGTAATCCTAACACTTTAGGAGGTCGAGTTGGGAGGATCACTTGAGCCCAAGAGTTCAAGATTCACCAGGACAACATAATGAAACCATCTCTATAAAAAATAAAGCATAAGCCAGGTGGGACAGCACACATCTGTAGTCCCAACTATCTGGGAGGCTAAGCTGGGAGTATCACTAGATCCCAGGAGATGGAGGCTGCAGGAAGTCATAATTGTATGATTGTGCCACTGCACTCCTGTCTGGGTGACAGAACAGGAATCTGCCTCAAAAAAAGAAAAAAAAAGTCTGAAGTGTGGAACAAAGAAGATAAGCAATAAATAGCATAATAAGTAAAATATATTATTTGTTTGATAGTAATAGCTGTTAAAAAAAATTAAGGATGGAAGGGGAACGTGAAATTGATAAGGGTTGAAAATGCAGATAGAGTGACTGATGACTTTTCAGAAAATGCCTGAAGGACAGGCATATATAATTTCAGTAAAGGTAGATGAAATAACTCAGGCCAAACTTCTTGCTGAAGACAACTTAAAAAAAAAGGGAGGAATAGAATTTTTTGAAATGCCCTTAAAAGTATCAGTAAAAGAATGAGGAAATACCAGGGCAAAATGTAGAAGACCCGAAAAACCTAGAGAAGTAAGTAAAAAAAAATGAAAGTTCTCTCTTCAGGAAAACTCTAAAACCTGAGGCCGAGGAATATTTCTATGAATAACTAAAATGATTGTAGAAAGATATTACAAGTAGCTTAATGTCAATAAATTTGAGAATGCCAATGAAATGAACTAAATCAGAAATTAAGTAATTATGAAAATTTGGGAAGAAGCCAATTTACTTAAGATATGAAATCTGTGATCACTGATTTTCTCACCAAGCAAAACTCAGATCTTTACAGCTTCATTGACAAATTATACCATACACTCAAGGCAGAAGTAATTCAAACTATAAAACTTCTCCAGAGAATAGAAAAACACTTATATACCTCAATTCATTTTATGAGATCAGCTAACCTTGACAAGAACAGGACATGAAAGAAAAAGTAAAAGTGAATCTCACTTATATACATAATTGGTAAAAAAAAAAAAAACTAAATAAAATATTAACAAACTGAATCTATAATTATATAAAAATGACAATTCATCATGATCAAATAGGTTTTATATCAAGAATGCACAACTGATTTAACATTATATATTCAATGTAATTTACCACATAAACAGAGTAAAGAATAAAATTGTACAATCATTTTAATAGATACAGAAAATACCTTGGTAAAATTCACCACCTGTTTGTGGTTTAAAATTTTTTAAAAAAAACTTATAGCAGGCAAAATAGAAAAGACCTTCAAAATACTAGTGGGGGGGGTATCTTAAAAAAACCTCCAGCAAACATCGTAATAAGTAGTGAAACAATGTAAATTTTCTTTAAGATTAGAAGTAGAAAAAAGACATTCTCTATTCTCACTTCTATTCAATATTTTAATTATATCATAACCAGTGCAGTAAGAGAAGAAAAATAAATAATTGGCATAAGAATCGAGAGAAACAAACAAGATTGTCATTATTCTCAGCTAACATGATTATATTTTATTTTTTCAGAGACAGAGTTTTGTTCTGTTGCTCAGGCTTGAATGCAGTGGTGCAATTATAACCCACTGCAGCCTGGAACTCCTGGGCTCAAAGGATTCTCCTGTCTCAGGCTCCCAAGGAGCTAGGATTAAAGGTGCACAGCACCATGCCCAGTTAATTTTTATTTTTTATAGAGACTCATTTTATAGTTTATTTTTATAGAGACAGTTCTATTTTTTAGTTCTTATTTTTTATGTAGGAAATCCAACAAAGTCTGTACATAGGCTACTAAAATTAATAAGAGATTTAAGAAATTTGCCAAAGAAGTAATAAATAGACATAATGCTTTCTATATGCTAGCCACAAACAGAAAATGGAATTTTAAGAGAAAAAGGACATATATCTATCGTTTATAGGCCATTTATATATTATAAACTCAATGTTGAAAACTATGTTAATTCTTCACATACGGTTTAGAGATTCAATACAAGCCCAGTTAAATAACAAGGAGTTTTGTGTAATGTGACAAGCTAATTCTAAAATTTATATGGAAATGCGGCAGGGCACGGTGGCTCACGCCTATAATCCCAGCACCTTTCGAGGCCAAGGCGGGAGGGTCACTTGAGGTCAGGATTCCAGACCATCCTGGCCAACATGGTGAAACCCTGTCTCTACTAAAAATACAAAAATTAGCCAGGCCAAGTGACAGGCGCCTGTAATCACAGCTACTCAAGAGGCTGAGGCAGAGAATTGCTTGAACCCGGGAGTCAGAGCTTGCAGTGAGCCGAGAACCCACCACTGCACTTAGCCTGGGCGACAGAGCCAGATTCGGTCTATAAAATAAAATAAAATAAAATAAAATAAAATAAAATAAAATAAAATAAAATAGTAAAGTAAAATAAAATAAAATAAAATGTATATGGAAATACAAAAGACCATGCATAGCCAACACACTTTTTTGTGTGCATATTTTATTTTATTTGTATAAATTTAAGGGGTACAAGTGCAATTTTGTTACTGGATATATTGTCTAGTGGTGAAGTCAGCTTTCAGTGTATCCGTCACCCAAATAATGTACATTGTACTCATTAAGTATTTTCTTATCATCCTCCCATTTCCACTCTCCATTCCCCATTCCCACTCTTTTGAGTCTCAGTGTCTAGCATTCCATATTCTGTGTCCATATGTACACATTATTTAGCTCCCACTTATAAGTGAGAACATGCAATGTTTCTGTTTCTGAGATGTTTCACATAAGATAGTGGTCTTCAGTGCCACTAATGTTGCTGCAAAATACATAATTTTATTCTTTTTTATGGCTGAAGAGTATTTCATGGTGTATATTTACAACATTTTTTATTCAATCATCGGATAATGGATACTTAGTTTGATTCCATATCTTTGCTATTGTGAAGAGTGCTGTAATAAACACATGGGTGCAGGTATCTTTTTAATGTAAGGATTTATTTATTTTTTTTGGAGGGGTGGGTAGATAACCAGAAGTGGGGTTGCTAGATCAAATGGTAGTTCTATTCTTTATTCTTTAAGAAATCTCAACATCGTTTTCCATAGAGGTTGTACTAATTTACATTCCTACCAGCAATGGAAAAGTATTCCCGTTTCTCTGAATCTGCTCCAACATGTGTTATTTTTTCTCTTTTTAGTAATAGCGATTTTGACTGGTGTAAAAAGATATTTTGTTGTGCTTTTAATTTGCATTTTTCATATGCTTGTTGGCCAATCATATGTCTTCCTTTGAAAAATATCCATTCATGTCCTTTGAGCACTTTTTAATGGGAGCATTTGGCAGGTGGGGGCGGGTGTTTGTTGTGAAGTTCCTTGTAAATTCTGGATATTAGTCTACTGTTGGATGCATAGTTTGCAAATATTTTCTCCCATTCTGCATGGTGTCTGTTAAGTTTGCTGATTGGGATTTTTGTTTTGTTTTGTTTTGTTTGTTTGTTTGTTTTTTGCTCTGAAGAAGCTTTTTAGCTTAAGTCCCATTTGTCTATTTTTGTTTTTGTTGCTTATGCTTTTGAGGTCTTAGTCATGAATTATTTGCTTAGACTAGTGTCCAGAAGAGTTTTCCCTATGTTTTCTTTCAGTATTTTATAGTTTCAGGACTTAAATTTTAGTCTGTAATCCATGTTAGTTGATTTTTGTATATGGTGGGAGATAAGGGTCTACTTTTTTTTTCTCCACATGGCAATCCAATTTTTCCAAAACTATTTATTGAAAAGGGTGTCCTTTCCCCAGTGTGTTTTTGTTGACATCGTCAAAGATCAGTTGGCTATAAGTATGTGGCTTCGTTTCTGGGTTCCCTTTTCTGTTCTATTGATCTGTGTGTCTACTTTTACACCAGCACCATGCTGTTTTGGTTATTGTAACCTTGTTGTATAATTTAAAGTCAGATAATGTGATACTTCTGCCTTTGTTCTTTTTGCTTAAGATTGCTTTGGCAGTTCAGGCTCTTTGTTGGTTCCATATTAATTTTAGGATTTCTTTTCTAATTCTGTGAAAAAGGACATTAGTATTTTGATTGGAATTGCATTAAATATGTAGATTGCTTTGGACAGTATGGTCATTTTAATAATATTAATTATTCTGATCTATGAGTCTCAGATGTGTTTCTGTTTGTGTCATCTATAATTTCATCAGTGTCTCATAGTTTTTCTTATAGCAATCATTCACCATTTTGGCTAAATATATTTGAAGGTAATTTTTTCCTTTTAGCTATTGTTAATGGAATTGCCTTCCTAATTTGGTTCTCAACTTGATCATTATTGGTGTGTAGAAAGACTACTTGTTTTTGTGTGTTGGTTTTGTATTCCAGAAACTTTGCTGAATTCATTTGTCAAATCTAAATTTTTGTGGAAGCATTAGCATTTTCTATATACAACATCTCAGGGAAGAGTATAATTTGACTTCCTCCTTTCCAATTTGGATGACTTTTTTCTTTGTTTCTTTTTCTTACCTTATTTCTTTGGCTAGGACTCCCAGTACTATGTTGAATAGGAGTGGTGAAAGTGAACATCCTTGTCTTCTTCCAGTTTTTAGAGAGAATGCTTTCAACTCTTCCCCACTCAGTATGGTGTTAGCTGTGGGTATTTCATAGATGACCTTTATTATTTTGAGTTATATTCCTTCTATGCTTAGTTTGTTGAGGGTTTTTATAATAGAGAGATACTGAATTTTAATAAATGCTTTTCCTGCATATATTAGGAAAATCAAATGGGTTTTAGTCTTAATTTTGTTTTTGTAATGTATCACATTTATTGATTTGAAAATGTTGAACCATCCTTGCATCCCTGGTATAAAACCCACATTGTGTATTTTCTTTTTGATGTACTGTTTGATTTTGTTTGTAAGTATTTAGTTGAGGATTTTTGCATTTATGTTCATCAGAAATATTAGTCTGTAGTTTTCTTTTTTCTTTTTTTTTTTTTTTCGTGTCCTGTCTGGTTTTGGTATCAGGTAAAACTGCCCTTGTAGATGGAGTTAGGAAGAATTTCCTCTTCATCAATTTTTTAGAACAGGAAGGTTGGTATTCGCTTTTCTTTGTATATTAGGTAGAATTTAGCTGTGAATGCATCTGTTCTTAGGCTTTTTTATCATTGGGAGATTTTTTATTAGTAATTTAATCTCACTACTTGTTATTGCACTGTTCAGGACTTCTATCTCTTCCTGGTTCAATCATGGAAGGTTTTATGTATTCATACCTTTATCAATTTCCTCTAGGTTTGCTAGATGTTGTGCATAGAGATGCTCATAGTAGTCTCTGATGTTCTTTTGCATTCTGTAGTATCAGTTGTAATGTCTTTTTTTATTTCTGATTTTTTAAATTTGGACCTTCTTTCTTCTTTTCTTGGTTAGTCTAGCTAGTGATTTATCAACTTTTTTATCTTTTTAAAAAACCAACATTTTGTTTCAATGATTCTTTGTATTTTTCGTCTCGATCTTATTTAGTTCTGCTCTGATGATTGTTGTTTATTTTCTTCTGCTAACTTGGGATTTGGTTTGTTCTTGTTTTTCTAGTTTCTTGAGATGTGATGTTAGGTTGTTAACTTGTAATCTTTCCACTTTTTTAATGTAGCCATTTAATGCTTTAAACTTACCTTTTAGCATTGATTTTGCTATATCTGAGAGGTTTTAGTAAGTTGTGTTTGCATTTTCATTTGTTTAAAGCAACATTTTAATTTCTGTCTTAATGCTATCATTGACCCCAAAATTATTCAGGAGCATGATGTCTAGTTTCTATGTATTTCCATATTTTCCAAAATTCCTCTTGGTACTGATTTCTAGTTTGATTATACATAGTCCAAAAAGATACTTGGTTTGATTTTGATTTTTTAAACTCTATTCCTTACTTGTTTTATGGCCTAACATATGGTCTACCTTCGAGAATGTTCTATGTGTGGATGAGAAGAATATATAATATGAAGTTGTTGGAAAGAATGTTCTGTAAGTCTCTGGTTGTATCCATTTGATCTAAAGTCAAATTTAAGCCCAATGTTTCTTTGTTGATTTTATGACTCAATATTATGTCTAGTGCTGTGAGTGGGGTGTTAAAGTCCCCCAGTATTAGTTTATTGCTGTCTATCTATTTGTCTGGGTCTAGTAATATTTGTCTTATGTATTTGGCTGTTCCAATTTGGAGTATAAATATATTTAGGATTGCTATGTTCTCTTAGTGAATTGATTCCTTTATTGTTACACAATGACCTTGTCTTTTTGCTGTTTTTGATTTAAAGTCTTTTGTCTGCTATAAGTATAGCTACTCCTACTTGCTTTTGATTTCCATTTGCAAGGAATATCTTTTTCTGCCTTTTTATTTTCAGTCTATGGGTGTTTTACAGGTCCGATGAGTTTCTCATAAGCAGAATAAAGTTGGATGATGCTTTTTAAATTTATTCTGCCATTCTATTTCTTTTAAGTAGAGTATTTACTGCATTTATGTTCTAGGTTAATTCTGATTGTGAGGATTTGTTCCTGTTATATTGTTAATTATTATCTACTTGTTTTATAAATTCTTTGTTTCTTTCTTTTTCTGTTTATTGTTTGGGTCTGGTGGAATTCTGTTATATTCCCATTTGATTCACTTTCTCTTTTGTGTGATTGTTTTATAAGACCTGTGAAATTTATCCTTTTGTGGGTTTTTATGATGGCTAATATTGACCTTTCATTTCCATGTTTAAGACTCTTTTGAGCATTTCTTGTAGGACAAGTCTAGCAGTGACTAATTCTGTCATCATTTGCTTACCTAGGAAAGAATTTATGCCTCCTTCATTTATGGAGCTTTTTCTAGCTTAACTGAGACACAAAGAAAAAGAACAAGATAGAAGCACTTGCTCAAACAACTCTCAATTTAATGAGTGTATAATCATCACAAGTCAGATAAATATACCAATAGAAGAGAACAGAATTCCTGTGACAAAGATAGTATGCAGAGCAATAGAAAGAGAATTGCCTTTAATAAATTATATTATGAAAATATGTAAAAAAAAGAATTTTATTCCAACCTTATATTATACACAAAATAAAGATCAACTTAGGTTGTAGATATTTTTTATGCCTTTTTTTTTCAGAAATCTTCTACTTCATGGTCATAAAAATATTCCTTTTTAATTATCTCCTGGAAACTTTATAGTTCTCCTTTTCTAACTATAGACCTGTCTTCAACCTTTTATGCTGCTATTACAAAATATTTTAGACTGGGTAATGTATAAATAATAGACATTTAGTTCTCATAGTTTTGGATGGTGGGAAGTCCAAGATCAAAGTGCCAGCAAATTTATTGTCTGGTAAGGATTAACTTTCTGCTTCTAAGATGGAGCCTTATTTCTACATCTTCCAGAGGGCTCAAACACTGTATCCTTGCATGATGATAGTATAAAATGGCAAAAGGAACTAGCTAGTTTATAAGAGCACTAATACCATTCATAAGGACAGAAACCTTGCCACCTAATCATCTCTCAAAGACCCCTCTTTCTAATGTCATCATTATAGTGATGAAATTTCAACATAGGGATTTTAGATGGACACATACATTAAAACCATAGCTAATACCAATATACCAATAGTGAAAAGTATCTTCTTGACCTTAGGATAGGGAAAGATTTTTAAAGACACACACATCCATGTGTGTACACAAACTAACCCAAAATAACAATAACCAAAAAATAAATTTGATAAATTATAATTTATTAAAATAAATAAATCCTGTTTTCAAAAACATTATTAAGAGAGTAAAAGATAATGTCAAGAAGTGAAGAAAACATTTGCAACAAATGCAAATGCAAAAGACTGGTATCCATAATATATAAATAATTGCAAATCAAAAGAAGAAAACATAAAATGAGATAGAAAGAAGGGCAAAATACTTCAATGTTGCATTTCATAAAATAATTTATACAATTGGCCCACACACGAAAGAAAAGCTGCTCAATTTAATTTGTAATCAGTAAAATGTTAATTAAAATTATAATGAAACATGTTATACACCCACCAGATTAAAAAAATCGAAAGCCCAACAATATCAAATGTTGGCAAAGATGTGGAGCAACAGGAACTGTCACGTGTACCTAGTAAGAGTGTATTTGACACAAACACCTTGGAAAGCAGTTTGGCACTATGTAGTCAAGTGAAAGAACTCCTTTCTATATATTGTAACACAGCTATTGCAGCTCTTGTGTTGTTCACTGTGAAGAAATATATGTAAACTGAGAGTAATTCAAGTCCATTAACAGTAGCATGAATAAACAAATTTTGGTATATTCATGCAGTTGGACACTATAGAGCAATGAAAAGTAACAAGTTAAATTTATTCACAGCACATCTTACATAATGCTGGATAAAAAATGTGAAACATAAAGAATACATCATGATTCCATTTACACAGAGTTTGAAAACAGGAGAAAAACTGGAATATATTAGGATTCATGTATAAATCTTGAATCTTCAGAAAGAAGGTTTAGAGTGGTGATCACAATAGACATCAAAATAATGGTTACTTCTAGTGCAGAGTATGATCACAAAAGGAACATCAAAGAAACTTTGGATGCCTAAAATTTCAATTTTGTATGTTAGTGGCGGTTACATTAATGTATATTTTTAATTTATTCATTCATCCATTATGTACTTTTAGTATATGTTGTACTTTACAGTTATGCAGACCTATATGGGAAAAGCATTCCAGACAAAAGCTTCCTTACTAACCTGCTTTCTAGGACTCAGAAAAGGTCTTATTCACTGCAATTGTCCTGCATTATCTGAACTATTAATCTCCCCCCTTTTATTCAATCATCACCACTTCCATAGTTGTCTTTTCTTAGAGAAAACTGTCTATCTCTGTCCATCTGTCTATCTATCTATCCATCTGTCCATCTTTCTATCTATCTATCTTCCACCCTCTTAGTGAATATCACCTTTTAGATGATCTCCAAAAGCAAAAGTTCAAAACAATTCAATCACTTCTCCCTGAATCTACTTTCCTTACTAGATGCTCCTCAATCTTATTTTACCTTTATATGTTCTTGGTTAATAAAGAACCTGATCTAAGCAGAGCCAAGCAGATTCTTTCCCTGGGATATTCATGAATCAGGACTAAGATAAGAAGATTAGATCTTTTAGATGGGTGGATGTCAAAGGTGGTAAAATTTAGGTATGCTCAGTAACTATGTTTCCTATCCTAGAGGAAGCCAGTCTGCAGGACAAGAGAGCTAAGCTAACATAAAGAGAAAAGAAGGCAGGGCACGGTGGCTCATACCTGTAATCCCAGCATTTTGGGAGGCTGAGGCGGGCAGATCAGCTGAGGTCAGGTGTTCCAGACCGGCCTGGCCAACATGGTGAAACGCCATCTCTACTAAATACAAAAATTAGCCACGCATGGTGGTGCACACCTGTAGTCCCAGCTATTTGGAAAGCTGAGGCAGGAGAATCACTTGAACCCAGCAAGCAGAGGTTGCAGTGAGCTGAGATCACCCCACTGCACTCCAGACTGGATGACAGAGTGAGACTCCATCTCAAAAAAACAAAGAGAGAGAAAAGAAGCCATAACAGATAGCAAAATAGACTCCTACAACAGTCAAGTCCTACAGTCTAGCTGTCTGTAAGATCCAGCTTCTTGCTTTCCCTTTACAAAGATCTTTGAGTGATCTTTCTACTGAAGCCAATTTAACTCGCATTTTTAAATAATAAATAAAACTCTACTTAGAGGATCTAGGTAACCTTGTCTAATGTACACTCTTCAAGGTATATGGCAATGACCAAGAGATATCTGCACTGACAATAAATTACTATAATGTACCTATAAAACGATTGTTTTATAATTTATACACAGTTCACGTCTGATACATCCATCAAATTAACATTGAATGTTTTAGATTGAAAAACTACATATAATGTTTGACCTATTCAATTAAGTATATAATATTTAAAATGTATGTTTCAGTTTGATTACAGGACCTAAATAATGTTAATTCACTTAAGATAATCTATCTAAAAATCGCCTAACATTGTTTGCCTTTATATTAATTTCAACAATTTTATCAAAAGCAGGAAATAGGGTTTTCTTTTTCTTAGTACCATTTTAATGTGTAAATAAAATATATACTTCATTGTAACATTTTAAAAGTTCAGTAAAGCAAAATATGAGGTAATAGGTCAGATTTTAAAAGAAATAAAAAGAAAATAACATCTCTTTAAGAAATACAAAATAGACTTCAGAATGTATGCCCATCCACATCATATCATCTTATGCAGATCTATGTGCTATCTAATATTTACTTAAAATGAACAATCTCCATGGCAACCAGTGGATCAAATGATACATGAGCTGGCTGTGAAGTGTGGATGTTTGTATTTCTTACACTAAAATTGATTATGTAATAACTACAATCAATAATGGAATTCTCTTGTTTTATCCTAAATATATGTAGAATGACAGAATATTAAACATGCATTTTCCAGACTATAGTTGATAATGTCAATGTTATTTTTTCATATATTTCTTTTCCTCTTCTAGCCTGACACTTTACTTTGGTAATTTTAAAATGAAGGTTAACAAAAATAAAGCCAATGAGATTTTAAGTTGGGTGTGTGAGGCAGAATAATGGCTCCAAAAGAAGCCCACACACTACTCTCTGGAACCTGTAAAGATATTTTATCTTACCTACCCAAAGAGACCTTGCAGATTGGACAAAGCCTGTACATCTTAATGTACAGACATTAAGATAGAGAAAGTATCCTGGATTATTTGGGTGGGCCCAGTGGAATTATAATCGTGTGTTTCTCAGCAATGGAAGTACATGCTGAGAAATGTGTCATTAAACAATTTCATCATTGTGCTAATATCACAGCATGTACTTACACAAACTTAGATGGCATAGCCCACTGCACGACTAGGACATTTGGTAAAGCCTATTGTCCCTAGGTTACAAATCTGAACAGCATGTTGTTTTACTGAATTCTGTAGGCAATTGTAACACAGTGGTATTTGTATATCTAAACATATCTCAACATAGAAAAGATGCAGTAAAAGTATGGTATTATAATCTTATGGGACCACTGGCATATATGTGGTCTGTCATTGGCTGTAATATTATGTGGCAATAGCTGTACATGAGTCCTTAAAAGCAGAAATCCTTTCCCAGCTGAGGTCAGAAGAGATGATGATAGAAGTCTCTAAGATGCTACATTGCTGGCTTTGAAGGTGGAGGAAGGGGACACGAGCAAAGGAATTCAGGTGGAAGATAACGGGGAAGCAGGCACCTCTTACATGGCCAGAGAAGGAGGAAGAGGAGAGAGAATCAGGGGCTACACACTTTTAAACAACCAGAATCTCATGAGAACTCATTCACAGTTACAAGAACAGCAGGAGGAATGTCTGTCCCCAATATCTAATCACCTCCCACCAGGCCCCTCCTCCAATACTGGGGATCACAATTCTACATGAGATTTGGATGGAGACACAGAGCCAAACCACATCATAGGTTTTATAGCAGCAATAGGAAACATATAACCTAGGTATGACATTGGTATGACTTCATAAAGAATGACAGGAACCAATTAAAGGAAAGGAAAAGAAGAGCCCCACACTCGGTCATCCTTACTGCAAAAAAAAAAAAAAAAGTAATTTGACGTATCTGAATAAAGCACACATCCCTTCAAAACAGTGGTGGGCCCAGCCAAAGTATTAGCAAATTACCATCAGCACCCAAGACTCTAGGAGTACTTCAAGAGATTCGTGAGACTTTATGTCCCCTGCCAAACTCTGTTAATACCACATTAGTCTTCCTTCAACTCATAAGCGACACTGAATTATAATTCAGTGTGAAAACAAGCCCAAGCATGCATATATTCCTTAAAGAGCCTACTCAGTCAGTTAAACAGAACATTTATTTTTCCTAAGATTTTTTGGGTGTGTATATATTTACATATATTTTTCATAATAGGAAAAACTTTTCCTCAAAATAACATTTTTTTTTTTCTTTTCTGAAGGACCTTTCTTCTCAAGTGGCTGTTAGGAAAGGGAGAGGAGGGAAGATTAAACACTTTCACATTCATTATTACGTTTGAATATAAAACGGCTTTTAAGTAAAGACGTTTTATTTTCTAAAATTAAGCAATGGGTGTTTAACAGATTTTATGAATAATATCTGACAGAACTCTTGGCTTTCTCAGAACAGTACAAGCAAACTTTGCATTCTGGAACATCACTTTAAAAAGAAGAAAACAGGTGCTAGTATAATAAATGATGCTCTAAAAATGGATGAAATTGAATCTTCTAAACAAATAATAACATTTATTGATACAAATTTTGTTTACATTTACAGCAAAGGAAATCCTAATTGGTTTTCTTTATTGATTTTTAACACTTTGTAGCTACATATTAACTTATCTCAACAATTCTCAACATGTAGACCCATAAGTATCCCTGAGATCTTTTCAAAAGGTCCATGAGGTCCTCTCATTTCAATAACATTTCTATGTGAGGCAAGATGTTCTTCATATACCTCAATCTAAACAAAATTTCCCAAAAGACTGAACGCAGAAGCAGATATGTTACCTGGTTCTTCAGTTTTGACGGACATTAAAAAAATTACAAAAATGTAAAATGATGCCACTCTTCTTGTTAATTATTTTAACCTTACAAAAAGGTAAAATGATGTCACTCTTCTCATTAATTATTTTACCTTAGAAATATAGTTACTTTCTTAAAGATAGTATTTATTTCAATATTTAGTAGTTTATTAGTGTTATTTTTAAGTGAATTAACACATACATACATTTCAAACTTTTCAGTGTTGATTTCTAGTATCTATTGATATGATCCACATACATGAAAAACTGTTTGAAGTCCTCAAAATTTTGAAGAGTTCAAGGGGTTCCTGAGTACAAGAAACTTGAAAAACACTGTTTAACCTCAGTAATCCTCTCAAATCTCTGAGGAGATAGGGAATGAGGTCAAAGGTCGGGGAGGTGGACGGGAGTGTTGAATAAAGTTTATTCTATGAAACATCACCATGTAAAGGTGTGCAAGATGATCCACTGTACAGTAAGATGAAAATAACATTTCAGTAATGTATATTTTATATCATCCTTTATTTAATTTCTATATTAATGTAGTTTTGTAACATACATAATAAATGTAGAAATAAGAATTAAATATATTGAAGAAAGTCAAAAATATTTTACTCCTAGGGCTCATAATTTTGAAACTTGGAGACTACTGATTTTAGAAACTGTTAGATTACTTTGTCTACAGTGGATAGAGTGCTGAGCAAAAAACTTTCGAAAAGCTTTTTTAGTGTGAAGACTCTGATATTAAACACACACACACACACACACACACACACACACACACACACACACCCCAAACAAACATAAACTATTTAATGAAGCAAACAAAAATCCAAACAGGGCTCTATCAAAGAAGAGAGATTTTTGTATAAAATGTCAAATGTGGCCAGGCGCGGTGGCTCAAGCCTGTAATCCTAGCACTTTGGGAGGCCGAGACGGGCGGATCACGAGGTCAGGAGATCGAGACCATCCTGGCTAAAACGGTGAAACCCCTTCTCTACTAAAAAATACAAAAAACTAGCCGGGTGAGGCGGCGGGCGCCTGTAGTCCCAGCTACTCGGGAGGCTGAGGCAGGAGAATGGCCTGAACCCGGGAGGCGGAGCTTGCAGTGAGCTGAGATCCGGCCACTGCACTCCAGCCTGGGCAACAGAGCAAGACTCCGTCTCAAAAATAAAATAAAATAAAATAAAATAAAATAAAATAAAATAAAATAAAATAAAATAAAATGTCAAATGTGTTGTTCTCCATTTTATATTATTGAAGGAAATATCCCATGTGGAAGGGCCGTTTCTTCATGAAGACTTCCTGATAGCCAGAGTTCCATCAGCTAACTTTTCTTATTTTCCAAATTAGCCCAGGATAATTCAATGTTATATCTACTTACTCCGTTTTGGGAAAAGTGAGACTGTTAGCTGTTACTGTATTAACATACAAATTTCAAAGGAAATTGAGAAGTCATTTCTAAACAGGTAACGTCTTTCATAGAAATTGAAGTAAATGCTTATAAGTTTTAACAATGGTATATTTACTTCTTCTTTACTTTTATAATCTGACTTTAATCTACATTATCTTTGTATCTCGCAATACCCCAGAGCACATATCCTCTGATCCCATCTAGTTCTCTATCCTCCTATACTTTTAAATATATACCTTTAAACATTCACCTTTAAACATATACCTTTAAACCACATACCTTTAAACCATATACCTTTAAACATATACCTTTAAACATTTATAGATTTTGACCATTCTCTCAAGAAATTAGAAACTGGTATGAAGAAAAAACATTGTCACAAGTAACCAGTATGAAAAGAAGATAATGATAAATGTCCCAAGAAAGATGCAAAGAATGCACTCGTGATAGAGATTGACAGTTACCCACACAACATCCATGCTTCTCTTCCTTTTAATACCAGACCCCAGTTTTATGATAGCCTGCAAAGTTCTCAACCAACTTTGTAGCTAGGTATGGCTTTGTTATTTGTTACTAAGTTCACTTGCTGCTGATGTCGCCATGTGATGCTCTGGTTAAAAGCCAAGGTTGTTGAGCTGAATTCCTTGGAAAGCTCTTTACAGAAACGCATCCGTTTTGTTCTTTCCTTCCTATCTCCTGCTGTCTGAAACTTGAACAAGGTGGTTAGAACTCCAGCAAACCACCTTGGATAGTGAAACAATCTAAAATGAAAGCCAGGAAGGAGCAGAAAAATAAAAGGAGCCTAAGTCCTTTATGATTGTGGAGTCTATATACATGTCTTAGAATATTAGGAAGGGGAGGCAAGGAGAAGAAATTCTGTCATAAAAAGTTGAACCTGATCCTAAACAATGTGATACTCTTGGAATTTTTTTTTTTTAAAGAGGGAAAAAAAGGGAATATGTCCATTAGGTGTTTTTAGTAGCATTTGAGCTAAACCTAGAAGATTAAACGGGACTTTGTCATCTGGTCATACTACAGAAATTCATTAAGGAGAAGATTCCAAAAAGGAAATTATATACACAGTATACAAAATTTATTGGAAAAAAGCATGGCAACTCCTTCCTGAGCCTCTGCACACACCCACTTAATTAAAAGATTATGACCCTTCATATATAAATCTCCCCTATCTAAGGCCTAGTTCAAATCCAGCTTTGGAGTCTGCCCACTTTAGTATGTTTGGTAGCAACTACCATAGGACAAAAGTCCCCCTCACTCACAGTCTATCCTACATCATTTGCTATTCCAAGATTTTTTTATGTCTTGTCTCACAAGATGATAGGCTTTCTGATGTCAGAGAGTGATCTTTAAATTCCTAATGATGTTTATAGTTTTTACACATCTTATAGGCTTAATCATCAAAGTGTGTAATTTTAAATTCTCTCCCAAGTGTGTTTAGAGTGGTCTGGCTTGATTTGCTGACCATTTAGGTAGAAAATGTATAAATATATAAATATCAATTCTATAGTGTCTGATAGCTTACAAAGGATTTTATGTCCATTGTTTTACATAGTTTTACAACAAGTTTGTGACTTAGACATCCCCCATGCAATTTTTATTCAATAAAATATGAGCTAGGCTTAAGGCTCACTAGGAGAGTAGCATTAAGCCTGTAAATTATTACAACACCATGGAGAAGTGCTAACATAGAAGCCAGGACAAGGCTCCAGAAGGCTTCACTGACTGAGAACATTGAGCAGCTTTCTGATGGGGAGGGCCTAAGAGCTCCAAAGAGGGAGCGATAAGTGAATGGAGTTGTAAAGAAAAACGAAAGTATCTGGAAGTCAGAAAGAAAGGGCATTGCAGACAGACCAAACAGCATGTGTGCTGCACATAGACCTAAGACAGCATGGCCCATTTGAGGAATAACAAATAAATTTGTGTAACTGAAGGAGTTACACCAAACTCTGGAGTTAGCTAGAGACTAAAAAACAAAAGACATTGTACACTAGCTACAGCATTTCTCTTTTATCTTGCAAGCAAAGAAGAGTGCTTAAAAAGAATTTTAAGCAAGAGACCTCAGATTTACAATCTGGAAAGATAATTCTAAATGCAGTGTCACAAACTATCAAGAAAAAAGTAGCAGAGCAAAGTAGTGCTGAGTTTCCAACCACAGAGATACATAATTCTGAACCTGATTTTGTATTTTTTAAAATGCACTTAGGTGTTAGCAATACAATTAAATGCAGAAACGTAAATAAAATTTTTCAGGATTTTGAAACAGCTGTCTTCTTGCCCCTCAGAAAAGAAAGAAGAGACTCTACAATTCACAAAATGCCAGGATCTTTGACAAGTGACATATATTTCCTAATTTTTATTTTTGATATTATTGTCCTATTTATTTGTCTTTATGCTCCTCCTTTAAAACTGAGAGTTAACTGTTTACTACTTACACATTGACCAAAAAAGTTTACATTTTTTTTCTCAATTGCTCTTTTCTTATTTCTTCCATAAAGAATGTAAAAATTGAACTTATATCCATTTTAGAAGCCATGAGCAATACTTTAGGCAGAAGCAATATTAATCAAATGTGAAAATGTATTTCACTATTTTTTAATCCAGGAGAAATTTAATGTATTTTATTACCTTCACTCGTAAAAACAGCTTAATATACCATGAGAATTTATTCAAGACTGGATAAAATGAATTAACTGTCTAAATAAGGCAGAAGACAAGGTAGAGCTTAGGTATTTCCTTTGCCAACAACTGTTTCTAAGCTAACATGCTAATGTACTTTTTGGAAAAATGCCAAAGATGATACTATAGATCTTTGTTTTTTTCTTTCTCTCTACTCATATGTTTCTAAAAATAATATACCATGAATATATAGATTAAGTCTCTTTTTGCTTCATAAAAAAAAAGGATAGATCGCTGTAGGTATGTCAGGAACCTGAGGATGAATTGCAACTCTCCTCTTAGCTGGTTGTGACCTTGGGCAAGAAGCGTTACCACAAAGGGCCCGTTCTTCAACAGCAAAATGCGAATAATGGTAAATAAAACACAGGATTATATTAAGGATTAAAGAATATACTAAGTTTACTGGTGCCTGGCATAGAGTAAGTGTTCAATATGTAGAACTTTACTGTTATTAATATTTCTATTAAGATGCTTCGAAATTATTTACTCTGCCTGGTGGGGTGTGAGGCCATCCCTGTTGGGGAGAAATTTCTGTCAATTCATTATTTCATTTGTCAAAATTATTTTTTAAGGAGGCATGATGTCATAGTAGTTAAGATATCTGCTTTTCTAAATTCTCATCCTTGATTTTTTATACAGATTTGTTACTTTAAGCTTCAAATTTAGTTTAAGGTGGT
Source organism: Macaca nemestrina (assembly GCF_043159975.1). Taxonomy (NCBI): domain Eukaryota; kingdom Metazoa; phylum Chordata; class Mammalia; order Primates; family Cercopithecidae; genus Macaca; species Macaca nemestrina. Next base: position 50,135,737 of record NC_092126.1, on the reverse strand, counting down.
CTTAGATTGCAACTACCCACTGATATATAAGCAAATTGTCTCACAAAAAGAGATGCCTAGACTTTAAACTTGGGGTAATATCCAAAAATTATTTTTCAGGGAATGAAAATCAAATGTAATCAAACATGAGAAAAGAAAATGAAAAAAATTATGAATAACAAAGACAATTTCATGTATTGACATTATCACAGATTAAAAAATGACTATGTTACTGTAAAGAAACAGCTACAAGCTCAAAAATACCAGTAGGATATGGAAAGCTAGAAAAAGTGACATAGACTAAAAAAACAATCAAATATAGTTTGAAGAAATAAAAATTATAATAAAATATGATGAAATAAAATGAATCAAAAACAAAATAATTATAAGATTCAATACAATAAAATATACAAAATAAAATAAAAGTATACAAAATAAAATAAAATAATTCTCGGTCGACATATTTGGCAGCAAACCAGGCATAGTAGTAAAGTAGTAGTAAAGTAGCAGATCTGAAGACAGATCTGAAGAAAATGTCCAGAGTGCTTACAAATTGAGATAAAAACCATGGCAAACACAGAAGAGAAGGTAAGAGACAAGAAGGGTGTAGGAAAAAGTCCCAGGAGGATGTGACAGTATTTCTAATATTTTACGTACCTAACCACAAGGCCTCAAAAAAAAGCAAATATTGACAGTACCAAAAGGAGGGGCAAATTAATAGACTGGAAAGTTGTAGTATATCTCTCTTAGTTGGCACAATAAATAGAAAAAAAAAGTAAGGGTACAGAAGATTTAAAAATATGATGAACAAACTTGATGTATGGACATTATGCTTCAATTGCAGAATAATATTTTTTTAAACACACATGGGACACTTAGAAAATTTACTGTATATTGTGCCATAAAGTACATATCAATAAATATCAAGGGATTGAAATCACACAGAAAATAAGAAAGGGGCATAAGGAAGCTTCTGGAGTTTAAGCATTATTTTGTAGCTTACTTTAGATGGTAGTAACATGAAATTTATGACAATTTCTTGTTATATAGCTACATTTTATGCACATTTTTGTATATAATTTATGTTTCACAATATTTTTAGAATAAATAAGAACCATGCAACTAAACCCTCTGATTACAATGCATTAATATAAAAATTCAAACCTAGAAAATTTCTCAAATCTTCAGAACTCACGGAACATATTTTTAAATATCACGTGGGTGAAAGAAATATTATAAAAGTAATTACAAAATATTTTGATGTTAAATAAATGCTATAAAGAAAAACATATATAATAAATTTAAAGAAGCATGTAAAATAATATTAGTATGAAATGTATGTATTAGAAAAGAGAAATGTTGTAAGTATACTAAACACCTATCTAAAGTGGTTAGAAAAATAATCACAAAATAAAGCCAAAGAAATGTGGAGTAAGAAAATGGAGACAAATGCAGAAATTAATAAAATGTTTAAGACTAAAATACAGGAGACCAACGGAGCCAAGTTGTGTGTGTGAAATGACAAATCCTGTGGTAAGACTGATCAAGGAGACAGAGAGAAAGTGATGGAAACAGGAAGGGAGGGAAAGAGAATTTCGGGGACAAACAGGAAAAAGCACTGCAGATGCTGCAGACATAAAACAGACAAAAAGATATATTACAAATAAATTTATAGACAAATTCCTAGAAAAACGTGTCTCTAACAAAATTTGACTCAAAAAGAAGTGGAAAACCCAAATAATCCTTTAAAAAATTGAATCAAGTGCTAAAAAATTCTCCCATAAGGAAAACTACAGGCCCAGATAGCTTTATGAATGTTTACCAAGCAATTAATACAGAAAAATCATATATTGCTTTGGAGTGGAGTGAATTTTGCACACACACACGCCCAGCAACACCACTACCACAAATTCCTTTGTTGAAGCCCTAGCTCCAAGTGTGATGGTATTTGGAGATTGGATCTTTGAGAAATATAGTATTAGGTTTAGATGAGGTCATGAGAGTAGGGTCCTCATGGTGGTATTATATACTAAAGATTATGATGAGTTTGCTCACCGGAGTCTCTGCTCCCTCTCCCACTGTCTTGCTCTTATGCTTGTGCTTACTCTCTCTCTACCCCCCACCCACCCCAGTTCTCTCTGCATATGTGAGGACACAGAGAGAAAGTGGCTCCCATCTGCCAGTTTGGAAGAGAGCCTTCACCAGAACCCAACCATACGGGAACCCTAATTTAGAATTTCCAGCTTTGAGAATTCCAAGAAAATAATTTTCTGTTGCTTAAACCACCCAGTCTATGATATTTTGTTACAGAAGCTAAAACAAATAAAGACAGATTTATATACATTCTTTAAGAAAACAAACATGTTATAATTCTCAAGTCATTTTAAAATAAACTTGATACTAAATATGAAAGACAGCATGGGGAAGGAAAATTAAAAGCTAGTTTCACAGTCTCATTCAGAATATAAAAGTTTGAAAAAGTTAGCAAATCTTATATGAAGAACATAATATATTGTGACCAACATGATTTTATCTCAAAACTAAATGTAGGCTTAACATTTAAAAAAATCAATTAATGGAATTCACTCCAACATCAACAGAGAAAAGGAAATAAACATATTATCAACTTACTGTAAATAGAGAAAGCACTGATAAAATTTAAAATTCATTGATGATAAGCATTTGTACCATGCTAGAAACAGAAATGAGCTTTCTTAACCTGACAAGGTTATCTTACAAAAAACACCTATAGAAAACACCGTATTAAATGGTGAAACTTTGAAAGCTTTCCCTTTGAAATGAGGAAAAAGGTAAAAATACCTATAGTCAAAACATCTATTCAATAAGAGAAAACAGTGAAGAAATGAGGAAATCAGTTTCAATAATTCCTATGTTACTGTAATTATACAAACCTTTTAGGGTGCATAGGAAAATATTTCAGCATCCTTATAAAGGTAAGGCATAGTTCAAAATGCAATTTTAGGAACTGGATACGCTAGTCACAGAAAAATATTTCGTTTTCTTTTGCCATTCAAGCTGAAGTAAAATCTGAAAGGCATGTGATGAATCTCTGAAAGAACCAAATATAAATATTTATTTATCCAAATAGTTGTTGAGTACTATACTGTGTGAGGCTGGTAGATTCTGGGAATCCAGACAGGCAAAGCATAGACTCTGTCCTTTAGAACTTTACTGTCTATTGGACAAAACGGGCAAGTAAAATAATAACAATAATAACACTAAATTTTGAAAGGGAGAAGTTATTGGATCATTGATAATAATTCCAGGGGTCATGGAGGGAATATATGCCTAGTAAGGACCTATTTCTTAAAGATCTATCTCTTTAATTTTGACGAATTAAATATGAGAGATAGAGATAGGAAATTTCCCATACTCTTATCATGTGAAGATATTATTTTATCCATGGAACATTCAAGATCTCATTAACTGTAAGGCAATTCTATTTTACATGTAAGAAAACCTAAGTTCAGAGAATTTATTATGCTATGTAGGACAAGGCAAAAACTAATAAATGCTTAACATGAGTTAAGTGCAAGTCTAACACCGAAGTTTATGCACATATGCACATTCATGTAAATGAAACTGTGTAGCTAGCAGCTCAAAAATTTTATTCTAAGGCTAGATAAAGATTGGCAAAAAGTTATATATGTACATATATATACATATATGTACATATATATACATATATGTACATATATATACATATATGTGAGATAATGTAATAATTATTAACAATAATAATTTCACAAGCAAGGAACACTTGAGGAAAAATTACATTAGGGAATATTTACAATGAAAACGCATATGCAACTTCCATTTCTGTTAGTGGCAGCTTAATTTAGACATACGTTTCCACTGAAGATAACTAAAAAAATCTCAGATGAAATATTTTTAAATCTCTTTTTAAAGTTTTAAATATAAGAAGTAGTTACCATTCCAAGATTCAGAGAAGTTAGTATGGCCCTTGGATTGTCTTCACCCTATATTTGCCAAACCTGAAGAGGTAGGTAATAAATCGAGCAGTTCTTTTTGTGAACACTCAGGACTACAGACAAAAGTTAAAGTACAGAGCTAATGAAGGGTGGTGCATTAGGACATTTTTTTTTTGTATTGCTATAAAGAAATATCTAAGACTAGATAACTTATAAATAAAGAGGTTTAATTAGCTCATTAGCTGCAGGATGTACAAGAAGCGTGATGCTGGCATTTGCTTCTCGTGAGGACTCAGGACACTTACGATTATGGTGCAAGATGTTCAGGGAGCAGGTACAACACATGGCAAGAGCAGAGGCAGAGAGAGAGTGGGGAGATGCCATACACTTTTAAACAACCATGTCTCACAAGAACTCACTCACTGTCATGAGGACAGTACCAAGCTATTCATGAGGGACCCACCCTCATGATCCAAACTTCTCCTACAGGGCCCCACCTACAAAATTGGGAATTACATTTCAACATGAGATTTGGAAGGGACCAATATCCTAACAATATCATCAGGACATTTGGATAAACTAATGCCCACTAAGCTTCTACTCAAGAGTTGCATTCTAGGAGTTACTTTGCACCTGAAGTAAGCCATTTTTGCAATTAACTGATGCCTGGCTTCAAGTCATTTCTGCATCTCGGAATATATGAAACTCTGAATTTGGATTAAGGTGGTCATGGATTGCCAGTATTCCCGTGTGCCAGGAAAAAGTAAATCCTTTTTAAAAGAACATATCAACCACAAACTTTTTCTACAAATAACTTTTCAAATGCAATGACCAACATAAAACAGACGATTGCCAAGACATACATAAAGACATAAAACTGGTATACCTACTTCTCTTGTTATTTCTAAAACCAGAAGGAAGACACAATGGAAAAAATAAAAGCACAAAAGTGAATCATAAGTTTTACTGGTAATTGGATTTATACTGAAAAATTAAATTACCATTGGAAAAAAAAATGCACAAAGCATATTATCCAAGGCCTCCAGACAGAATACCTCATAGCTTTAAATAGTAAGCATAATACTCTAAGTTTCTTGGTTATATATCACCACTAAAGAGTCCTGAAATATGTTGTTATCATTATATTTCTATCAGAAAAACAGTCTCTGTCTCCAAGTAAAACAATGTTTCTGTTAAAAATGTACAGTTTTCCAAATGAAGTATGAAGATTTCCCTTACATTCCAAAGAAACTACAAAGAAATCAAAGTTTACATAAGCAGTCCATATATGGATGTAATCGGTGGACACATGATAAAAGTTTTAGAGAACTATTCTTCCACTCACTTTATGAGATAAGATAGATACTTAGCATGGAATTTCTTTGTGATGAAGATTTTGTGATTAATATTATATCTAGCTTTTGCTAAATAATAATGGAAACTTATTTTGTTTTCTATTATAAGTAACTTCACTTATCTTTGATCTATGGAAATAGCATATTGAAGTCAATATAATATGAAGTGAAATCATTCATCAGTTTCCATGGTAAACTATTCTTTAAACAAAAAGAAAAAGCAAGAGAAAAATCCTGGATAGTTTATTTTCTAAATGACTAAGAAATAAAAGCTACCCATTAGTCAGACAAGAGAATGACCCAAACAATTTCATCTTCTGTTAATTCAGGTTAATTAACCTTGTGTTATATCAGCTCATTCAAATTACATGTCAATTAATCAACTGAGTTTTTACAAATCATAGATTTTTTTTTTTTTGCTAGTTAACTAACAAATGTCAATCAGAAGAATCACTGATTTACAGAGCCCTTAAGTCCTTAAATTTCTTATATCATTCCACCCACATTACAATTAACTTTCTTTTTTATTTTTATTATTATTTTTGAGATGTGATCTCACACTGTCGCCAGACTGGAGTACAATGGTGCAATCTCAGCTCACTGCAACTTCTGCCTCCCGGGTTCAAGCGATTCTCTTGACTCAGCCTCCCAAGTAGTTGGGATTACCGTCGCGTGCCACCATGCCCGGCTAAGTTTTGTATTACAAGTGGAGACAGGGTTTCACCATGTTGGCCAAGCTAGTCTCGAACTCCTGACTTCAAGTTATCCACCATCCTCGGCCTCCCAAAGTGCTGGGATTACAGACGTGAGCCACCACGACCAGCCGACAATTAACTTTCTTTCAACTCAAAGATCTCTGTTTATAAACGCCTGTTGTTTCAATCCCAATATCAAAGCCTCTATGTTGTCCTGTTTTCATTCAAAGCGCGTCGTCAACCTTTTCATCAAGGACACACTATAAGTGGTGCAACCTATTTAGAAGGAAGTGACTGTGGTATAAATGGAAAAAGGTACATTATCAGAACAGAAATAATTAGTAAAATTCATAGTGAAAAGAATTTGGAGAAGTTTTGTCAACAAAACATGAGAAATTTTTTATATAGCCCAGAAATACTAAAACATAAATTACTCAATATTGTTATTACCTCATGAGTAACTATTTACCTAAAATTGATTTATTTTCATGCTGAAGTAGAATTTCTCTCCAAAGAAGTTGACATAAAACAAGATAAAATTTAAATTTACAGAATACTAAGTGTTTTACTTTTTCCTGAAAAATTATACAGTACTTATTTGCCTAGCAAAGTTAGGGGCAGAATTCTTGGTCTATTCAAGACATTTTTTATTTCTTTTTCAACTTTTAGATTTGGGGGTAAATGTGTGAGTTTGTTACCTGGGTATATTGTGTGATGCTGAGGTTTGGGGAACAAATGATCCTGTCACCCAGGTACTGAGAATAGAACCCAACAGTTTTTCAACTCTTGCCTCCCTCCCTCCTTTTCCCTTGTAGTAGTCTCCAGTGTCTATTGTTGCCCTCTTCGTGTTCATGAGTACCTGATGTTTAGCTCCCATTTATAGGTGAGAACATGCAGTATTTGGTTTTATGTTCCTGTGTCAATTTGCTTAGGATAATGGCCTCTAGCTGCATTCATGTTGCTGCTTTAAAGGACATGATTTTCACAATACTTTTATTTATTTATTTATTTATTTATATATTTTGAGACGGAGTTTTGCTCTTGTCTCACAGGCTAGAATGCAATGGCATGATCTCGGCTCACTGCAACCTCTGCCTCCTGGGTTCAAATGATTCTCCTGCCTCAACCTCCCAAGTAGCTGGGATTACAGGTGCCCACAACCACGCCAGGCTAAATTTTTTGTATCTTTTAGTAGAGACGGAATTTCACCATGTTGGTCAGGCTGGTCTCGAACTCCTGACCTCAGATGATCCACCTGCCTCGGCCTCCCAAAATGCTGGGATTACAGGCGTGAGCCACCACACTCGGCCTTCACAATACTTTCATAATTTGCATTATAGAAGTGAATTCCATTCATGTTGAATGATACTGTTGTGTTGCATTGTAGGTTTCATTTATTCATAATGTAAAATTCTTGAAGAATGTTTTTTAAAATTATCTTTCTACTTTCTACTGTTTTATGCATTCCAGTTTTTTTCTACAAGATAATAAGTGTTTAATCTTGAAACCTGGGGAACTATGATAGCTCAAAGATTCTGAGCTCAAAAATAGAGAAATCCACTACAACTTCCATTTGCTCCAAGTTGTAAACATATTCTTGGAATTTGTTACTAGCACTTCTGTTATTAAAACTAGGCTTTTATCAGGACCAACTGATGGAAAACCAGCTCTATTTCCAACTTTATTAGCACATTCTAGCTTCCTTCAGAAGCAAGAATTTAATATATTAACAACTTAAAATATTTACCATTTTTCTTATCAAAAATAAATTCCCAAGAGTTAACAAATTTGAAAATGAAATATAGGACTTTATTTTGGATAGGACTTTCACTGGGGACATTGCAACAATTAAAAGAATAATGTATCAATGTTACTTAGGAAATGGTATAAAACAGTAAACTAAATTCTTCAGAAGTAAAGCAAAACAAACAAAAAGCATAGTTGTAGTCTTACTTCTGTAAAATACTACCCATGTTTAAATAGTTACCTGAACAAATATCAAAGCAACAATCTTGGCAATTCAGTTTGCCTTTTGTATCACTATGGGGGAGATTTAATTTTTTAAACCCTGCAGAAGTTGCACAAATAAAATAGTATGCCTAATCAACATTCCCATGGAAATTGAGATTGAGTACAGCAAATGAACAACAGTTCCTTAATTATGGTAAAATTTCCTTTCATTTAATATTGAAAATAAAGTATGTATTGTTACAACATTTAAGAAGAGTTTGTTTTACAAAATTAAAATAGATATAGGTTTTCAGAGTTTTTGTACATATACTCATTGTACAAAGTTCAAACAAAAGAGTATAGCAAAAAATATTGACATTAAACATTACCTGTAATTCTGCTACCAAGGAAGATTCACTCAACATTTTAGGAAACATAATTCCTAACATCTTGTAATACACACATATATAATTTTTAATGGGTTTAGTCTAAATGCTGTATTTCAATCTACGTAGTTCATTCAAAAACATTTCATAGCAAACTTTTCTTGTCAAAAAATATAAAAATACAATATTTTTGATAATCAGAGTTTTCTATTATATGAATATACCATTATTTATTATGATGTTGCTATTCCAATATTTAAGTCATCTTTGAACACATTTCCAGTCATTTCCTGAGAATAAATTTCAACAATTAAATTTGCTAAATCAGAGTGTGTATGAAAGTTAAATTTTGACATGCAGTATCAAAAAGATTGTACCAATTTACATAATCATAGCAGCTCAGAATGGACACTTTAATTACCAGATTTTTAAAATATCATGTTAATTTTTACTAAACAAAGCTAACAACATATTTTTTTTACTAATTTGTGCTTTTGTAGAAAGGTTGAGTATCTTCTCATATTGTGTGTTTGTGTGTGTATATATATGTGTGTATATACACACACATAAAATACAGCCCATCTGCATTCTTCTTATGAAATTTTAAAATAAATTTTTGATGCATGTTTTACCAAGGCAATTTTGAAATCTAGTAAAAATAATTTCTACATAAGTTGTACACAAATCTGGCCTAAGTAGAAACACACAAACCTGTGCAACTGAAACATGTGGCTAGACCATCGTTACATCTGATTGTCCTATAACTCTGTTTTAAATCAGTTACTTATAAATTAGCTTGTTTCATTCATATTTCTTCACTACCTAACTTGACAGGCAATTTTTAAGGAGAAGAAATGAATGACTGTATTTTCAACTTTTAAAATTATTTCACAATTGAAGGCATCCCCCTTAGTATTTCTAAAGAAGTTTTGACTACATTTTTTTCTCTTAGATGCAATATACCTGTCTCTTGTGTATGATTACCACTCCATGAGTAATACTAATGACCAAATTTACACAGCATCCTCAAAGGCAGAGTGACATCTTTTCATTCATCTCAAGCTGGAGTCAAAAACATCAGGAAGAGATATATTATTTCTATGTCATTTGAGTGATCTGTAGCACTGCTAACCCTCACCCATCAATGTGTATCTCTAGGGACTGCTAGTGAACTTGCCTGTTTCCTCCATAGTACAGATGTTCTTTCTGACTTCAAGCCCTGAAATACCCACTGTACCAGCCACAGTCCAGACAAGGTTCTAATATTTCCTAGATGTCTCTTGCTTAACTAAGACCTAGCATTTTTACACCTCTTAGTGGGTAGCAACTACCCATGGCTTAGATTTTTGAACTACTAAGTTGATCTGTTTTCATTTCAACCATTTAAACATAATTCCACCTTGTCTGAGGAAGGAAACAAAACTAGAGCCTCCTTATGGGGCCAGCGCACTGCACAATTTCTGCTATTTGGCTCCTTCTCACAGCAGACAGAAGAAACAACAAGGCTTCTTCTCCAGGCTTCCAAAAATATTGCTTCTTGAAAGCTCTGAAAACATAAGAATTCACAGAGGAAAATCCCATTCGCCCACCACTGTTGTTTGAGTCATTACCTTAAAGCTCTAGCAGGAGCCCAGGAGGGGTGTAGGGGTGGCCTTAATCGCCTCTGGGGCTTCTTTGTTATAGAAAAAAGAACCTGTGGAATAGTCTTCTCCCTTTCCAAAATCCCATTTCAACTAAAATATGTCAGTTTTTGCAGACATCTCTTTCTGAAACAAATGCCTATTCCAACATTTACCTCCCATTCACATCTCCCATGAAAAAAGAGGTAAAAAGATTCACTATACAGTGTATATATTTTAAAAACTCGGTATTTAAAACACACCTTCTATTCTCTATGTTTCCCCCTGTGTTTTCTCTATTTCTTTATATTGAGGTAAATATTTTTCAGAACTGAATTAATTTTACTTTTAATCTGGAAAGTTTCAGTCTAATTAAAGAATGTATATATTAAACATTTATTCTGCTTTTTTTTTTCACTTCCAGAGAATGAAAATTTTACATTTCAAAAAATACACTGGATAATACAATTCTGAATAACTAATTTCTGTTAAAACTGTAATAACCTTAAAAATTTGATTATTTAACTGAAATATAAAACTCCATTAACCTGGATTCACCATTAAATTGTCTGTCTGCTTCATGGGAAATGATACCCCAGAGAAGAATAGTTTTCTTTATAGTGTGAAGAAAAGCCTGATTTCTGAGTTCTTATTCCCAAGAACATGAATGTTCACTTTGACTTCCTAGAATGCTTTACTGTGTCTGTTTATTCATGTGGTTTGGTTTAATTGCTAATTCAGTTTTGTTTCTGAAGTACTTAAAATTCAGTAATGAAGACTCAGATAATGAAATATTATATAGACTAATTAATGAATAGATAAATGCCACATAAAGTTTTTGCAAATGCCAACTGTTATCATCATACATGTCAGACTTAATTTTGTCTCTGATTCCACTGAGCTGAGCACCTAATTCTATATTCACTACTTCATTTAGTATGGCAGTGGCCCTTAGTTCTTCCCTAGCTCCTCAGTATGAGAATCTTCTATTTAGAAGAAAATCAGAGACATCACCTGGATTTTCAATTAGAAAAACCATATATTCAATTTAAATGATAAGCCAGGCATGATGACTTATGCCTGTAATCCCAGCATTTTGGGAAGCCAAGGCAGGCAGATCATTTGAAGTCAGGAGTTGGAGACCAGTCTGGCCATCATGGTGAAATCCTCTGTCTACTAAAAATACAAAAATTAGCCGGATTTGGTGCCATGTGCCTGTAGTCCCAACTACTCGGGAGGCTGTGGCAGAGAATTGCTTGTACCTGGGAGGCAGAGGTTTCAGTGAGCTGAGATCACACTACTGCACTCCAGCCTGGGTAACAGAGTGAGACTCCATCTCAATAAATAAATACATAAATAAAAATTAATTAAATGATAGCTCTGCCATTTATTAGCTGTCTGATCTTGCCTAACACTTTTGAAACTCAGTGTGATGTGTTTTAAAATGAAGATAATATCCATTGACTCAACAAATATTGCAGTATACAACATGTTTCAGCCCCTGCTCTGGCACTGAGGATACAACATAGGCCCTGTCTCAAGGAACCAACAGGAAGGTACAGTATGTTAAGTGCCATGATGAAGACAAGAACCAGTTACTATGGAAACATATTAAAGGATTAACTCCTGGCATTCTGGAGAGGGTTCAAGTAATAATATTTATAGAGCAACTGACACATTGCCTAACACATTGTAGATACTGAGAAGTATTAGTCAACTCCCCTTTTTGTTTACAAAAAAATGGCATGTTTATTCCACATTAGAAAATGAGGAATGTTAGCAACACCTTGTGATGTGGGATGAACAAATATGGTTTCTTTTTTTTTTAACTTTTATTTTAGGTTTGTGGGTATGTGTGAACATTTGCTACATAGGTAAACATATATCGGGGGATTCGTTGTGCAGATTATTTCATCATCCAGGTATTGAGCCCAGTACCCAACAGTTATCTTTTCTGTTCCTCTCCCTCCTCCCACCTTCTCATCTCAAGTAGACCCCCCTGTTGTTTCCTTCTTTGTGTTCATAAAGTTCCTATCATTTTGCTCCCACATGTAAGTGAGTACATGCAGTATTTGGTTTTCTATTCCTGCATTAGCTTGCTGAGGATAATAGCCTCCAGCTCCATCTATGTCCTCACAAATTACATGATGGAATGGCATGGTATGATTCTTTTTTATGATTGAATAGTATTCCGTGGTTGATAAAGAGGCTAACAGTCAAATTCAGGAAATACAGAGAACTCCTACAAGATACTAAAAAAGAAGATCACCCCCAAAACACATATCATCACATTTTCCAAGGTTGAAATGAAAACAAGAAAGTTAAAGGCAGCTAGAGAGAAAGGTCATGTAACCTACAGAGGGAATCCCATCAAGCTAACAGCATAACTCTCAGCTGAAACCTTACAAGCCAGAAGAGATTGCAGGCCTATATTCGACATTTTTAAAGAAAAAAATCTTCAACCATAATTTCATATCCAGCCAAACTAAGTTAAGTGAAGGAGAAATAAGAATGTTTTCAGATAAGCAAATGTTGAGGGAATTCATTACCACCAGACCTGCCTTACAAGAGATCTTGAAAGGCTCACTAAATATAGAAAGGAAAGATCAACATCAGCTAATACAAAAACACACTTAAACACATGGATCAGGGTCACTGTAAAGCAATAACACAAACAAGCCAATGTAATAGCCAGCTGACAGCACAATGACAGGATCAAATCTATGCATATAAATACTTGAATGTAAACAGGCTAAACGCTCCACTTAAAAGGCACAACGTGGCAAGCTGAATAAAAGAGCAAGACCTAATGTATGTTGTCTTCAAGAGACCAGTCTCACACATATGACACTCATAACCTCAAAGAGATGAAGGAAAATCTACCAAGCAAATGGGAAACAGAAAAAAAAAAGCAGGGGTTGCAATTATAATTTCAAGCAAAACAGATTTCAAAACAACAAAGATCAAAAAAGACAAAGATGGCATTACATAATGGTAAAGTCTTCAACAAGAAGAACTACCTATCCTAAATATATATGCACTCAACACAAGAGCACCCAGATTCATAAAGCAAGTTCTTAGAGAACTACAAAGACACATAGGTTCCTACATAATAATAGTAGGAGACTTCAACCTTCCACTGACAGTGTTAGACAGAACACTGAGGTAGAAAATTAACAAAGATATTCAGGACCTAAACTCAACATTGGATCAAATGGATCTGATAGAACGTAAGAAAACTCTCCACCCAAAAGCAACAGAATATATATTCTTATCATTGCTACATGGCATATATGCTGAAATTGACCACATAATTGGACATAAAGCAATCCTCAAAAATGTAAAAGAACCAAACATACCAAGCATAATTTTGGACCAAGTGCAATAAAAATAGAAGTGAAGACAATATAAATGGCTCAAAACAATGCAATTACATGAAAATTAAACAACATGCTCCTGAGTGACTTCTGGGTAAATAATAAAATTAAAGCAAAAATCAAGAAATTCTTTGAAAATGAGAACAAAGATACAACACACCAGAATCTCTGGGACACAGCTAAGGCAGTGTTAAGAGGAAAACTCATAGTATGAAATGTCCACCTCAAAAAGTTAGGAAGATCTCAAATTAACAACCTAACTTCACAACTGAAAGAATTAAAGAAGCAAGAACAAATCAGCCCCAAAGCTAGCAGAAGATGAGAAAAAACAAACATTAGAGTTGAACTGAAGGAAATCAAGACATGAAAAACCATTTAAAAGATCCATGAATTCAGAAGTTGGTGTTTTATATATATAAAAAAAGATAGGCCACTAGCTAGACTTATAAAGGAGAAAAGAGGGAAGAGCTAAATAAACACAATTAGCAATGATGAAGCGAATGTTACTACTGACACCACAGAGATAAAAACAACCATCAGAAACTACTATGAACACCTCTATGCACACAAACTAGAAAACCTAGAAGAGTGGAATAAATTCCTGGACACATACATCCTCCCGAGACTGAGTCGGGAATAAATTGATTCCCATTATTGGAGCCAATAATGAGCTCCAAAACTGAATCATTAATAAATAGCTACCAACCAAAAGAAGCCTGGGACCTAATGGATTCACAGTCAAATCTACCAGATGTACAAAGAAGAAATGGTACTACTCCTACTGAAACTATTCCAAAAAATTGAGGAGGGGTATCTCCTTCCCAGCTCACTCTATGAGGCCAGCATCATTTCGATACCAAAACCTGGCAGAGACACAACAAAAAAAGAAAACTTCAGGCCAATATCCTTGATGAACATAGATGAACATCGATGAAAATCCTCAACAAAATACTTGCAAACTGAATCCAGAAGCACATCATAAAGCTAATCTACCATGATCAAGTAGACTTCCCCCTGGGGTGCAAGGTTGGTTCAGCATATGCAAATCTATAAATGTAATTCATCACATAAACAGAACTAAACACAAATGCTACATGATTATCTCAATAGACTCAGAAAAGGCTTACAATAGAGTCCAATACCCCTTCATGTTCAAAACGCTCAATAAACTAGGTATTGGACGATCATACCTCAAAATGGTAAAAACCATCTATGAAAAACCACAGCCAACATTATACTGAATGGGCAAAAGCTGGAAGCATTCCCCTTGAAAATCAGCACAAGACAAGAATGTCCTTTCTCACTGCTTCTATTCAACACACTTCTATTCAACACAGCAATCAGTGCAGCCTTCAGTCTGTGGTCAAAGGCTCAAGAGCCCCTGGCAAATCACTTGTGTAAGTCCAAGAGTCTGAAAGCTGAAGAACTTGGAGTCTGATGTTTGAGGGCAGGAAGCATCCAGCATGGGAGAAAAATGGAGGCCTGAAGACTCAGCGAGTAAAATCCTTTCAACTTCTGCCTGCTTCATTCTAGCCTCTCTGGCAGCTGATTAGATGGTGCCCACCCAGATTGAAGGTGGGTCTGCCTCTCTCAGTCCACTGACTCAAATGTTAATCTCCTTTGGCAACACCCTCACAGGCACACTCAGGAACAATACTTTGCATCCTTTAATCAAATCAAGTTGACACTCAATATTAACCATTACACTGCTCAAAACATTTTGCAGATTCAATGCCATGCCTATCAAATTATCAACAACATTTTTCACAGAGCTAGAAAAACCTATTTTAAAATTTATATGGAACGAAAAAAGGGCCCAAAGAGCCAAGGCAATCCTAAGCAAAAAGAACAAACCTGGAGGCATCATGCTACCCAATTTAAGACCCCCACTTTTTTTTTTAACATATATAGCGTTGCCCAGAAAAAAATGACACTACATATCATATATTGATTGTGAACAGATGGTTATACAGGAGTGTTTGGCTTTCTTTATGAATATCTTAGAGAAATATTTTATACTTCATTCATTTGGCATGAGAGAAACAGTTTTCAATCTGTTTAATCTGGATACCTCTCAAGAGTAGGTCCAGAGAAGAGTTTAACTTAATACTTTATATATTTCACTATGATTGCCCTTTTCTAAAACAACAAATATGTCACTATTATACTTTTGTGAATTGTGGTATTCTATATTTAATGGTAATTCTATTTTTAATATTTTGATGAATCTTCATACTGTTTTTTATAGCAACTCCACCATTTTACATTTCCACAAATACTGCACAAATATTGTAACTTCACTGCCTCGCCAACACTTGCTATTTTCTGGCTTTCACTTTTGTTTTTGTTCTTTGTAGTAACCATACAAATGAGTGTGAAGTGATATCTCATTGCAGTTTTTTTTAACCTTGGTTTGAGGTTCAGGGGTACATGTGCAGGTTTGCTATATAGGTAAATTGTGTGCCGTGGGGGTTTGATGTGAGATTATTTCATCACCCAGGTAATAAGCATAGTACCCAATAGGTAGCTGTTTAGTTTTTACCCTCCTCTCAATCTCCACCCTCAAGTAGTACCCAGTGTCTTTTGTTCCTTTCTTTGTGTCTATGTGGACACAATGTTTAGCTTTCACTTATAAGTAAGATCATTTGGTATTTGGTTTCCTATTCCTGCATTAGGTAGCTTAGGATAATGGCCTCCAGCTCCATCCATGTTACTGCAAAGGACATTATCTCATTGTACTTTGATTTGCATTTTCCTAATGATTAAGAATGTTGATTATCTTTTCTTATGCTTATTGGCCATTTGCACATCTTTTTTGGAAAAGGGTCCAGTCAAGCCCTTAGTCCATTTTTTAATCAGATTATTTTATTTATTTGTTTGCATGTTTTGAGTTTAGTGCTTTAAATATTCTGGATTTTAAACCTTTACTAGATTTTCAATTTGCAAGTGTTTTCTCCCATTATGTAGATTGCCCTTTCACTCACTTATTGTGTCTCTTGAAGTACAGAAGTTTTTAATTTTTATGTAACCCAATTTACCTATTTTTACTTTCATTGCTTGTGCTTTTGGTATTATATCCAATAAATTATTGTCAAATCACTATTACACTTTTTAAATCAATAATAAAAAAGAAAACAAGAAGTAAGCTACAATGTCAGATCATATTTTTGTAATCAATGAGACAAGTTTGTTGATGGGCAAGAGACATTTGAATCCCATATCTAAAAGCCAATTCTGCCTCTGCCACACCTTCACAAAATCTCCTGTTGAAGCAATATAGGAAGAAGGCAGATGCAAGCTTAACTTTGTGATATTTTGGGGGCAAACACCTGATACAGAAAGCAAAGACACTAAAACAATAAATTTTTTGCCACTATTTTGGTACTCCAGATGAAGACCTCTGCCTGCAGAAAAAAGACTCGGGAACCAGATTATTCAACAAACAGCACAAAACAGTCTCTTGGCAGATGAGTTCAAAGAGGTCTGTCACTGACTTTCTGAAGTGAGTTTTTAAGAGATACAGATCTAGCTACTGCATGTGTGCTTCACTAAGCCATGATTATAAAACAAAACAAAAAGAAAGCGTCCAAAAATTGGGGACTTCTGTCTCACTTTCTTGAACATCAGAAGCCATGTAAAAAACTCCAAATTTTAGTGGGGGTCAACAAGAAAGTCATTACTAATCAGAGAGATGGTAGAGCTCTTATTACTAACATGGCAGTAAAACTACATTTAACCACCAGAGAATAATTTTCTTACCACCTATTACTAAACATTAAAATGTGCATATGTGCAGCTCAACTAAGTTTAAAGAAAGTCGAATCAATAGAATCTTATTTGAAATATTATTGAGAAGCATATAGCCATCATCACAAATAACCTCCTAGATTTTGTACCTTTGATACACACATGGAAATTGGATATTTGAAAGACCACACTACGCTTTATTTAGCACCACTGATAGAGTAAAAAGCATTTAAGACGTCCAACACTGTTTTTCTTCCTAGAAAGAAAGAATCTAAATTATCTAAGACAAATCTTATCAAAAGACCATGGTATCTATTAATCAACTATCAATATACAATCATTTAAATACTACTTGGTAATTATCAATATGCTTTACTTTCAGATGGTTTTGCTTAATAAAAGTTTACAACTATATACTAGTTATTTCAGTCATTCAATTATAGCATAAAGCATATTAACTCATCAAACAACTTCCTGTTATATCGTCAGCATTCTTCTAGATCCCGTATTGGTAACTTTCAAGGATTGTTTTTCTTTCAAAAACTGATAACGTGTCAATATCTCAAGAGCAACTGCATCCTTCTGGAGTGCTCTTTTAGTACTCAAGAAAGGCCCAAGATGTAGACACTTTTTTTTCTGTTATAAATGTTATTCAACTCAAAAAATTATTGTTAATAATAACTTTAGAAAAGAGGACTATATAGTTTATAATTAATTACAACAGGTTGGAAATTCTCATTAGATAATTTATAATAAGCCTTGATATTATTGAATATGAAATTTCAATAATCCACCACTAATTGTCCATCAAATGAATTGTAATATCTAAAAAGGCAAGAAGGTTGTACTTTATAAAGTCAAACAATTTACATATGAGAGGAGACTTTAAAAGAATAAGATTGATTTTGACAGATATGCCAGAATATATGTATTCATGTGGGTTTGTTTCCTAAAATCTGAGGTCTAAGGAGAGTTACTTAATAAAACTCAGTGGCATTGACTTGCAGACATTTTATTTCCAGATCTCTTCCTCATTTCACCAGGTAAGGCCAACAAATGATTTCTGACATTTCTAAAAATTGAATCCAGACTCAAAGTACAAAACTGCATCGATAGTCATTCATATACATGTCAGAGGTTCGGAAGGAATTTCAAAGCAGAATGTTAAAACTGTCTAGAGCCAGTCGGTAGTATATCCAATGTGTTAAGCATCATGTCAGTTGCTCAATAAGCCATACTTAATTTAACTATCTCCACAATGCCGAGTCGATCTTTCAATGTGCTTCCTTGGTAACTGGTTCTTGTCCTTATCATGGCACTTAACACACTGTACCTTCCTTTAGGTTTCTTTAGGCAGGGCTGATGTTGTATCCACTGTTGTCTCCCCAGTGCCAGAGTAGGAGTCGGAACATGACATACACTCAGCAAAATTTGTTGAGTCGATGGGTATTGTTATCTTCATCATAAAACTCATGACACTGGGTTTCAAAAGCATTAGGCAAGATCAGACAGCTAGTAAATGGCAGAGCCATTGTTTAATTTCAATATATGGTTTTAATTATTGAATATCCAGGTGGCATCTGATTTTCTGCTAAATAGAAAATACTTATACCATGAAGCTAGGAAAGAACTGAGGGCTACTGCCATACTAAATGAAGCAGTGAACATACAATTAAATATTAGGCATTATGATTAATTCAATAATTAAGACTCCAGTTGGGGAGCAACTGGAACTCTGCTGTATTGCTATGGGAATAACAAATGGTATACTCACTTTGGAAAAGAGTTTGGCAATTTCTTATAAAGTTAAGTGTACACTTACCTCACAACCTAGCAATCTCCTAAGTATTTACCGAAGTGAAATGAAAATTTATGTTTACTTAAAACCCCATACATGAATGTTAATAATAACTGTATTCACAATCATCAAAAGCTGGAAACAACTCAAATGTCCCTCAACTGATGGATGTATAAACTATGCTATATTTCTATAAAAGAATATTTCCCAGGAATAAACTGCTAATACATACAACAATGTGGATGAATCTCAAAGACATTACACATTGTGAAAGAAGTCAAATCCAAATAGCTATATACACATCATATAATTTTATTTATATGACATTATGGAAAAGGCAGTATAATGGGAACAGAAACCAGAAAAGAAATTGCCAGGAGCTGGAGATGGGGAAAAGGTTGATGGTAATTTGGGATGAGAAAATATGGGAGGTGGGGGAGATGAAACAATATCTGATTGTGATGATGGTTACATGACCATATACTTTTATTAATGCCCACAGAAATGTACACTAACAAAAACCAATTTTGCTGTAGTCTTTAATTTTAAAAGCTTAAATAAAGCAAAAAATAATAAAAGTAATAGGCATATGAGTTCCATAAGATCCAGCAATTCTACTCTTTGGTTTTGCCCAAAATATATAAAAATATATGTCTCAAAACATTATTATAAGAATATTCATAGAAGTTTTATCCAAAATAGCAAAAACTACAAACAACCTAAGTGCCCATCAAAAGGAGAATATAAATGAAGCGGTATAATCACACAATGAATACCATCAGAAAAAATAACAAACTAAACTATCCATACATGAATCAGTATGAATGAATCTCACAGACATCATGCTGAGAGGAAGTATCAGGATACAAAAAAAGTTCCATATATATGAATGGAATAGCTTTAGGTAATTACTCTATGATCCCATTTATATAAAGTTCTAGAACAAGCACAATTAAACCGCAGTTAAGAGGATCGGAAAAGTTGTTGCCTCTGCAGATGAGAGAGGACAGACTGATAAGGTGTATTAGGGAACTTTCTGGAGTGTTGAAAATATTCTTGATTTGATAGGGTTATGCACTCCCCAGGTATAAGCACTTGTCCAAACTTTACATTGTACATTTCAAGTGTGTATATTTTATTATAAGTAAATTTCACCTCAGAAAACCTCTAAATACATTTTTTTGCATAACAAAATTAAGCAATTAAGAATTCATTTTCTGCATCAATGGTATTCTCTTATTAGCACAAAAATGTAATCTTAGCACAAAATGTAGGTATAGCAAATGCTATTTACATAATGACAATGGAAGTTTTACTTATTGGGCTTTCAACTTTTAGGGTGAGCTTATAGTCAAAGCAGAGAATATGAACTCATAATTACAAAGAGTAAGTGTAAACAACTTTGGCAAAACAGAATGTAAATGTTAATAAACGTTAAAAGCAAAAGCAAATGTTAACAGCTTTGACTAAGAGAATGTGAAAGATAAAATTAAGGAGGGATAATAGACTCAAAAACAGAAGAGAAGGGTTACTGGTGTTATTTTATATACAGGGGATTTGAGATACCAAAGTTGATGGAACAATCAATAACGCAGTTATCAATATATTATCTTAGGTCCAAAATGTATCCAATAGGAGAATTAAAAATAAACTATTTTATAACATTGGAGCAGGGAGAGAAGGAAGATAGAATTAGTGTCAGCTAATTCTTTTTTTTTTTTTATTATTATACTTTAAGTTCTAGGGTACATGTGCATAACGTGCAGGTTTGTTACATATGTATACTTGTGCCATGTTACTGTGCTGCACCCATCAACTCGTCAGCACCCATCAACTCATCATTTACATCAGGTATAACTCCCAATGCAATCCCTCCCCCCTCCCCCCGTCCCCCTCCCCATGATAGGCCCCAGTGTGTGATGTTCCCCTTCCCGAGTCCAAGTGATCTCATTGTTCAGTTCCCACCTATGAGTGAGAACATGCGGTGTTTGGTTTTCTGTTCCTGTGATAGTTTGCTAAGAATGATGGTTTCCAGCTGCATCCATGTCCCTACAAAGGACACAAACTCATCCTTTTTTATGGCTGCATAGTATTCCATGGTGTATATGTGCCACATTTTCTTAATCCAGTCAGTGTCAGCTAATTCTTATCTTTCATATAAAAATTGATATTGTCCTAATAAATTGAGAAATTTGAGGTATCTGCATATTATCTGGTGTTAATGGAGTTAAATGAGAGAGGTACTTAAACAGAAGCAATTTAAAGTTTGCCTCTAGGGACGGAGACCAAAGGAAGGAAAGTATGGGAGAGAGAACATATTGTGTGTGTGTGTGTGTGTGTGTGTGTGTGTGTGTGTGTGTGTGTTCTTTACTACTGGGTGTTTTCATTGGGCCAACATATTACTTTAACAATTATATTAAATTTTCTTGATTTGTTTCTCAAATGTTATATTAAACTTAATAATATTTTTCCAAATGGAATCTCATTAGTATACCAGATCTAAGGATATATTTTTAAATGATAAATAAAATTATCCACATTAAATTATCAGCCATATTTGAGATGTCAATTGGAAACCATCATTATTTACAACTGTCTCTGGGTATTTAGACTTGTACTAAGCACCATACAGTAGAATGATTATAGCATCAGAGGTAATCCCTTCAAGGAGCTCACTTTCTGGAAAACATTTTAGGCAAATTTTTGCTGAGCATCATTCTCAACCAAGGTGATTGATGTCAAGGAAGGACAAACTTCCTCTTAACCTGGAAGGATGAGTGAAGCAAGTTTCTTTCTCCATCAAAACAAGCCAAGACCAGGAGAGAAGGAAAATGGGTTCCAGGTGAGAATGCTCTTAGGGAGTTTTATATGACACAAAGGAAAGCAGAACACATTCATTTTCCTCTCCTCCCAGCTGTTCTAATGGCATAAAGTGCTGCTGTCCTGCCCATATACATCTGCTTGCAGACTGGCATCTGCAGATGATTGCCTCCAGGTGTTTACCTGAAAGAAGATCCTGAAAGTCAGTGCAAGCTGGAAGCCTCACCTCCAGGAGCAGATGCCGGCCTGCAGAAACCTGCAGACCTCTGCAGATATATTTTTAAAAATCAAGTTGAAATCAAGTTTCCAAAAACAAAGGAGGCATAAATTAAGAACTTACTTACAGGACATTTTATGTTTACATCCTTGAACATTTTTAAATAAAGCTTCTGTGTGGTTCACGAACAAAGCTGTGGGTTCTATTTCTTCTCAAAGAAGAAACAGCCTGCTAGATATTTTTTATGTGCTATGACAACTGCTTTAGATGCTGAAAACATAGAGATCCCCCTAGGACAAATTCATTTAGGATAAAGCAACTATGAAAAACTGAAAGACTGAATGATGACAGAAATCCATTGCAACATATTTTTCATTAAGGACTTCCTCCTTTAGTTTAAAAGTTACTGTCCAAAATACAGAGGTAAATATCAAAATATCATACTTACAAACACCTGAGTCAGCTTACTTCTTGAAAAATATTTCTCCAAAGAACACTCCTGAAATGGGCTAGATTAAGCTGGAGAGAATAAAGCTGAATAGATGATTAAGTTTTCTGTTAAATAGACACTTTTGCCATTTATTTTTGCATCCTAGTTGTCCTCGTGAGAGTGCTCTTGTACTGTTTTTCTATTCTGTCACAAGTTCTAGTAGAGTTAATTAATCAAAACTCACAGTGGTAGTCAAATTTTGTTGCAGAATGTTAATTTTATATATATGTATACTCATGGCCAAACACATTTTTTAGGAATGATAACAAGCTATCACAAAGTAATAAGTATATGTTTCTTTTACATGCCTCTTGTCTAATAAACTTTTTTTTTTGAGATGGAGTCTTGCTCTGTCACCCAGACTGGAGTGCAGTGGCATGATCGCGGCTCACTGCCACCTCCACCTCCCAGGTTCAAGTGATACTCATGCCTCAGCCTCCCGAGTAGCTGGGATTATAGGCATCCATCATCACACTGGGCTAATTTTTGTATTTTTAGTAGAGATAGGGTTTCACAATGTTGACTAAGCTAGTCTCGAACTCCTAACCTCAGGTGATCCTCCTGCCTTGACCTCCCAAAGTGCTGGGATTACAAGTGTGAGCCACCACACCTGGCTTCCTAATAAACTTTAGATCTTTTTGACACTTAGTTCCAGATATTATTTATTCTTTCATTTATTTATTTATTATTTGTTGAGTACAAATTTGCTAGTAGCTGAGAGCAAGAAAGGAAATTCTAAATAAAACAGATGCCAATCCTTACTTCAAGAATCTTAGGATCTGAGTAGGGATGACAAAACATGTATAAAATGGATACTGTAATTTGGAGTATAAATAAGAGAAATTCTAATGAAGTGTAAAGGAATAAAGACTGCAGATTTTACTTCCAGCTAAAAGAAGCCATAAGTTTCATGGAAAAGGTCTCATTTAAACTGGGTTCTAAAGGTAGGTAGGAATTGAAGAGGTAAACGTGACAGAAGGATAACATTGAAGGAAGGAGGAGGAAAAATAATATATGGGTCCCTTTTTTGACAAAATGTCTAAAATAAACAAAAAGAGCACGTTACAACTTTTATGGTAATTAACCATTGGCAAAGGAGAAACTAACAAAAATGTTCTCTGAAACTCTAACTTTTTAAAATAAAGACATAATAATGTGCTTATACGCAACATTAGAAGTCTTAGCCAACACAATCAGCCAAGAAAAAAAATAACCTGAATAGGAATTTAAAAAGAAAAAGGAAGTCATCATTCTTCATGCATGTTATGATTTTTATCATAAAAATCAAAAGTAACTAAATACCAGCATATAAAAATAAATAATATCCTTTATAACAGCAAAAACTAAAGCATAGGAGTAATAGGAGTTGGAGTAGTGCTCATAGCTCAAATATACTAAGTGGTATAGTGTAGGCATTTGTTATCTCAATTACTCTTTACAACAACCCCATTGAATGACTGCTATTATTGCTCCCAACATAGAGTTAAATCAACTGAGACTCATCTAGAAAGTGGTGGAGACAAAATTTGAACTCAGGCACTGGATCCAGAACCCAAATTTTTTTATTGATACCTAATAATTGGACATGTTTATGGGGTACATGTGATATTTTGATACATTTGTACAATGGTAATAATAAAATCAGGGTAATTAGGATATCCATCATCTAAAACATTTATTATTTCTTTGTGTTAGAAATATCTAAATCTCCTCTTCTAACTATTTTGAAATATACAATAAGTTATTGTTTACTACAGACACCTCACTGTGCTACCAAACGCTAGAATTTATTTCATCTATCTAACTATATTTTTGTACCCTTTAACCAACCTGTCTTCATCTCCTCCTCCTTATCCTTCCCAACCTCTGGTAACCATCATTCTACTCTTTATATCCATGGGATCAACTTTTTTAGCTCTCACATATGAGTGAGAACATGTGGTATTTGTCTCTATGTGACTGGCTTACTTCACTCAATATAATAACTTCCAGTTCCATCTATATTGCTGCAGATGACAGGATTCCCTTCTTTTTTGTGGCTAAATAATATCCCAGAATCTCTGTGTGTATGTGTATGTGCCTGTGAACACTTAGGTTTATTTTATAACTTAGCTATTGTGAATACTGCTGCAATAAACATGGGAGTGCAGCTATCTCTTTGACATACTAATATATATTTAGATATATTAGTATCTTTCTTTAAGATATATACGCTGCAGAGGGGTAGCTGGGTCATGTGGTAAATCTATGTTTAGTTTTTTTGAGGAACCTCCTTACTGTTCTCCACAGTGACTGTACTAATTTACGGTGTACAAACACAGAACCCAGACTTCTTAAGACTTCTCTATTCTAGAGCATGGAAAAAATGTCACTTTATCATGCATAACAATCCAGAAGAATCAATAAGGTTGTTAGAAATAAAGTTAAGAATGAGGTCTTCATGGAGAAAATTAATAAAATTTAATGAAGGACATTAAAAAGTCTTTAAAACCTGGAGACACATACAGTGTTCAGGTTGGAAACACTTAATAGCATAAAGATGCCATTTTTCTCTATAATTTGTGTATATTTTCAATGCAAGTCCAGTCAAAATATTAACAAGTTTTACTTTAATAAGCTCATTCAAAAATTCATATGAAAGAGCCAAGAATGGCCAATACAAAAATGTAGCACTTGTTTTAGCACACATTGAGGCATAATATAATAATGTGATAATTAAAATGATGTGGCATTTATGCACAAATAATTTAATAAATCAGTGAAACAGAACTGAGAGGCCATAAACAAACTCACATGTATGTGAGAATTTTGCATGTGACATTACAATGCAATGAATAAAGAATGTTTTTATTTATTTTTTTTATTATACTTTAAGTTCTAGGGCACATGTGCACAATGTGCAGGTTTGTTACATATGTATACATGTGCCATGTTGGTGTGCTGTACCCGTTAACTCGTCATTTACATTAACTCTATCTCCTAATGCTGTCCCTCCCCCCTCCCCCACCCCACAACAGGCCCCCGTATGTGATGTTCCCTTTCCTGTGTCCAAGTGTTCCCACTGTTCAATTCCCACCTATGAGTGAGAACATGCGGTGTTTGGTTTTCTGTTCTTGCGATAGTTTGCTGAGAATGATGGTTTCCAACTGCATCCATGTCCCTACAAAGGACATGAACTCATCCTTTTTTATGGCTGCATAGTATTCCATGGTGTATATGCGCCACATTTTCTTAATCCAGTCTGTCACTGATGGACATTTGAAGAATGTTATACTCAAGGAAAAAGACCAGGAAAATTAGCTATCCTTTTCAGACAAAATAAAATAAGATCTCTAACACACTCCATATACCAAAGTATATTCCAGCTGAATTAGACTTAAATGAGAAAAGAAGAAAATATAGTGAAAATTTTTGTGACTTCCTGGTATGCAAAGGTTATTTAAATAAAACAATAGTATCTCCTATCAGAGAAAGATCTAAATTTATCTTCTTAAAAGCTAAAATGAGTCCCACACCACTGGGGTGAGCACCCACAGAAGCATCACAGCCCCATTCTCACTATGAAATTCCCCCAGCCAATACACATGCATCCTGCCATGCTGCTGCAGCTGCTGGCACATGCAAGTAAGCATGGATCCCACTGCCACCACCCCAACAAAATGCTTTAGCCAGCACCACCCATTTGAATGCTATGGCCAGCAGACCAGGAACATCTTGGCCCCTCCAATGCAGCAGATTCCCAATCTCAAGAGGCCAGAAAACAAAAACTGAGAGACCAGTACCAGGCTTTCAGAGATACAGCACGCAGCCTGGAAACGCTGAACTGATCCTTGACCCCCTAATATCTTTCAGAAATGTAGTCAATTGACAGAATTCACCTTATACCACACTCAAACCCCCAAGGGCATCAGAGAAAATAATGAAAGTGCAAAAACCCATTTAAAGGATAGCAACTTCAACGATTGAAGGACCTTCAGCCTACACAGAAGAGAAATAACCAGCACAAGAACTCTGGCAACTCAAAAAACAAGAGTGTCTTTTCACCTTCAAACTACCACACTAGTTTCCCGGCAATGGCTCTTAACCAAGCTGGAATGGCTGAAGTGACAGAAATGTAACTCAGAATATGGATAGGGATGAAGATCATCGACATTCAGGAGAAAGTTGAAACCCAATCCAAGGAACTTCAGAAACACAATAAAATGATACAGGAGATGAAAGATAAAGTGACCATTTTAAGAAAGAACAAAACTGACATGATAATAGAGCTGAAAAACTCACCTCAAGAATTTCATAACAAAATTGCAAGTATTAATGCAGAATCAACCAGGCTGAGGATAGAATCTCAGAACTCAAAGACCAGTTCTCCAAAATAACTCAGTCAAACAAACATAAAGAGAAAAGAATAAACGAGAATGAACAAAGTGTCCAAGAAATGTGGGATTATGTGAAAAGACCAAATTTAGGATTCCCTGGCATTCCTGAAAGGAGATAAAGCAATCTTGGAAGGAGAGAAAGCAAGCAACTTGAAAAACATATTTCAGAATGTCATCCATGAAAATTTCCCCAACCTCACTAGAGAGGCCAACATTTAAATTCAGGAAATGCAGAGAACCCCTGAAAGATACTATAAAAGATGACCATCCACAAGGCACATAGTCATCAGATACTCCAAAGTTGAAATAGAAGGAAAGATGTTAAAGGTAGGTAGAGAAAAGGGGAAGTTCACCTACGAATGGAATCCCATCAGGCTAACAGCAAAACTTTCAGCAGAAGCTCTACAAGCCAAAAGAGATTGGGGGCTTACATTCAGCATTCTTAAATAAATGAAATGCCAGCCTGGGCATGGTGACTCATGCCTATAATCCAGCACTTTGGGAACGTGAGGCAGGAAGATCACTTGAGGCGATGAGTTCAAGAATAACCTGGCCAACATAGTGAAACCCCCATCTCTACAGAAAATACAAAAAATTAGCTGGGCATGGTGGTGCACATCTGTAATCCCAGCTACTCAGGAAACTGAGGCATAAGAATTGCTTGAACCCAGGAGGTGGAGGTTGCAGTGAGCCATGATTGTGCCACTGTACTCTAGCGCCTGGGAAACACAGCAAGACACTGTCTCAAAAAGAAAAAAGGGAAAGAAAAGAAATGCCAACCAAGATTTTCATATCCAACCAAACTAAGCTTCGTAAGTGAAGGAAAAATAAGACCCTTTTTAGACAAGCAAATGGTAAGGGAATTTGTTACCACCAAACCTGCCTTACAAGAGGTCCTTAAGAAAGTGCTAAATGTGGAAAGGAAACACCATTACCAGCCAACATAAAATCTCACACAAGTACACAGACCAGTGACACCACATACCAACCACACCATCATGTCTGTATATTAACTAGCTAACAACAAAATGACAGGATTAAATCTGCATATGTCAATATTAATCTTTAGTGTAAACAGGTTAAATGGCTTAATTAAAAGGCACGGAGTGGTAAATTGGATAAAGAAGCAAGACACTGAGGGCGGAGCAAGATGGCCGAATAGGAACAGCTCCAGTCTCCAACTCCCAGCGCGAGCGACACAGAAGACCGGTGATTTCTGCATTTTCAACTGAGGTACTGGGTTCATATCACTGGGGAGTGCTGGACGATCGGTGCTGGTCAGCTGCTGCAGCCCGACCAGCGAGAGCTGAAGCAGGGCGAGGCATTGCCTCACCTGGGAAGCGCAAGGGGGAAGGGAATCCCTTTTCCTAGCCAGGGGAACTGAGACACACAACACCTGGAAAATCGGGTAACTCCCACCCCAATACTGCGCTTTAAGCAAACAGGCACACCAGGAGATCATATCCCACACCTGGCCGGGAGGGTCCCACACCCACGGAGCCTCCCTCATTGCTAGCACAGCAGTCTGTGATCTACCAGCAAGGCAGCAGCGAGGCTGGGGGAGGGGTGCCTGCCATTGCTGAGGCTTAAGTAGGTAAACAAAGCTGCTGGGAAGCTCGAACTGGGTGGAGCTCACAGCAGCTCAAGGAAACCTACCTGTCTCTGCAGACTCCACCTCTGGGGACAGGGCAATAACAAACACAGCCCAAACCTCTGCAGACGCAAATGACTCTGTCTGACAGCTTTGAAGAGAGCAGTGGATCTCCCAACACGGAGGCTGAGATATGAGAAGGGACAGACTCCCTGCTCAAGTGGGTCCCTGACCCCTGAGTAGCCTAACTGGGAGACATCCCCCACTAGGGGCAGTCTGACACCCCACACCTCACAGGGTGGAGTACACCCCTGAGAGGAAGCTTCCAAAGCAAGAATCAGACAGGTACACTCGCTGTTCAGAAATATTCTATCTTCTGCAGCCTCTGCTGCTGATACCCAGGCAAACAGGGTCTGGAGTGGACCTCAAGCAATCTCCAACAGACCTACAGCTGAGGGTCCTGACTGTTAGAAGGAAAACTATCAAACAGGAAGGACACCTACACCAAAACCCCATCAGTACGTCACCATCATCAAAGACCAGAGGCAGATAAAACCACAAAGATGGGGAAAAAGCAGGGCAGAAAAGCTGGAAATTCAAAAAATAAGAGCGCATCTCCCCCAGCAAAGGAGCGCAGCTCATCGCCAGCAACGGATCAAAGCTGGACAGAGAATGACTTTGACGAGATGAGAGAAGAAGGCTTCAGTCCATCAAATTTCTCAGAGCTAAAGGAGGAATTACGTACCCAGCGCAAAGAAACTAAAAATCTTGAAAAAAAAGTGGAAGAATTGATGGCTAGAGTAATTAATGCAGAGAAGGTCATAAACGAAATGAAAGAGATGAAAACCATGACACGAGAAATACGTGACAAATGCACAAGCTTCAGTAACCGACTCGATCAACTGGAAGAAAGAGTATCTGCGATTGAGGATCAAATGAATGAAATGAAGCGAGAAGAGAAACCAAAAGAAAAAAGAAGAAAAAGAAATGAACAAAGCCTGCAAGAAGTATGGGATTATGTAAAAGGACCAAATCTACATCTGATTGGGGTGCCTGAAAGTGAGGGGGAAGATGGAACCAAGTTGGAAAACACTCTTCAGGATATCATCCAGGAGAACTTCCCCAACCTAGTAGGGCAGGCCAACATTCAAATCCAGGAAATACAGAGAATGCCACAAAGATACTCCTCGAGAAGAGCAACTCCAAGACACATAATTGCCAGATTCACCAAAGTTGAAATGAAGGAAAAAATCTTAAGGGCAGCCAGAGAGAAAGGTCGGGTTACCCACAAAGGGAAGCCCATCAGACTAACAGCAGATCTCTCGGCAGAAACTCTCCAAGCCAGAAGAGAGTGGGGGCCAATATTCAACATTCTTAAAGAAAAGAATTTTAAACCCAGAATTTCATATCCAGCCAAACTAAGTTTCATAAGTGAAGGAGAAATAAAATCCTTTACAGATAAGCAAATGCTTAGAGATTTTGTCACCACTAGGCCTGCCTTACAAGAGACCCTGAAGGAAGCACTCAACATGGAAAGGAACAACCAGTTCCAGCCATTGCAAAAACATGCCAAAATGTAAAGACCATCGAGGCTACGAAGAAACTGCATCAACTAATGAGCAAAATAACCAGTTAATATCATAATGGCAGGATCAAGTTCACACATAACAATCTTAACCTTAAATGTAAATGGACTAAATGCTCCAATTAAAAGACACAGACTGGCAAACTGGATAAAGAGTCAAGACCCATCAGTCTGCTGTATTCAGGAGACCCATCTCACACGCAGAGACATACATAGGCTCAAAATAAAGGGATGGAGGAAGATTTACCAAGCAAATGGAGAACAAAAAAAAGCGGGGGTTGCAATACTAGTCTCTGATAAAACAGACTTTAAACCATCAAAGATCAAAAGAGACAAAGAAGGCCATTACATAATGGTAAAGGGATCAATTCAACAGGAAGAGCTAACTATCCTCAATATATATGCACCCAATACAGGAGCACCCAGATTCATAAAGCAAGTCCTTAGAGACTTACAAAGAGACTTAGACTCCCATACAATAATAATGGGAGACTTCAACACTCCACTGTCAACATTAGACAGATCAACGAGACAGAAAGTTAACAAGGATATCCAGGAATTGAACTCATCTCTGCAGCAAGCAGACCTAATAGACATCTATAGAACTCTCCACCCCAAATCAACAGAATATACATTCTTCTCAGCACCACATCGTACTTACTCCAAAATCGACCACATAATTGGAAGTAAAGCACTCCTCAGCAAATGTACAAGAACAGAAATTATAACAAACTGTCTCTCAGACCACAGTGCAATCAAACTAGAACTCAGGACTAAGAAACTCAATCAAAACCGCTCAACTACATGGAAACTGAACAACCTGCTCCTGAATGACTACTGGGTACATAACGAAATGAAGGCAGAAATAAAGATGTTCTTTGAAACCAATGAGAACAAAGATACAACATACCAGAATCTCTGGGACACATTTAAAGCAGTGTGTAGAGGGAAATTTATAGCACTAAATGCCCACAAGAGAAAGCAGGAAAGATCTAAAATTGACACTCTAACATCGCAATTAAAAGAACTAGAGAAGCAAGAGCAAACACATTCGAAAGCTAGCAGAAGGCTAGAAATAACTAAGATCAGAACAGAACTGAAGGAGACAGAGACACAAAAAACTCTCCAAAAAATCAATGAATCCAGGAGTTGGTTTTTTGAAAAGATCAACAAAATTGACAGACCACTAGCAAGACTAATAAAGAAGAAAAGAGAGAAGAATCAAATCGACGCAATTAAAAATGATAAAGGGGATATCACCACCGACCCCACAGAAATACAAACTACCATCAGAGAATACTATAAACACCTCTACGCAAATAAACTGGAAAATCTAGAAGAAATGGGTAATTTCCTGGACACTTACACTCTTCCAAGACTAAACCAGGAAGAAGTTGAATCCCTGAATAGACCAATAGCAGGCTCTGAAATTGAGGCAATAATTAATAGCCTACCAACCAAAAAAAGTCCAGGACCAGATGGATTCACAGCTGAATTCTACCAGAGGTACAAGGAGGAGTTGGTACCATTCCTTCAGAAACTATTCCAATCAATAGAAAAAGAGGGAATCCTCCCTAACTCATTTTATGAGGCCAACATCATCCTGATACCAAAGCCTGGCAGAGACACAACAAAAAAAGAGAATTTTAGACCAATATCCCTGATGAACATCGATGCAAAAATCCTCAATAAAATACTGGCAAACCGGATTCAGCAACACATCCAAAAGCTTATCCACCATGATCAAGTGGGCTTCATCCCTGGGATGCAAGGCTGGTTCAACATTCGCAAATCAATAAACATAATCCAGCATATAAACAGAACCAAAGACAAGAACCACATGATTATCTCAATAGATGCAGAAAAGGCTTTTGACAAAATTCAACAGCCCTTCATGCTAAAAACGCTCAATAAATTTGGTATTGATGGAACGTACCTCAAAATAATAACAGCTATTTATGACAAACCCACAGCCAATATCATACTGAATGGGCAAAAACTGGAAAAATTCCCTTTGAAAACTGGCACAAGACAGGGATGCCCTCTCTCACCACTCCTATTCAACATAGTGTTGGAAGTTCTGGCTAGGGCAATTAGGCAAGAGAAAGAAATCAAGGGTATTCAGTTAGGAAAAGAAGAAGTCAAACTGTTCCTGTTTGCAGATGACATGATTGTATATTTAGAAAACCCCATTGTCTCAGCCCAAAATCTCCTTAAGCTGATAAGCAACTTCAGCAAAGTCTCAGGATACAAAATTAATGTGCAAAAATCACAAGCATTCTTATACACCAGTAACAGACAAACAGAGAGCCAAATCAGGAATGAACTTCCATTCACAATTGCTTCAAAGAGAATAAAATACCTAGGAATCCAACTTACAAGGGATGTAAAGGACCTCTTCAAGGAGAACTACAAACCACTGCTCAGTGAAATAAAAGAGGACACAAACAAATGGAAGAACATACCATGCTCATGGATAGGAAGAATCAATATTGTGAAAATGGCCATACTGCCCAAGGTAATTTATAGATTCAATGCCATCCCCATCAAGCTACCAATGAGTTTCTTCACAGAATTGGAAAAAACTGCTTTAAAGTTCATATGGAACCAAAAAAGAGCCCGCATCTCCAAGACAATCCTAAGTCAAAAGAACAAAGCTGGAGGCATCACGCTACCTGACTTCAAACTATACTACAAGGCTACAGTAACCAAAACAGCATGGTACTGGTACCAAAACAGAGATATAGATCAATGGAACAGAACAGAGTCCTCAGAAATAATACCACACATCTACAGCCATCTGATCTTTGACAAACCTGAGAGAAACAAGAAATGGGGAAAGGATTCCCTATTTAATAAATGGTGCTGGGAAAATTGGCTAGCCATAAGTAGAAAGCTGAAACTGGATCCTTTCCTTACTCCTTATACGAAAATTAATTCAAGATGGATTAGAGACTTAAATGTTAGACCTAATACCATAAAAATCCTAGAGGAAAACCTAGGTAGTACCATTCAGGACATAGGCATGGGCAAAGACTTCATGTCTAAAACACCAAAAGCAGCGGCAGCAAAAGCCAAAATTGACAAATGGGATCTCATTAAATTAAAGAGCTTCTGCACAGCAAAAGAAACTACCATCAGAGTGAACAGGCAACCTACAGAATGGGAGAAAATTTTTGCAATCTACTCATCTGACAAAGGGCTAATATCCAGAACCTACAAAGAACTCAAACAAATTTACAAGAAAAAAACAAACAACCCCATCAAAAAGTGGGCAAAGGATATGAACAGACATTTCTCAAAAGAAGACATTCATACAGCCAACAGACACATGAAAAAATGCTCATCATCACTGGCCATCAGAGAAATGCAAATCAAAACCACAATGAGATACCATCTCATACCAGTTAGAATGGCGATCATTAAAAAGTCAGGAAACAACAGGTGCTGGAGAGGATGTGGAGAAATAGGAACACTTTTACGCTGTTGGTGGGATTGTAAACTAGTTCAACCATTATGGAAAACAGTATGGCGATTCCTCAAGGATCTAGAACTAGATGTACCATATGACCCAGCCATCCCATTACTGGGTATATACCCAAAGGTTTATAAATCATGCTGCTATAAAGACACATGCACACGTATGTTTATTGCAGCACTATTCACAATAGCAAAGACTTGGAATCAACCCAAATGTCCATCAGTGACAGATTGCATTAAGAAAATGTGGCACATATACACCATGGAATACTATGCAGCCATCAAAAAGGATGAGTTTGCATCCTTTGTAGGGACATGGATGCAGCTGGAAACCATCATTCTTAGCAAACTATCACAAGAACAGAAAACCAAACACCGCATGTTCTCACTCATAGGTGGGAACTGAACAATGAGATCACTTGGACTCAGGAAGGGGAACATCACACACAGGGGCCTATCATGGGGAGGGGGGAGGGGAGAGGGTTTGCATTGGGAGTTATACCTGATGTAAATGATGAGTTGATGGGTGCAGCACACCAACATGGCACAAGTATACATATGTAACAAACCTGCACGTTATGCACATGTACCCTACAACTTAAAGTATAATAATAAATAAATAAATAAATAAATAAATAAATAAATAAATAGAAAGAAAAAAAAAATGAAGAAGCAAGACACTAATTTATCCTGTCTTTTAGAGACCCATCTTATATGCAGTGATACTCACAGGCTCAAAATAAAGGGATGGAGAAAAATATACCAAGCAAACAGAAAACAGAAAAAAGCAGGAGTTGCTATTCTAATTTCAGACAAAACAGACTTTAAACAAACAATGATTTTTAAAAAGGGACAAAGAACGGCATTACATAATGATAAAAGATCAATTCAAAGAGAAAACCCAACTACCCTAAATATTTATGCACCCAACACTGGAGCACTCAGATTCATAAAGCAAGTCCTTAGAGATCTATGAAAGAAACTTAGATAACCACACAATAATAGTGGGAAACTTCAACACTTCACTGACAGTATTCAAGACCAGAAACCAATACTTGACCAAATGGATCTAACAAACATTCTTAAAAATCTCCACCACAAAACAACAGAATAGACATCCTCATCTGCATATAACACATACTCTAAAATTGGCCACACAATTGAACATAAAACAATCCTCATAAATTTAAAAAAAATCATACCAAACACACTCTGAGACGATACTGCAATATAAAAAAAAGAAATTAATACTATGAATGCCACTCAAAACCATACAATTACAAGGAAATCAAACAACCTGCTCCTGATTAACTTTAGGATAAAAAATATAATTATAGGAGAAATCAAGAAATTCTTTCAAACTAATGAGAACAAAAATATAACATATTAGAATTTCTGGGATACAGCTAAAAGAGTATTAAGAAGGAAGTTTATAGTGCTAAATGTCATCATCAAAAAGTTAGAAAGATCTCAAATTAACAACTTAACATCACACTTACAAGAACTAGAGCAAGCTTGTCCAACCCACAGCCTGTGGGCTGCATGCAGCCCAGGATGGCTTTGAATGCAGCCCAACACAAATTCATAAACTTCCTTAAAACATTCTGATATTTTTTTGCAAATTTTTTAGCTCATCAGCTACTGTTAGTGTTAATGTATTTTATGTGTGGCCAAGACAATTCTTCTTCCAATATGGCCCAGGGCAGTCAAAAGATTGGACACCCCTGAGCTAGAGAAACAAGCAAAACAATCCCAAAGCTAACAGAAAACGAAAAATAACCAAAATCAGAGCTGAAATTAAGGAAACTGAAATGTGAAAAACCATACAAAAGATCAATTAATCGAGGAGTTTCATTTTAAAAGAATAAATAAGATTGATAGACTGCTAGCTAGACTAATAAAAAAGAGAAGATCTAAATAAACACAATGAGAAATGACAAAGGAGACATTACCATCTACTGCACAGAAATACAAAAAAAAAAAAAAAAAATCAGAGACTACTACAAACACCTCCATGCACACAAACTAGAAAACCAAGAATAAATGAATAAATTCCTGGAAACATACAGCCTACCAAGATTAAACCAGGAGGAAATTAAATCCCTGAACAGAACAATACGTGTTCCAAAATTGAATCAGTAATAAAAAGACTACCAACCAGAAAAAGCCCAGGACCAGAAAAATTCAAATTCTGCCAGTTGTATAAAGAATAATTGGTACCATTCCTACTGAAACTATTCCAAAACATAGAGGAGGAGGGCTTCCTCCCTAAGTCATTCTATGAGGCCCGCATCATCCTGATACCAAAACCTGACAGAGACACAACAAAAAAATAAAACTTTAGGCCAATATCCTTGATAAACATTGATGCAAAAATGCCCAACGAAATGCTATCAAACCTAATCCAGCAGCATATCAAAAAGTTAATACACCACAATCAAGGAGGCTTTATCGCTCAGAGGCAAGGTTTGTTCAACACATGCAAATAAATAAATGTGTTTCATCACATCAACAGATCTAAAAACAAAAACCATATGATCATCTCAATAAATGCAGAAGATACTTTCAATAAAACTAAACATCCCCTCATGTTAAATACCCTCAACTAAGCATCAAAGGAACATACCTCAAGATAATTAGAGCCTTTTATGACAAATCAACAGCCAACATCATACTGAATGGGTAAAGCTGGAAGCATTGCCCTTGAGAACTGCAACAAGACAAGGATGTCCACTCTCACCACTCATATTCAAAATGGTACTGGAAGTCCTACCCAGAGTAATCAGACAAGAAAAAGAAATAGAAGGCATTCAAATAGGAAGAGAGGGAGTCGAACTATCCCTCTCCCCAGACGTATTGTTGATTTATTGACATATTGATTCTATACATAGAAAATCTCATGGTCTCTGCCCAAAAGCTCCTACATTGATAAACAACTTCAGTAAAGTTTCAGGATACAAAACCAATGTACAAAAGTCAGTAGCATTTCTATACATCAATGTCTAAGCTGAAAGCCAAATCAAGAATGCAATCCCATTCTCAATAGCCACAAGAAGAGTAAAATACCTAGGAATACAGCTAACCACAAAGGTAAAACATGTCTACAATGATAATTACAAAACACTGTTCAAAGAAATCAGAGATGACACAAATAAATGGAAAAACATTCGATGCTCTTTGATAGGAGAATGAATATTGTTAAAATGGCCATACTACCCAAAGTAATTTATAAATGCAATGCTATTTCTATCAAACTACCAATGACATTCTTTGCAGATTTGGAAAAAATTTTTTTAATTCATTTGGAATGAAAAAAGAGCTTGAATAGCCGAGGCAATCCTAAGCAAAAACAAGAAAGCTAGAGGTATCACATTACCTGGCTTCAAACTATACAACAAGGCTACAGTAATCAAAACAGCTTCGTACTGGTACAAAAACAGACATATAGACCAATGGAAAGGAATACAGAACCCAGAAATAATACTGCACATTTACATCATGAAAAGGGAATGCTCATACACTGTTGGCGGGGTTGTAAATTAGTTTAGCCACTGTGGAAAGCAGTTAGGTGATTTCTCAAAGAATTTAAAACAGAATTACCATTTGACTTAGTAATCCCATTATTGGGTATGTACCCAAAGGAATATTAATTGTTCTACCATAAAGACACATGCACATGTATGTTCATTGCCACACTATTCACAATAGCAAGGACATTGAATCATCCTAAATGTCCACCGATGATAAACTAGGTAAAGAAAATGTGGTACATATATACCCTAGAATACTACTCAGTCATAGAAAGAATGGGATGATGTTCTTTGCAGGAACATGGAGGAAGTTGGAGGCCATTAACTTAATTGAACTAACATAGGAACAGAAAATCAAAGACCACATGTTCTTACTTATAAGTGGGAGGTAAACATTGACTGTACATGGACACAAAGAAGGGAACAACAGACTTGGGCCTACTTGAGAGTCGGGGGTAAGAGGAAGATGAGGATCAAAAAACTGTCTATCAGGTACTATGCTTATTACCTTAGTGATGAAATAATCTGTACAACAAACCCCCATGACATGCAATTTGCCCATACAACAAATCTTCGTGTTTTCTTGAACCTAAAAGTAAAAAAAAAAAAAAAAAATTAAAGTACCTGTACAATAAAGGCACTATGGATATTTACAGACAAAGCATATTGGAAGTGATTACTGGCAATGCTTATAACTCATTGTTTTGTTTTGGGGTTTTTTTTGGTACAAAATTGGACAAAGGATATGAAATAGCAATTAACAATAAAACATACAAATGAACAAACCTCACAGGGAAAATAAATCTTTATTAGTTTGCTCACTCTCACTAGAAATCAGGGAAATGCAAATGTAAGGAAAAATAATAATGAGATACTATTATATATACTTTAAGTTCACCAAATGTGGAAGGACACAAAAGGTCAATCAATGCCTTTTATTTTATTTTATTTTATTTTATTTTATTTTATTTTATTTTATTTTATTTTATTTTTTGAGACAAGGTCTCACTTTGTTGCCCAGGCTGAAGTGCAGTGGCATTATTATGACTCACTGCAGCCTGAACTTACCTGGGCTCAGGTGATCCTCGCATCTGAGTCTCCCAAGTAGCTAGGACTACAGAAGTGCACCACCATGTCCAGATAATTTTTGTATTTTTTCGGAGAGACAATGTTTCACCATGTTGCCCAGGCTGGTCTCAAACTCCTAACTCAAGCAATCTGCCTGCCCTGGACTTCCAAAGTTTTGGGATTACAGGTGTGAGCCATGGTGCCCAACCATTGGACTCTTTGTGTCTAATGCCATTTATGTACATTTTTAAGCATGGAAAACAATATACTCTTTTATTTATAGATTACATCTTAAAATGTAAAAAAAAAAAAAAAAAAAAAAGAAAGAAAAAAAAAGAAAAAGAAGAAAGTAAACACACCAGTATCAGAACAGTGATTGCCTTTGGAGAGGAAGAGAGGTGAAGAGGATGAAAAAAAAGTGGAAAAAAAAAAAAGGAATTTTAACTATTTTTTAAAATGATTTGTAGCAAATATGACCAAATGTCAACATCCGTTACAGCTATGTGTTTGCTACATACATATTTGTTATTTTATTTACATATTGCTATGTATCTTTGAAAAACTTTTAAATTTTATTAAATGTTCACTGATGAATATCCAAAACTACTATATTTTCACAGATTTTTCTTATCTTCTGATTATTAAACTGAATGTACTTACAGGTCTTTCAATCCAGGGACATGAATAATGAAATTCAATGCGTACCCTTACGGGTTAATAATGAAATTCAGTGCCTACCCTTAGAAGTTTATACTGTGGCTGGAGAGCTATATATGTTAAAAAAAAAAAAATCAATTAGGCGGTGGGAAGTTTCTACAGGTAATAAAAACAGAAACAAATTTAACTTAGCAGTTAGCTTCATGTTGCTTACTTATATCTTTTCTCTCCTTGCTTATCTAAATTTCTTAAAGGAGTTGTATTTATCTATTATCTCTCTTCTCTCACTAACCCCATAATTTTCAATACTCTCTACTTCTTATTGCATCTATAGCAGGTCTATTACCGTTGGCCATTAAAGATATCCACATTATTTTTCTGCACTCACATTTTTGTTTGACTGGGCCAAACCAGACTTACTAGGAGTAAGACAGATGATTTGCAAAACAGTGAGTCATTTCCATGTGTATGAGTAATAAGGGATTGCTTTTTATAATTTAACAGAAAGCTGCATTTTCCAAGTATAATAATAAATGATAGCTACCATGCTTCAAAGCACCCCTACAGTTATTCGTTGATCATTCCTTTTTGGAGTAAGCTCAAAGTGAAGACAAATGTTTTTAAAGGCAACTGAATATGCATTTATAGCACACATATAATTATAACTGGAGAAGGAGAGAAATAAATTATTTGAAAGAATTTTTTAAATACTTTATTTTTCTAAGTAAGTATGAGTAGGTGTTTTGTAAAAATAAAGAACTCCTGAAAAAAAGTTGGAAAAAAAAGAAAGATTAAAAAAAAAAAACAGATAATTGATGAAGTTCATCTAAGAACTGCAAACAATTTTGGATATAGATGTGACATTTGTTATAAATTTTAGGGTCTGAATAAATGCACCTCTTTTATGGTGGCCCATAAAATTGCTTCTCAGAGAAACAAATTTATTTTTTGAAAATATGCTATTATGGAACAAGACACATAAAAGTGCCTCTTG
Organism: Macaca nemestrina; assembly: GCF_043159975.1. Classification (NCBI taxonomy): domain Eukaryota; kingdom Metazoa; phylum Chordata; class Mammalia; order Primates; family Cercopithecidae; genus Macaca; species Macaca nemestrina. Next base: position 50,096,070 of record NC_092126.1, on the reverse strand, counting down.
TTGTTATTGTTCTTGACAATATCTTAATAACCAGTAGCTATCTCAGTATAGATTAAATCTATTAGATTGAAATTTAAAGCATGTTTATTACAGAGTTTAGTTTTCAATAGTAAAACATTTGTGTATCTCATAAATATATATAGCTACTATGTACCCACAAAAATAAGACTAAAATAAAATGAAAACATATTGATATTTACAAACTATTCATCTGATAAGGGATTAATAACCAGAATATATAAGGAGCTCAAAGATCTCAATAGGAAAATATCTAATAATCCAATTTTAAAATGGGCAAAACATCTGAAGAGACATTTCTCAAAAGAAGACATACAAATGGCCAAAAGATATATGAAAAAAATGCTCAAATGATCATTAACCCTCAGAGAAATGCAAATTGAAACTGCAATGAGTTATCATCACACCCCAGTTACAGTGGTTTGCATCAAAAAGGCACGCCGTCGCAAATGCTGACAAGGATGTGGAGGAAGGGGAACCCTTGTGTACTGTCGGTGAGAATGTTAATTAGTACAGCCACCATGGAGAGCGATGTGGTGGTTCCTCAAAAATACTAAAAATAGAATTACCATAGGATTCAGCAATTCCACAGCTAGGTATATATCCAAAAGAAAGGAAATCAGAATCATGTTTATTGCAGCAGTGTTCACAATAGCCAAGATTTGGAATCAACCTAAGTGTTCATCAACAGATGCATGGAAGAAGAAAATGTGATACATGTACACAGTAGAGTACTATTCAGCCATAAAAAAGAATGAGATCCTGTCATATGCAATGATATGGATGGGACTGGAGGTCATTATGGTAAGTGAAATAAGACAGCACAAAAAAGACAAATTTCACATGCTTTCACTCATTTGTGGGAGCTAAAAATTAAAACAATTGAACTCACGACGACAGAGAGTAGAATGATAGTTGATACCCATCCCAGAGGCTAGGAAGTGTAGTTTGGAGGGAGGGATGGTTAATGTGTACAAAAATCTAGTTAGATAGATTAAATATCGTCTCATATTTCGTAGCACAACAGAGTGATTATAGTCAACAATAATCTACTGTATATTTTAAAATAACTGAAGGAGTGGAATTGGAATGTTCTTAACATGAAGAAATGATAACAGTTTGAGTCAATGGATACCCCATTTACCCTGAAGTGGGTATTACACATTGTATGCTTGTATCAAAACTCACATGTATTCCATAAATGTATTTACTGTGTACCCATAAAAAATATAAATTAAAAAAATTAAAACATATTAATGTTTCTAGAGTGAAAGAGAATATTTTAAACTACGTAAACAGCAGCATAGAATTCATACCTGGCTTTTGGTAAGAAATTACCATTACTGAAATTTCTCTATAACTGTATTTATTGTGGTATAAAAGTTACTTCAAAAACTAAGGTAGAAAGGTATTTTAAAAATGAACTTAGAAGTTGATTCCTAATGTTTCAATTTATCAAATTAAAAGAAACCTTCAAATATTGAAAAGAAAATATATAGTACACCAATATTCACAAAGATGTGAATATTATTACAACCCTTTATCCCATTTTATGTTGTACTGTGTTACAAAAGCAACAAATGGGACTTTCTTATGCTGGAAAGACAAAGATTTTTGCGACAGGTCCTCTCCCCAGGACTCTGGCACAAGTCTCAGCGTGTAGGGAAGAGGTGACAGGATGACTAGGCCTGAGGACCAAATGAGTAAAAAGTATATGCTATCTTCAAAACTACACTTTGAAATCTCAACCAACCACTCTCCTTAGATGGACCTCACACTCCCTTTCCATGATACATTGTAATTCTTTAGGAAAAAAAAATAGTGAACTTGCCTTTCTGAAAGTTATAGCTGGCCAAATACAATTGTATTTAACGGAATTTTTGCTGTGTATTTGTAAAGGAGGTAAGATATTGTAGAGAGAGGTATAGAACTCAGGCTGGAGTAAAAGTGGATAAAATATTTGAATACAAAATGTTAAAATCACTCATGTTTCTAAGATATGCAAAATTAAGGAAGTACATCAATTTCAGGTTTTTTTCCTAGTGAAAACATATATAATTTCTATGAGTTTTCTATAGTATTTTTCTTCTTAAGTGTCTGATTTCAAACTGAAAAGACACTACTTTGCAAAATAGTTAAAAATCTGCATAATAAGTATGCTCATTAAATAAATATTTAAGGAAAAATGGTAACACAATTTTTATAAGGAAAAAGTGCCTACTATTTTACATTAAGCAGTAATTAAGTAGAAATTAAGTAGAATTTTGGACAAAAAAAATTATTAAGATTTTTATAAAGATATTCTGTTTTCCCATCAACATTTCTCTTGGGATTTTTATTGTTTAACTGGGTGATGATGGAATTTGATCATCATCAATTCCATAATGCAGCATTTCTTAACTGTGGCATTATTAAAACTTTTGCCTGTATAATTGTTTCTTGTCTTAGAATCTACTCTTTTTCATGACTTTTTTTTTTTGTCTAAATCTCAGTAGCAAAAAATAGATGGAAAAGTTAATGCCTAATTATAGTGAATTCTTACAGTTTTATGTTGTCTTGGCATCCACTTTCACTGTAAGTTGGACTTTCTCATAACAGAAGCAGGGCTCAGTCACTCTTGACACAGTTTTCAATTCCATACCTCCTCCCAGTTTCTCAATGTGTTTGATGCAGATATCTGCCTTATACAACTTCTTCTTGGTGATCACCTGGCTTTGAAACAACTACATGCAGCCTACATGACTGGCCCCGCTGATTCTCACACCCTGCATGGGCTACGCAGATATGCCATAGAGGCAACTTTTCAGTCACGGCGGGCAGAACCTCCTGAAACTTGTACCTGCTTGTTTCAAACCCATCAATTAAAACTCCCTGTGGAAAACCTGTTTGGATAATGCCCTGGACCCAATAAAGGTGTAGGCCCATGGGTTTCTCTGTCTCTCCACACACTCCCTAATCTCTCTCTCTCTCTCTCACTCTTGTGTGTGTGTGTGTGTGTGTGTGTGTGTGTGTGTCTTCCAAGTATGCTGTGTGCCCCCCAGGATCTGTAAATAATGAAATCTTAATTTCCATCTTGTGTCTCTCCTAATCATTGAAGGTGCACTTTTCATTGTAAAGATTCGAAATTAAAACACTAGTGAGCTCGCGTAAGAGTAGAGTAAGGAAACAAGCGTCCTGTGCATTGTAGAATGTTTAGTAGCAACCCTGGCCTCTTCCCCTGATGCCAGTAGCACCACCCCCAATGCCTCCACTCCACCCAGTATTGTGAAAACCAAAAATGTTTCCAAATATTGCCAAATATCCACTGAGAGGCAAAATCACCGATGCAATGTTTCATCAAGGATATAGAAGTAACAGATACTTGTCTGCCCGTCATGTACAAAGTTATGAGTTATGAGCTATCAAATTGTTAAAATATAGTGTTTGGTTTTAAGAAAGGTATAATGTACTTAGAGATGCCAATTATACTTGTATGGATTATTTAAACAGTAGAAGACCATAAATACAAATATAAAACTACCCATATGTCACGTATATGTACGTATGTATATATTTGTGTATGTATATATATGTGTACATATACATATGTGAATGATTACTCAGTGAATTTCTAAGACAGTCCCAGTTCTCCAAGTCCAAACATGAAAGGACTTGTAGGGGAAGAATTAGTAAATAGTATTATTTATGGAATAGTACAATATTCGCTTCATCTTCAAGGTTGTGTTTAGAGAGAAAAGACTGAGTATGAATCATTTGGCCCACCTCTGCAGAGGCTTAGGTAATAAAATTCTGGAAAGTAAAATTTTAAAACACAGGAAAACAAATGGGGAAGGAATTTTTCTCTTTCCATATTTAAAAAGAATTTATTCATAATTATATTTGAAAACTAAGAATATTTTTCTATTGACATTCATTCATCCTTCATATTTTAATCACATAATTTTTAAGGAGTCTGATATCCTATTTTGTATTCTAAAAAAGCTTTCAGTTTAGCAAAAAGCTGAAAATCAAGCTAACAAATCAGTGTTTTGAATAGTTATCAAACTAGAACATAGTATAAAGTCCCCGGTAGTTTGTTATTTTATCCTTACATAGATAGAATTCATATTACACATTACATATACCAATTATTAATCTATTTTGGGATTTTTAAAATTCCTTTAACTTTCTGAACGTTGTTGTTCTTATAATAAATAATTAACAATAAACATCCTAAACAAAATTAATTATACTACAAAAGAAAGATTCTTCATTATTTGGTCTCAATTGCTACCACTTATTGAACCCTTACAGACTACGTACTATACTAAAGACTTTTCATCAGCCGGGCGCAGGGCTCATGCCTGCAATCCCAGCACTTTGGGAGGCCGAGGTGGGCGATTCATGAGGTCAAGAAATCGAGACTAGCCTGGACAACAGGGTGAAACCCCGTCTCTACTAAAAATACAAAAATTAGCCGGGTGCAGTGGCGAGTGCCTGTAGTCCCAGCTACTCGGGAGGCTAAGGCAGGAGAATTACTTGAACCAGGGAGGCGGAGGTTGTAGTGAGCTGAGATCTCACCACTGCACTCCAGCCTGGCAACAGAGCAAGACTCCATCTCAAAATAAATAAATAAATTAATTAATTAAAAATACTTTTATCTTCTCCACTCTCAACTCATTCTGATAGACAACAAGTGTGAAAACATGAAACAGTTGAATAAGGTAATCATAATGTGGAATTTTCACATGAAGAAAAATTACTTTAAAACATAATAACGATTCAATATCTGAGCTTCCTTGCTGATAAATAAACTTATAAATAAGCGTTTCAGAAAAAAATCAAAAGTTTAGAAACAATTATCTAATAAATGGTGTCATTAAAATAAATTTTAATATATTTATACTTTTTATTTTGCCTCTATCCTTTCTTACTTTATTGCATTTTCACTGTACCTCAAAATATAATTGAAGAATTTTTTTATTTGCAGATATACTAAAGCTGACTTTGTTTTATCTATAATTATTAAGTAACTCAAAATTAAAGTATTTTTAAAAAGAAAAGAACTAAGACTAGTAACTTAATATCTTTGTCTATTTTAAATAACACACCAATGTGCATAAACCTAAACAATAGCTTATTTGAGCTTAAATCTTTAAAAGTTGGATCAACCTTTATCAAATGATGCAATGTCCATTACAGCCTATATACTGTCAACCTTCTTATTACCTGCTCAGCCTCTCAATTTTAATATGACCACAATTGCAAAAGCGGGGCAAATTATGTCTTCTCTTGCTAAATTCAAAACATATACTAAAGAAGTTCACACTATGCAATAATTTTGATCAATTTACGTAATACATTCTTACTGTTGCATCTTTATTCAACATCAACTTCCAGATGGGAACTATTTTTCATGGTTCATAAAGCCAAATCCAGCTGCTACATTTGGACCTACATAAGGAATTCACATTTTATTGCCTTCACAATGCTTATAAAACAATTGCTGTTGTTTTCGTTAGCCGTGGTGCAACTCACTCTTCTCCGTGCAAATGAGATATCCAAAAAGAACTTCTAATGTCTTTATAGTTGATTACTTAGCAGTCCTGTGCGTAATACGATCCTGATTTTACAACATTTTTTTAGATATTTAAACTAGCTTCAACAAAAACAATCTTCAGGGGTAACTATAGATTGAGTGAATTACCAAAAGTGTTCTTACAATTTCCTATTAAAACCCACAATGGTTATTAAATACTTCTGTAATCTTAGCTTTATTAAGAGACAGGAAGTGCACAGTTTCCTTTCCCTCCTCGTTCAGCTAATCTGGCTCTTTGATGGTCATGCGTTTGGAATAACCATGGGGTTTCCACCACAGCATAGTCTTCCCACAGCTAAATGGAATTAACCCTGTCAAGCCTCAAAAAAGAAAGAAAAGAAAAGAAAAGAAAAGAAAAAGGCATCTCATTGTTAGAATAGAAATATATTTGGAACTTCGAGTGAATAGCAGTTATATTAAAATACAGCAATTTGTGCTTAGGACATTTTCGGTAGGGCCACCAAAAAAAAAAAAAAAATCAATTTCAGAAAATGGGAATAACTCGGCTTGCAAAATTACCCATCGTCATTCTTTTTTGCTATCTATAGATGTCAAACGTTTGGCGTCTTCTCAATTATATTTATTAACTTACTTTTTAGATTCTGAATTAACATCTGCTACTCTGTTTTTGCCAAAAGACCTAAAATCCTAGGAAAAAAATATAGAGATAGATGGAAAAGTTAGTACCTAGTGAGTTAATGTAAGAGTATGACAAGGAGGCAAGTTTTCTATGAATTGGGAAGCACAGACTATAGTAAACCACCGGATAATCCCTGTCCTGCTGAGCGGTTGCCCTAGAGGTCTGATACAGCGCCAAAGCCTCTTACGCATACTGAGACAAAGCTTATTTCAAGCAGAATTCAGCTCCTAAAGCCACCATACTGCTCCCTGACAACCTCCAGTTGCACTGACTCCATATTTGTGTTTCCCGCTGTTTATATTTACTTGTTCCCAAAGCCGCGATAGCTACAAAAACAAATACTTGTTATGCAGTGCTTTGTATCAATACAGGTAAAGTGCTCTGCTCCCTTTTTCACTTGTACGTAGTTTGTGCAAATAGGTTTTTAATATATTCTGAGATTAATTTGGTAATTATAAGCCAGTTTAGAAACACACTTTAAACAACAGGTCATATAGTCACCATTTCTGTTCCAGAATAATTCTCAGTTTTTGACCCTTGAGCAAAGATGAGCAAATGTGTATTCAAAAAGAAATTCATTTGAATCGTCTACTTGTTTTGCTTTGTCAGGTCCCAACTGATATTCTGTTTGGATTTTTACAGCAATCTTTTCAGCCTTTGGCAAGGGATTGTGCTTATTTATCTGATTTAAATTTTTGAATCAAGCTTGTAGGATATTTTTTTAAATTGGACAAAATAGAATAGAATAGGTGATTTCAGGAAGGTATTTTTATTTTAAGTCAATTATGTTTGTTCTTCATAAAAATAGGATTATGCCTATTGTGGCTGCATAAATACATAGCCTGTAGAAGTGTTTGTAGTTTCCCTGGTACAAGAATGTCACCTAAATCCTCTAATGTAATCTGACAGAGGTAACAGAGTACCTTTTTATAAAACGAAAACAAATAAAGAAGATTAACTTAAATGTAATCATATGTAAAATTTAAAAATGGACTTTAAGCTTTTTATTATTCAATACTATTATAAGCACTAAGAACACTGGGTGGTGAATGTATTTCATATTAACTCTGTACACAAAAAACTTTGGAAAACAAAAAGAAAATAATATTCTGGCTATTAAACTAAGATATAGATTTCTTTATGGCTCACATTTTTACCTCTTCTGTAATTAGACTATTTTAAATTAGAAAATATGTATTTGGACATTTCTTAAACAGAAGATATTATGTCAAAATGTTAAATTATTCCAAGTACATCATGGATTATGCTTTGACAATCTAATTGGTTATCAGAATAAAAAAGCTTCATCTTTTTATTTATTTTTCCCCTTTATTTAAGGAGTTACTCAAATCTAGAGGAAGTTGACACAAATTTTAAAATTTTACCATGTTCCTTTCTAGAAGTGAATATTCAGTCCTGGAGACTAAAAATGGAAAAATAAAAGTTAATATAACAATCTTACAATTCACATTTTTACTCTTGATTGCACTAGTAAACAAGCAGCTTATTTTTGGACAATGTTTTCTAACCTATCAGAAACTGCCTCATTTCTAGTTTTGTAACAGTCTCAAATATCCAAAGAAAAGAAACTATTGAGGAGAGAGAGAGATAAGTGTAAAATTTATAGCCCAACAGAATGTCAAAATGTAAATAGATGGGGGATTGTATGCTATCCCCTTCAATTTAGCTTATAGTTTTAATCAACATATTTGGCAACTACTTGTTTTATTTATATAATTAGTGTTTGTTGATACCTGAAAGATTATACCAACCAGGAGAAATTCTAAATCACAGTTTTAGTAGTTTTCTTCTTAAACATTTTAAGGCAAAAGTGAAAGTTTTGCTAATATCCTTTTAAATAGAAATGACAATCAGTCGGGGCACAAGGATAAAAAAGTAAGACAGCTAGGTCGGCTAATAGGAGATTAGAAAGTGATTCCATACTTCTAGAATGAGACTCAGAAAAAATGATTTTAAAAACCCACTACACAATTGTTATTCTTCCTGAAATTATTTGCAGTTTTATTGTATAATCACGTGAACATACATAACACAATACCCTTGAATTTTCTATACTCATCATTGAGTGCCAAAGGGAGGAAATATTATAGGAAAGGATTAGATCAATAATTCTCAACGCGGGGTGGTTTTTCCCCCATCAGGAGATATTCATCAAAGTCTGGAGAGCTTTTTGATTGTTAGAAGTTGGGGGTGAGGTACTACTGGCATCTTGGCGTACAGGCTAGGGATGCGGCTAAACACTACAGTGCACGGGATAGTCCTTCACAACAAAGAATTATCTGGTCCAAAATGACAGTAGCATCAATGTTGAAAAACAAAAACAATAAAAAACAAAAACATAATTCTCTACCGAGATTTTCTTTTTCTATTGTTTCCCTTCTTCCTGGGACATGATTAATAGAACACATGATAATAATTATCACTTATTACAGACTCAATTGTATTGATATCTCTAATTCTGTCTCTAAAATTGTATTTCAAAGTTCCAAGATAGTTCTTGTGGACACTGACTTTCATTTGGAGTGTCTTCTCTTTGTCTTCATGTTTTAAATCCCAGATGCCCATAAAAAAAGATGATTTCACATGGATAAAGTTGGAAACCATCATTCTCAGCAAACTAACACAAGAACAGAAAACCAAACACCGCATGTTCTCACTCATAAGTGGGAGTTGAACAATGAGAACACATGGACACAGGGAGGTGAACATCACACGCCGGGGCCTGTCGGTGGGTGGGAGGCTAGGGGAGGGATAGCATTAGGAGAAATACCTAATGTAGATGACGAGTTGATGAGTGCAGCAAATCACCAGGGCACGTGTATACCTATGTAACAAACCTGCACATGTACCCCAGAGCTTAAAGTATAATAAAACTTAAAAAAAAAAATTCTAGGTGCCACTTTGGTCTAGTTCTCCATTCTCAAGATCAGGTATTCTCAGAGGCAAGCCCAGCATTTTTCTGAACCTAGCATATAGGATAACTTACACTTTTAAAATGCTAGAAGGAAGAAAGAGAAAAGCCAGGAGCCACAATATTTCATTATTATAAATTGCATTGCAAGGTAGCTATACAAGAATGTCCCTAATGGAATTGATCAAACAGGGTGAATATGTGGTGGAAAATTCTAAACTCGTATGTCATCTTAGAATTTGTATGAATTTTGTTTTCCCTAATTTAAGAAAATGAAGACAAGAAAATACAATCATCTTTCAGCCCAGTATTTTCCAAAATATATTCCTTACAATAACTTCTTAAGAAAATGATTTGATGATCAAATATTAGAAAACACAGCAAACATATTGCCAACATCCTTAAAGATTCTCAATACACCTTGGTATAGTAAAGATTCTGAGAAATGCTGCAATGAAAGCCTCATTTATTTATTTTTTTAATTAATCTAGTGTTTCTCCAACTTGACCCAAGAAATACTGTATAGTGCTTGATTTTATTATCTTCATTGCAACTGCTAACATCTGGGAAGTACTATATCAGAAAAACTCAGTTTTTCTAATATACAATAAAACTATTCTCTTTCATCCCATCTTAAAGAGCATATGAGCTTCCATATTTTACATATATCATAAAACACAATTTTTTTTACTTAAGATAATAAAGAATGTCCCTGAATGCTCAGATTCCAACTAGCTAGTGCTACATGCACTAGTTATGGAAGATCTTAGGGAAATTAACTCCATCAGCTAATGCAAAATACTCTTCAATTAAAAACACTTCCAGTCAAAGTGAAATTCTCTAAAGCCATCACATCTTGTTTTCATTTAAGACTGTCCGAGGAACACATAAATCTAAGTGATAAAAATTACTTCGCTCAGTTAATAGTCGTGTAATTTAAATGATTTTATTATGTATACAGGCAGAACTTATAAATCATATATTCAGAACTTATAAATCAGGCATTCATAATTATTTTCCTTTTCATTTTATTTTTAAAATTAATCTCATTTATCACTTTTTCTGTCTATAATAAATACGTCCATTTGATCTGCTTCTGAGTGAAAACAAGAGTTGGTGGATTAGTAGTAACAAAAAACACCAAAATGTATCAAGAATTGCCCCACCTGTTCTATCTAGTAGCTCCCACACCACCACCCTGAACCAATGGAAATAATTGTGCCACCCTGAATGGCAGGCACAATTGCTATTTCCATTGTTGAGTAAGGATTCAAGTCAATAACACGTTTTTATCAGGTTTCAAGCCAATAATGTTTTTAACTGACATGAAAACTTTAAAGGAATAAGCATTTTACACACAGCAAATATTTAACAATTTTTTTTTCTTCTCACAGAAAAGTTTGTAAGGTAGGTATTACTCATCTCATTATATATGTGAATAAATGGAGGAAGATAAGCAACTTGCCCAAAAATCACAAAGCCAGAAGATGAATCCCAAAAGAACATTAATCCAGGGCTGTTTCTTTCTGCTAAACGATGCTATTGCATCCTTTCGGGGCTTCTGGGAAACTCTTCAGACTTGCTGACAGCACTTTCCTAGGACAGCTGAGACGCATTCGCTAATCTCTGAGCTGCTTGTCCTTTGTGGTTTAGTTTGGCCAAGACATAGAAGAGACAGTTGAGAATAACAGTTATTTGCATGCCTGGAAATACTTAATAAAAATGATTTCTACAAATAATGTATTTACTACATAGAAAAGGGTCTTTCTGCTGTTCTCGCTCATTTTCCTGCATAAATTAATTGTATTTTACCTTTGTTCAGTGTTCGCTGCCATTTAGCAATGTGTCGTTTCTATGAATTCCAGTGATACTACCATAATAATAATGAAGAAAAAGAGGAAGATAAGGAAATAGACATCGTAAAAATGATAAATATTTTTTATTGAAAATTTATCTCAGATTTTATATTAAAACAGTGTAGCAATTGCCTTTTTATTTGCTGGACGTTGTATTTTTAATAATTTGGTTCCTACATCTGGCATAGAATTTACCAGAGAAAGTATGCGCGATAAAAAGAGATAAGTAAAATTTTTGTTTGTTTTTAACATTTTGTGTAAGCAGGGTTACAAAATGCCAAGTGAAATCTGAAATTTTATTTTTCTCATCTAATCTAATTTCTTACAGAAGATTGTCCTAGGAAAAACGTAATATATATTGGCTTACTTCTTAAGCTGCCTCCTCCTTTAAGTAATATTTTGGTGCCTTTGAATATTTTATCTAATTATAAAACCAAGAAAATGAGATGGTTTTGCACAAAACTGAATAAAAATTGACTCAAGACACATTTTCCTGTCTCTATACAAACTGGTGATGAATATTTTAAATTCCAGCACCCACAAGTATTTTAAAATAATTTTCTTAATTTCTTACTTTTTTTTTTTTTTTTTAGAGACAGGATCTCGCTCTGTCTTCTGGACTGGAGTGCAGTGGCATAATCATGGCTCACTGTGGTTTCAAACTCCTGGACTAAAGTGATCCTTTCTGGCAGCCAGGACTACAGGTGTGTGCCACAATACCCAGCTAATTTTTAAATTTTTTGTAGAGACAAAGTCTCTCTATGTTGCCCTGGCTGGTCTTGAAATCCTGGCCTCAAGCAATCCTCCACCTTCAGCTGCCCAAAGTACGAGGATTACAGGCGTGAGCCACTATGCCCAGCCTCCGTATGTATATATTTATCACAACTGTTCTATAAATTATTTGTATAATTGATAATACAAGAAAATCCCTAGTAGTTAATCAACTGTGGCCAAATTATCTGCTGAGGCTTAGAATAACAGTATAATAGCAATAACAACAATACTAACAGATAACATTTAGTTAATGTTTATTTTCTGCTAGGCTGTGTTAATTTAATCTTCACAGTAATTCCATTGAATATGAGTATTATTATTATTGTCATCATTATATTCTTAATACCATAAATGAGAAAATTGATGTCCTGATTGTGCAGCCAGCAAAGGTGGAATTAGGAATTGTACCCAAACAATCTCAACCTCAGAACTACAGCTTTTAACCAGTGTGTTATAGTACACCCAGGAAGGCCTCAACTTTGATATTTCTCTTGTTTTTGTTTCTCTGTTTGTGCTGTCAGAGTAGATGGGTTTGCCAGGAAAGTTTTAGAACTCACCAAACCTGCTGGAAGAACTTCAGACTTAGGGATGCCTTGAGATTGTGCCATATCAAACCTAGTCCTGAGAGTCATTCCAGTTTAAAGTCACATCCTAGAGCTACCCAGGAGCTGTCATACAGAGGGAGGAAACCATCAGTCAGTCACCTGAACATCTGTAACACCAAACAGCCATTTCAAGAGGCAGAGCTTTGCCCAGTGCATTTTAGGCCCTCTCTTGGGAACATAAGGTCACCCCGCTGGTTCAGAAAGTTGAAAACAAGCTCTTAGCTAAGTGATGGATGTGGCATCATTGCACAAGATGTTCCCTGAGTAATGTTTTCCTGTTCTTGGACCTTAAAAGGAAATTAACTAAGAGAAAAGAAAAAATTCTGGGATTCAGGCTAGCCAGTGGTCTGTATATTTACTATATTCATGCAGAATAGCAAAAATTTCAGGTGAATTGAAGATAACCCAGAGCGTAAACTGAAAACCTCTTACAGTGACTGTAATTAGTGAGCATAAGAAAAAACGGAAGGGTAAAGAAGAGTGAGAATTGGGGGGAGGGAGGGAGGGAGGGAGGGAGGGAAGGAAGGAAGGAAGGAAGGAAGGAAGGAAGGAAGGAAGGAAGGAAGGAAGGAAGGAAGGAAGGAAGAAAAGGGAAGGAAGGAAAGAAGGGAGGAAGGAAGGAAAGAAGGGAGGGAGGGAGGAAAGGAAGGAAATAGTTAATTGAAATTTTTAGAAAATTAAAATTCCATAATACCATTATGGGCTCAATTTGCATTTTGCTAATTCTCACATGAGTTGAAAATTTTGTCCAGTTCTGAAATACTCCTGGGAGGGATAATATGTAAAGGTGACCAATGTGATGTGGTACACTATCAGATAATATATATGACTTTTTTTGAGATATTTTAATGATTGATATGAATCTTTTAATGAATTTATAGAAGCTTTGTAAGTCTAATTTAGATATATGTTAACTAAATTTTTACTTTTATATGTTCCCACTTTTAGAAAACTGTATTTTTGTTAGAATTGGATAAATTTTTTGTGGGTGTAAGTGTGTGTTTTCTATATTCAGTCTCTCTCCCATTATAATTTGTACTTGCTATATGTTTGTGCACTGACTCACATTCAATACATAAGAAGGTGTACTGCATATTTCTGAAATATATGTACAATCACGTGTTACGTAACTACAGATATACATTCTGAAAAATGTGTCATTAGGCAATTTCCTCATTGTACAAACATGGTATACAGTATACTCATACAAAGGTAGCTGTTGTAGCCTACTACACACCTAGGCTATTCATTCTAGCCGATTGCTCCTAGGGTACAAACCTGTACAGCACGTTACTGTACTGGATACCATAGGAAATTGCAACCCAAAGGTAAGTATCTGTGTATCTAAACATAGAAAAGGTACAGTAAAAATACAGCACTAAAATCTTACAGGACTACTGTCATATATGCAGTCCATAATTGACCAAAATGTAGCTATGAAGCACATGACTGTAAGTGAGGGCTTGTATGTTAAGTTATATTTGTAAATAAAATAGAAGAGCTTATGACTTAATGAAATTCAATCTTCGTATATTTATAAAGTGAAAATGCCCCATTTATGTCTCCTGTTACATAATAGATATAAAAAATCATTAATTAATTAATATAGTGTAAGTTCATCCTGTATTATGTTTAACTGACAGAAAATAACTAGCCATTGTCTAAGTTGAACACTCCCTCTGATATTTAAAATTACTGAATCTTCTCTTCCCTTTCCATGAACAAAAAGTCAAGATGCCTATTATGACAGATACAGAGAGTTTGTATATAAGGATTTTAATTTTTATGAGAAAATATAGGTATTGTTTCAAGGAATTATTAATATATAATTTCACATTTTAAATCCTCAACAAATATTAAATGTTACTTTTGAATGCTAATGTTTGTTTTAAAGTTAAATATCAAACATCTAAGAAAACTCACTAAATAATCTAAAACAATGAGAGGCAGTGTGAGAAAACAGGTGAAGGGCAGGCAGACGCAAGTTCGCAAGAGGCCTCCTATACCAGTTAGGGCTATGGAGCTTCAGTCTAAGTACAGGAAGGCCATTGAATGCTTTTTGATGCTTAAGTCACATTTATTGGGGTATAATGTACCTCATGTCCATAATTTGGAGCAGAAGCTTCTCACAGTCAACAATACATATGCACAATTATTGGAGTCAAAGGAGGCACTTAATGAAAATGTGTTTATTTTCCGATTTTTATTTCTAGGGGGATACAATGCATTGTATAGGACTGGAACTCCCTATATACATATACGTGTGTGTGTGTGTGACAGAGACAGATACATACAAATATGTCATATCATATATGAATGTATTAAAATTCACTATTTGCACGTAAAACTGATTATTATAGACAAATGTATAAAGATGTGCAACTATCACAATCAAGAAATAGATCATTCACTTCACACCAAAAAGCTATCTTGCATCCACCACCCCCTAGCAACTACCAGTCTGATTTTGTCCCTCTAGTTTTTCCAAAATGTCATATAAATGGAATCACATAGCTTTTGTGTCTTGCTTCTCTTACTTAGCATAATGCCTTTCAGACTCACCGATGTTCTGGTATGTATCAGCTCATGATTGCTGAAATAATTCTATTGTATGAATTATTATGATTTGTTTATTCACTCAGTAGTTGATGAACATTTGGATTATTTTCAGTTTGGGCAATTGCAAATAAAGCCTTGAAAGCCTTTTAAAGGGGGAGAGACATAATTTGACTTACACTATAAAAAATATTCTGACTCTTGTATGGAGAATGAATGTCAGGGCATTTAAAGTGGGAGGCTAGAGACAGGGAAGTCAGCATGCAGTCCAAGTGACAGAAGATGGTAGCGGGTACAAGCAGAGATGTAGAGAAATCAATAGAATTAAAACAGTTATTTTAAAAGCAAAATGTAGAGCATCTGAAATAATAAAGAAGTAGGAAAAATCACAGATGCCTGGAGCAACTAGATGATTGTTCGCCTCTTCACTGCCAGTTATCTCTCCCCATATCAATTCAGTATGAACACTCCGTGGGTATCAGTTAGTGAAATTAAATTTGGGACATCAAAAATTTGAAAACATAGAGTTTTCTGTGAAATCTACAATATATCTTTCATTCCCATAAAAACAAATCTTTCATGACAGACAGGTAACTTCTAGAGCCTTATAGTAAGTTTCTACAATACTATCTTTCAACAAAATACGATTTAATTTCCCTTCAGAGTTACACATGGAACACTAAGACTAGATTGGATAATTTGGGGAATTTAAAATCATGTCACATTCACATTTTGGTCTATATATCAATTTAACAAAAATACTGGAACTGTGAGAGACCTGCTTTCACTGGCATACCTGAGGCAGCACATAATTCTGTGAGAGATTACTTCAGGGGTGGCCTTAATTCCATAGAATGAACTAAGTGTTCTCCCAGAAAAAATAAGAGAAAGAGGATAAGCACATGTTCATAAAGCTCCTCTCTTTAACTCTGAGAATTTTAGACTTGTACCATACAGTATATAAGGAGCTTCAACTAAAAATCATCTTCTACTCTTAATTAATAGAAATTGTGGACTAAATTTTTTTTACTCTGTACTCAGTAAATTGCTGTGTAATTACTGAAGTTGTACCTACTACATAATTAATCATATGCTTGTTTTTTCTAATATCTGAAATACAAAACCATATAATAGCAATATTTTGTATTCAAGTCACCTACGTTTATATCTAGA
This sequence comes from Macaca nemestrina, assembly GCF_043159975.1. Lineage (NCBI taxonomy): Eukaryota > Metazoa > Chordata > Mammalia > Primates > Cercopithecidae > Macaca > Macaca nemestrina. The sequence goes on along the minus strand of NC_092126.1, from coordinate 50,079,938 downwards.
CCATTTCTTCACTTTGAGCTGCAAGAATCAAATATGTGTAAACATTACAAAGCATATTGAGTATGTTCTACTGTCTATGTACCTGTGGACACATAACCATGACATGAATTACCAACAGTGGGGACTGGCCTTCACCTTCATCATTCCATAGGAAGATAAAAAATACACTTTTGCTTAATTTTGAAGATCAAGTCTTATAATCAAAATAAAATTCTACTGATCTTTTAAAATAAAAATAGTAACAGCTATTTATTTGTTGTTTTCCCTTGTTATTGATGTTGTTTTTTAAATGTGGAGAAAGTAAAAAATCTTAGGGGCTCCTATGCTATGCATTGCCTTAGTGATGAAGTTGCTTTGTTAAATTTGGGGGTTTTTCTTAAAGCATTTAGTAGGTGTCTATATTGTATCATTGAGGCCACAGAGATAACAGGAAATTGCCCTTGTCCTCCAAAGTTCATTTTGTAGAGAGGAATAATAGTGTGTGCTACTCAGCTCAAAGCTCATAGTATCAAATAACTAAGCAAATATTTACATATATGACATATATACACATACACCCATCCCAAACTTTAACAAAATACATATCCCTGACACTTCACACCCAAGCTCCACTAAACATTCAAAAGAATATCCCACTGCCACATAACGAGACACGTATTAGACATATGAAGTAGCCATTTAATAAAGTTTTAATTTGAAATTTTACAGTGTTTTTATTATCTATAATAAACTTCATGTAACTCAGCACACATAATAATATGACAAGGCCAGTGACCAGGCAGTTTTTTATTCTGAGTTTCAATTACACATTTATAAAGTGGGTCAATAAATATCTATCTGATAGGGTAGTTGTCAGGATTTGATAGAACAATGTAAGTAGTGGCCAATAGCTAACACCGGAAAAGGCTGAAAAAAAAAGGGTAGATATTTCCAGCAGTAGCGGTACTGTTGTCATTACTAATGAACTTAGCTACAACATTTTCTACGAGCAATAAGCACAAGTCAGCTAGCTGGTTTGCGGGAATTTGGTAAGCTCTGCCACTTAAAGACAATCTTTTTCTCTCAGAACATCAACATGTAAGTGAAAAATTCCCATGTAATCAGGTCAGAACATTGTAACTGAAATAAAGTAAAATCCCCACTATCACACACATCTATCAAAACAAATTTGATTTGCTTGGAAATACAAAGATGTTAAAGGAGAAACACTGTCAAGGAGCAAAATCCAGAAAGAAATATGTATTTGTATATAACTAATGGCAATGCAATGTGGGATGCACTATAACAGAAATATGTATAAGTTATTATGACAGAAGAAGAAGTAACAACTTTTGAAGACAGTGATTAAAAAGGAATCTGGAGGGCTTTATATCCAAACCTTTGTAATAAATCATTTTATAATATTGGGCTGTTTTATTGTCTATGTTATATTTGGTAAAATAATAATATCAACAGCCTTTTACATATATGTCCCTACATCTGTGCACAGACTTTTCAATAGGCTAGTTGCCTTCCATCTCCAATTACAAAGAGCATTTTCTTTCATTTTATGCTAAACACTGCACAAGGCATTGCAAATACAAGTGCATATTAAGAAATAAATGCTTACATAAATGCAGGTAGCATATGTGTTTATTGATACATAAACATGAAAACTTTCCCAGAGAAGCCCTTCTGTCTAAACAATCTAGTTGTACCTTTCCTCCATACTCTAGCTCACATTATGTTCTTCATAGAATATAACACTCACTGAAATTATATTTTTTCCTCTTTCTTTTCTTTTCTTTCTTTCTTTCTTTCTTTCTTTCTTTCTTTCTTTCTTTCTTTCTCTTTCTTTCTTTCTCTTTCTTTCTTTCTCTTTCTTTCTTTCTCTCTTTCTTTCTTTCTTTCTTTCTCTGTCTTTCTTTCTCTTTCTTTCTTTCTTTCTCTTTCTTTCTCTCTCTCTTTCTTTCTTTCTTTCTTTCTTTCTTTCTTTCTTTCTTTCTTTCTTTCTTTCTTTCTTTCTTTCTTTCTTTCTTTCTTTCTTTCTTTCTTTCTTTCATTTTATTTTTTGTCTGTCTCTCCAGTTAAAATGTAAACGTCAGGAAGGGCAGGAATTTCCCATGCTTCCCAGCTGTGCCCTCAGTGCTAAGAATCCTTTCTGTCACTCACTTGGTGCCCATGATTTTTGTATTAGGTGAATAAGTAATTAATGCACAAAGAAGTATCTATGAGTATTAGTCTCATATGCCCATATGTACCAGTTCCATTCTTAACAGCTACTAAAATTTAAAATTTACTGGATTTCCAGAAAGCTTGTGAATTTGATTGCCAAGGGTAAATGACTGAAAACATGCATAAACAAATGAGATGACAAGTTCTACTGACAGACATAAATGAATCTTGTCTTCTGTTGATCAGGACCCTTACATGCATCTTTTCTGCCTGTAAACATAGTTATGTCATTAAATCCACAGCAAATATGACAATGGCTAATGAAACTTAAATACAGATATGAGAATATTTCTTCAGCTCTAACTCACAATTAAATATCTGAATTTTTGTTTTATTTAGCAAGGGGAATAATCCAGCTTGACTGAAATTATGATCACATATTTATCCATATCTTAATTATACTGCAATAATATCAAAGCCTATAACATAAGCAGAATTTTCATCACATCTCTAGTTTAAAAACATTTTTTCTCAACCAATCCTCAGGGAAATATTCATGAGGTAAACCTGGCAATACAAAAATAATTATTTGGAAAACATTATATGAGGTGAGTTGTTGCTTCTCTACTGGATGCCAGTTTAAATTGAGCTAATTTGTTTTACCACTAGCTTAAGAAAACCCCAGCACAGCGGCACAACAATTACATCCAGGTGCAAGGACTTAATTCAACAAATTCTAGGTGGATCCTTCCAGTCAGCACGGTGGGCCCCACTCTCAGCTGTGGCTAAGAACAGATGCCTTGAAAAGCCTCTGTAAACATGATCCAGTCAGTCCTTGAACGGAGATGATGAAATATTTCCAAAACAAAATAATGAAACTGATATTCTTATGACCACAATTCCAATATACAGATCAATGAGGAAAAAGACATAGTAGGAATTCTTTTAAATTTGTGAGCAAAATAAGTAAAGTAATTTATTCCTTTGAATTTTTAATGTACCAGGTATATGTATATACATTTTAAATTTTTCAGTTGTAAATATGAGCATTTCAATTGTAAATGCTCATATACATTTTAAGAGAATTTATAAAGATATAGATATAAATCAAAACTATTAACACAGTTATACACGTAGCAAATGGTTTTGGAAAAACTTCACTAATGCTCCAAACACAAAAAATATAAAACATCAGATTTTTAAAAATATGAGCCTCTAAATGATGAATTCACTTGCTGACGTTCATGATGCAGTTTGGTAGAAAACATGACTATGGTGTAAGTGCCCACAACCTCACTTTTATAAAGTCATAATTTTTAAAATTAAATAAATTTCAGATTCTTGCTTTAATTTGCTTCTTAAATAACTTTCCTTAAATGGTCTTGAGAAAAATGAACAGAAACACTCCATTATTTCAGAGGTAGACACACATAAACATGTATTTTTCCAGCATACTTCTAGATAATATTTTTATAATCAGTTGTGTTTTTCACTCACTAGTGAGGAAGTAAGAACTGGAAACAATTTATAACAATAGTATTGCAAACTGCTTTTTTAGTTGCTAAAATGCATACCGATGTGCAGGCATATACTGATTTGGACACAATTAAAATTTGCTAATTATTGGTATAGCAAAACTAGCTTCTAAGTATTCTCCATATACATCTCTATAACTGTCAGTTTGCCAATGATGCTAAGTCTAAATATATTAACGGATTAGTACCAAAATTTCAGATTGGGAATTATATCATAAGAGATAATTATTTTGGCTGCTTGTCATTTCTTATTACACTCCAAGAATTTTCTATTAAAATCAATTTTTAAAAGCTTAAATTTTTCTTTTAAGCTTCTAATCATTTCTCTAGTAAACTCCAGGCGCAACACTTTATTTTATTAATAATAATCTGTAAGCATTAACAATACTAATTAGAAGTATGCCAGACAATTTGAATTAAACCAGTGGGTAGTGCTTATTCAGATGTGGTGTGAATAGTCTGGACATTTTGAAAAACATCCAAATGGGACGCAAATAAAAAACTGTCAAAAATCTAAACCAAGTTCAGCCAGGCGTGCAAGATCCGTTCCCATGAACTGAAAAGAAAAATTAAAATCAGTCAGAAGTCCTGAAATATCTTAAAGTTGGATAACAATTCTCATCTTTTACTAGTGGGTCCTAAAGAAGACCGTGATAAACATTAATAGACAGACTAAAATCTCTAGGTCAGAAATTTTGGCTAATAATAATCTAGCAATTTGTATCCTCATTAAGCCCAATTTCCTCATATATGGAAAAAAAGTAATTTGGATGTGATATTCTGCTCATAACAGTGAGATCGAAATTCCAGTGTGATATCCATATCCAAATAATAAATCTTAACTCAAAGAATCAGGTTTTAATTGCTTCATTGTAAAACATTTGATTTATCTTATAAAAAGTCCATTTCTAATTTAAAGAAAAGAAGATATTCAAAACTTAAAACAATTTAAAACAACATAGCAACATACAGTCCAAAAATTCTTTAACATTTATTTTTTTCTTTTAACAAATCTTTATTTCAATCTTATGTGTAATAAGTCAGGGTACAAAACTATGTAAAAATTTAATTCTGATCCCATAGTAACTCAAATTCTCATAAGAAACAAAACACTGTAATAAATGAAATCATTACATTTTATTAACAATTTTACCTAATAATCACATTTGTCTGAATTTTATTTTAAAATATTGTATATATTTAAGCTAGTTATCCAAGTTTAGATGCTAGGGTTAGTTTTCCCATTCAGTAAACAAAAACATATATGTCTATTCCATACCTTAATTATCTGATGAGGCCTAAAAATTACAGACAAGAAAATTTGACCCTACAAACTGAACTCTAAGTAATTAAAATTACCTAAAGTTCTTAATAAGATGTTTTCAAACCATAATTTAACCAGCAAAAAGAAAAATAATTCCCAGACTCTTGTGATCCTTATTACAACACTTATTACGGAACATTAAAGCTGTGAGTGACACTGGAGATAATCTAGTACAAAGGTCCCATTTCTCAGGTCAGAAAATCAAGGCCCAGAACCAGTGAGTACAGCTAATTAGTGATGCAGATGTACGTCCCAGAATTCCCACATTCCAGTCCAAAGAATGTCAATAGTACACTATGCTAATTCTCAGTTAAAGTTTATCATTTTTTTTTTCCACATGACAAATATATGTGCTGAAGTTGATAGAAGTTTTAAAAAGTGGAGTTTCAAGCTGCTCAACTTTACCAGTCAAATTGTATCGTACAGAAACTTTTGGAACATCTATCATCACCCTCTACCCCAAGTTATAGTGGGCAGTGTTATAGGAAGATTATGATTTATTTTGATAAACCCATGAGATAAACTTTGAGCAATAAAAAGTATTAAAGTCGTTTAAAGTGGTAAGTATCCCAGTATTTCTTATGCATAAATAGATAACAAGAAGGAGTTGGGGGGAAAAAATCTCATCTTAAAAAGGAAAAAGGATAGAGGAAATACTGTTTTCTGGTCTAGAAAATTACTTCTTGAAATCCCTGAAAAATTATGTTGTCGATCTTAAAGTAAAAGTGCTACAAATACCTAAAAGCCGTATATACCTGAAAGTAAATATAAACTGTGTCCTATTCTTTCCACTTTTACTTTTTTATCTCATTGGGTAAAAATGTAAATCATCGGAAAAATAAATTTTCTTGTAAATTAATATGAAACTGGCGGAAGTGATGATAAAGTTGTGGTATATCGTTTCTCTGTTGAGCTGTTAAAATGATTTTAGCATAGTTTAACAAAACAATTTAATGTTAGCTTCAAATAACTTTATTTTTTAATTTCAATTTTTCTGACATTTCACAGTAGATAATTACAAGTGTAATCATTATTGGTCATTGACTATTAATTTGTTTCAGCGCATGTACCTCAGTGGGCAGTAATTACTGCTCAACCTTCAATAAGATATCATTAACAAAATGAGAAGACCAGACAAAATATGTTAATTACCATAAGTGCTCCATTGGCTCCTCCCTGGAATAAACAAGTCTAACAATTAAGATCACACTTACTTTTTGCCAGACTATATTATGCAGTGCAAAAAAAAAAGAGGCAAATGCTACATAATTTGAAGAAAGGATGTTTTGGCGGATTAATATTATTTTCATTTTAAATTCATATCACCAACTATAATAACCCAAAGACTGACAGCGGCTCTTGCACCAAGCAGCAGTCTCACAAAAGCTCATTGTTAATAGTGAAAGAAAAAATTAATTGGCTACTCTACCCTATATAATTATGATGAGAAATATCTCAAAATTATGGACATGTTTTAATATTTTAAAACTATTTGTAGAGCAAGTTAAATGGATTTCCTATCAATCCATGTATAAATAGACTAGGGAATATTTTAAATGCCCCAATTAAGAAGTTACAATATGCCAAACTCAGAACATAATTGTTTTGGGTAGCCAGTGTAGTTCTAAGCGTTTCTTAGCTGGTTATTTACAGTATGTTGCTATCCTAAAAGTGTAATCAAAATACTTGTCACTACAATACTCTTCAGCTTTTAATCTTTATTGTTGCTAGTTCATTCCTAACAACTTCACTTTCTAAGCATACTAATTCTACCTAAGTATTTGTCTTCTACATATACGTACATATATATACATATATATACACACATACATATATACACACACATATATATATGCATTTCACATTGCTGTTCATTCAGGCCTTCCCTGCAACTGGGTTTGCCATGCATCTCAGATCCAAACCCTGCAGCTGTTCCTGCCTTTCTCTTATTGTTCTGAGCAAGGCACATCTCATTTTACCCTCATTCTTTTGCAGTTTCAGGCCTTTCCATTTTCTCTTCCAACTGCTCCAGCTGTACCTTTTACAACCCAGCTGTTGAGAGTCTTTTACAGACACTCTCCCTCTTCCTAAAGAGGTCTGCCTGACCTCTGGCAACTCTGATGGCAGGTTACTTCCAGATTTTCTGGTTCTTTCTAACATTCTCTCAGGTTAATTTAATTCCTTCAAATCCACCTTGACATAAGCAACTTCAAGTCTATTTGGGCTTCCTTGTGATCACTTATAAACTAAAGGATTGGACATAAGCAACCAAAACTTCTTGCACATTCTCATAATCATGAATATTTATATGGTAGAATTTTTCTTAAGTTTTAGGATGAAACATCAATAATAATTGATGTCAAAAATAACAAGCTAAAAGGACCCCTATGGTTCGATATAGAACATATTTCACTGCTTTACATAACACTTACTCAGAAACTTGAAGACCTGCACGTATTCCTTTTTGGACTATCCAAAGAGGCTTTATCAATGGTGATAGCTCAGAAATGTTCAAAACTAACAAATTATCAAATACTTCAAAATACGACTATTACCAATGCAAATATAAAGTAATCTCTGACCTCTGGCCTTCTTCAAGAATCCTTCTTTGGTATTGTAGGTTCAATTCTCCTTTTTATGTTCCCAGGATACTTGGAAATTCCCCAAGACCATTTATCTTTTTGAGCCGTAGTTTTCTGTTTGCTTGTCTATCTTCCCTAGTAGACTATGAAATCGTAAGGAAAGTGGGTTTTGTATCTCACACACAGTGTCTGCTTGATGAATTCATTGAATAAACAGCCTTAGGTAAGTATATGTCTTTGAAAACTCTTTGAAGTTAACAAGTAATTGTAGGACAAATTTAGACATTGAAAATTTTGTTTTAGATTCTTTAAAAGAAAAATGAATTCATTTTTCATGTGATTTTTTTAGATGGTGTTTATAATTATCTTAACTTTTATCATGAATGTCTATTAGTGTAAAAAACGATTATGACTTTAGCTTGAACAGGGTCATTATAAATATTTAGAGACTAGAGTAGGTTTCTGAAAAGTTTCAAATTTCTGCAAATGTATTACTTGTTTATAGAAGTACATGTAAAATAGAAGTGCCTAGATGCATACCTATAACTCAGGTATCTAATTACAGATTTTATTTATTTCTATTTTATGGAAATATTTTTTCTGCAGGCACTACATCTCAGCAAGCCTCAAGGTCTTATTTTTCTCTAAAAATTGATATCTCTTATAATGGAAAAATAAATGAGAATAAAATTAATGAATTTTACAAAAATTCTTTTCATTTAAGGCATAAATATGGTAACAAATATAAATCTGGGAAATGCATAATTTCACAAGAAAAGATAAACCTCAATATAATTTTAAACAATAGAAGGAAAAATGTATTTTCAGTGAAACACAATCAATCTATGTGGTTTTAAAGTATATCCAAACATTATGTTTCTTTTCTTTTCTTTTCTTTCTTTCTTTTTTTTTTTTTTTTTTTTTTTTTTTTGAGACAGAGTCTTGCTCTGTTTCCCAGGCTAGAATGCAGTGGCGTTATCTCGGCTGACTCCTGAGTAGCTGGGACTATAGGCACTCGCCACCATGCCTGGCTAATTTTTGTCTTTTTAGTAGCGACGGGGTTTCACCATGTTGGCCAGGATGGTCTCCATCTCTTGACCTTGTGATCTGCCTGCCCCGGCCTCCCAATGTGCTAGGACTACAGGTGTGAGCCACCACGCCCAGCCTCAAACATTATGTTCCTAAAGGAACATATAATGATCTTTAGCTATTTGATAATGATTATCAAAATGATAAGGAAAACTTAGAAAGTTCATATGATGCCTCCAATTTTATATCTCTTTAAAAGTATTCTTAATCTTTAAAATTAAACAAAATTTAACATTGTCTTTGGCTACTACTGACCAGAGGAATTCATAGCTTGTGTGACAACAGTGATCTTATTACATATCTTGTTTATCTAAGAAATGCATGAAACCCAAGCTAGTGCATGATTACGAGGTCATCTCTCACCGTGTTCTTAAACCTAGTGTTTATTATTCTCCAGATTTTAAGTTGCCTTTACCTAATTTTATAATGTATTTACCTTTGCCTTGAAATCTTAAGTCATTTTCACAATAATTTTTAAGAATAAATTTAAATACTTTATTTTTTCATTTGTATTTGTTATAAAGTACCCCTAATCTTTTTTAATTTTAAGAAACACCCTAACGCCTCCTTATTTCCTTCTATGACCAGAGTAAAAACCAATGCATCACTTACTGAATTAGGAAAAGACAGGAAATTGAAACTCTCTTTTAATGTTAAATATTTGGAAGAGAATACCATTTTATTATTATTATATTTTAAGTTCTGGGATACATGTGCAGAACGTGCAGGTTTGTCACATAGGTATACATGTGCCATGGTGGTTTGCTGCACCCATCAGCCCATTATCTACATTAGGTATTTCTCCTAATGCTATCCCTTCCCCTAGCCTCCCACCCACTGATAGGCCCTGGTGTATGATATCCTCCTCCCTGTGTCCACCTGTTCTCATTGTTTAACTCCCACTTATGAGTGAGAACATGCAGTGTTTGGTTTTCTGTTCTTGGGTTAGTTTGCTGAGAATGGTGGTTTCCAGCTTCATCCATGTCCCTCCAAAGGACAAGAATTCATCCTTTTTATGGCTGCATAGTATTCCATGGTGTATATGGGCCACATTTTCTTTATCCAGCCTGTCATTGATGGGCATTTGGGTTGGTTCCAAGTCTTTGCTGTTGTGAACAGTGCTGCAATAAACATACGTATGCATGTCTCTTTAAAATAGAATGATTTATAATCCCTTGGGTATATACCCAGTAATGGGATTGCTGAGTCAAATGGGATAATACCATTTTCTAATGAAAACAGCCAGGCCGGGCGCTGTGGCTCACGCCTGTAATCCCAGCACTTTGGGAGGCTGAGGCGGGCGGATCACAAGGTCAGGAGATCGAGACCACGGTGAAACCCCGTCTCTACTAAAAATACAAAAAATTAACCGGGCGCGGTTGTGGGCGCCTGTAGTCCCAGCTACTCGGGAGGCTGAGGCAGGAGAATGGCGTGAACCCGGGAGGCGGAGCTTGCAGTGAGCCGAGATCGCGCCACTGCACTCCAGCCTGGGCGACAGAGCGAGACTCCGTCTCAAAAAAAAAAAAAAAAAAAGAAAACAGCCTTAGTTACTTTTCTTGAATTCACAGCACAAGCAACTTACTGAGTAGATGTTCAGTAAGTACTTGATGTTTAATGCTTTAATTCACACTAAAATAATATAAAGGATACTAATCGTAACTTTCAGCTTCCACCCACAGATTCCATTAATAGAAAGAAAAATGCCTTAAAAACAAACAAACAACAACAACAACAACAAAACAGTACAACAGTACATATCCTACGACTTAACAAGTCCACTGTTGGAAAATTTTTAAGGAAGCAATGATGCTGGTATGTAAAGGTATGAGAAGTCATCAGTCTGTTGCATATATTCATGAAAACTGGTAATAACCAAAGCGTTTAGCAAGAAATTGACTTAAGTTAAAATTGTAACACAATCAAATAACAATGATATAAATAAGAAGGAAAAACTGAGATATATTGCTGAGCAAATAAACAATATTACAAAATAAGTATAGTACATAAGCCTGTTTACATACATATTTCCTCTACCAAAAAAATAATGTGCACATTAAACCTGTTTCCTCTCCAGGCTGGGCACATAGCCAAATTACATTTCTAGTATAAAGAGCAATTATATTCACTATCTTATGGTCTGAAACACGTCAACATCTCACTTGTCATCCCCTCTCTCTTCCTCCTGGCTGGAGGTCAATGGCAAAGAAACTCCAGTAAGAGGCGTTAATGGCACTGCACTGAATGACTGCATGGAGCAGAGTGTCACTGCACTGCCCCACCTAAATGCCATCCCACCACTGGCAGTCCCCTCCTGGGAGAGAAATAAGATTATATCATGTTGAGCCACTGATATTTTAGAGGAAATCCGTTTTAGTAGTTATGATATCCTAATATTATTCATAGAAAAGGGTAAATATATATATATATCAAAATATTAAAACAAATGGTAATTTATTTTTGTATTGTATATTTTTCTTGCTTAAACATCTACTAATTTTGTGATAAAATGTTTTAAGAAAGTCTATAAGTAAAAACCTCACAAATTAGATTTTTGACCCCTAAAGATATGATTTCCAAATATAGAAAAACTTAATACCTGTCTTTCATCAACATAATATGTTTACACAATACAAGGTAAGTGTAGCATTTCATTAATGCTTCCTGAATTATGCAATGTTCTGGTTTGATCGTATTCCTCAGAAAATAACTTAAGTGTAATACATAATTAATTGCTTTACAAAATTTATATAATTTTGCCTTGGTTAATATACTTAACAAAAGCCATAAATTATCCTCTTAACTATTGCTAATATGGAGCAAAAGCTCTACTGCAAGTCTACTTCCACTCCTTAAATCCTGAACAAGTTAAATCCCATCTTGCACCATCTCTCCAACATCTCCACACTTGACTGGATCATCTTGACTAAACATGTCAGACCTGACAAATTTTTTAGCTCTTAGAAAGACTTTAACTCAGTTTTTAAGCCCTCTGACATACCAGTCAAAACTCTGTTAATGTGATTTACGGTTAAATTAAACACAAAAACATCATTGAAATAATGAAAAAAGGTTAAGGCCTGAAGCTACAAATACAGAAAAGAGAAGGCATGGCTGTGTTGGAAAGTTCAGTGCAGCCTTGCACAGCCATCTCTGCCTATTTTAGGTAGCTCAGAGGGTCTTCTGTCAGGTACACCTCAGCTAGAGACAAATATTACCCATTTGAGCATTTCAGAGCATTTATTCTCTGTGCACAAAAGCATGCTAAAATGAATGACTGATGTTTCATTAATAAGATTAGCGTCTTTAGCAAGTTTAGTCAGCGTGTAAAAAAGAAGCAGCATTTTGCCTGATCTTTGCTTTGCCTTTGCATACAGATTTTACACTTTACTCATTCTCATATCATTCTCACTTTACAGATGAGGACACTGAGGCTTAGTCCATCTCAGTATCACAAACCTGTAGGGAACAAAGGTGTGACCCTCCCACCTTCACCACCATAATCAATCTCAGGCAGCTCTTTTCACTGCTTTCATTCTCTTCCTTCCACAAAAGTTCTTTCCAGGGAAATAAATGACAAGAATCTGAGCTCGTGCCTATGCCTCCCAGCATCAAACTTCTGCCTCACCACCTTCTCCCATCCTGCGTCCCCTACCCACTCCAGTCCAGTCTGCAAATTTAAGTTGTCTATTTCTCTTTGAAGATTTTTCTATATTGCTAAGCTGCATTCTCATCACTCAAATGCTTTCATCCCAGTAGGACTGTCTGCAAGCCATAAAATTACTTTTGACCAGATTGTGAGCCCTCAGAGACAAAATATGTGCTATATCCAGTCTTGTTTTCCCAGAGCTTCACATAGTGCTTAGCTCATTAAAAGTTCTCAAAAATAAATACATGAATGGATAAATGAATGACAGAAGCTACATTTTTAAGAGGTATTGAATGAATTGAAATTCACGATTTCTGAATGGTTTGTTGCAGTATGTCCCAACTTTTCTTGTTCAGTTAGAACAGTTTTTTCAATGTCTCCCTGTCTACTAAGAACATCTTTCTCACCCTAGCTTTGCCTAGCCAGCAATTAAAGGCTTTGCATTGGAGTTCAAAATTACTGCAAAACTGGGAAACAAAATATTCTCCTTTATAAAATGGTCCAAGTTAATCTTTTTGAGAAATAGATGTACAACTTATTAACACAATTCAGTTATTCATTCTGTCCAAAATAATTTACTGAGTATGCAGAAAAATGTGTTTTAATGATGTATTCAATCCAGTTTCTGTAGTCAAGTAAGTCAGAGTTAAATAGTTAATAGTTAAATAGAAAGACAAAGAAAAATAAATTTTAATACAATCAAGAAGTGAAGGGCACAAAGAAACTTGCTCAGTGGAGGTGAGAAGACCAAGGAAGGCTTCCTAGGATAGCGGACTCTTCATCTGAGTCTTCATAATCAGTTTCGTTAAGTAGACAAAAAGGGGTGAAAGATCTAGATACAGAAGAGGTGATGTACAAAGCCACAGAGATTAGAAAGCAAACAAAACAAAACAGGGTACGTGTGGAGAATAATGTGGCCCCTACTGCTAATGAAACATAAACATGTGAGAGCCAGAAGAATTAGATGACTGGTAAGGGAGAAAAGGAGGCAGCAGCAAGTCATCACTATACACCATTTTAGAGCTTAGTCTTTGACTTAAAGGAATTATTATGTGCACAAATATCTGTTTTGACACTGATTTGTATGTAAAACAACTATTCACTGCCTAATCTACCAGGATTTTACACCAAGTATTAAAATACTTTTCTTAAATAATCTTGGATGGGGATACGGATCCCATCATCGAGATCTTTTCTTATGTTTTTGTCTCTCTTTCTAGAAAGAAGAATTAAGGTACTTCTTGACTCCTTTTTGAAGGTAGTTATTATATGTAAGGAATCGTGTCCTCAATCCTGTTGATCCTGTTGGCATTTCTCTCACTCTCATTGTTACTGTTTCTCTTTTTCTCTTTCTCAACCGTTCGTCTTAGATGTCATTTTCGCAAAGGACCTTAGTAACTATCTGTTTCTCCTGAAATCGTTTCCTAAGTCAACAACATAGAATGATAGGTCACAGTACAGTTCTCTACTTACTGTCTTCATGCATCAGGCCAGATTTTTTTTCAGTTGTCACGTTAGCATGCAGAAAACACATCTGAGACTTCAGCCTGCCTTGCATCTTGAAAGAGTAGGGCATAAACCAAATTTTGGAGTCCTCTGTTGATAATAATCCATCCAGTATAGCACCTGGAGTGTTTTTTTTTTTATTAGAGAGAGTAAGTGCTGTGCTAAGTGACGATGATGTAGTTTGGTGGAGCTGCCCCTGGAATGCAATAAAGAACAGAGGACAAGCTCCTTGGAGTGTGTTCCTGAATTAAAAGCCAATGGTTTAAAAGGTCACTGGAGAACCTAGGCAGGGAGAGGAGCTTACTCCATGGCTGTTGGCATATCATTAGTCTATACTAGCGAGCTATTTACATCCAGGTGCAACTCAAAGTACAAGAAAAAAAATTATACAAAACTTTATGTTATATTTGATCCTGGCTTAGAAAGTATATGCAAGCCTAACTACCCCTCCAGTAGTAACAATGAAGTTTTACTGCTAATGTGTTCAAAATTTAAGACCCATGCAACTAGAAGCTGTATGCTTTATGCTTTTTAGTTTCCTTTTCTCCTTAGTTTACCCTTTGGGGATACAGTACAAGATTCTGTCTTTCCTACTTAAAAACATATAGTATTATTAGTGGAAAGATCTTATACACTTATATTTATTACTTTATCTGCAATTACTATTAAAAATAAGTATTTAAATAGAGTCATTTTTACACGAAATTATTAGCCCTACTACTAAAGTTTTTAAAGTAAGAGAAAACCCAAGACGATTTAGTATATACAATCAAGGAAAATTGTTTGATTACTATACTAAATTCTAGGCTCAGATGATTTAATTCAGTCATGCTTTACTTGTAAAGAAGTATTCAAACAGTCACCTCTTGTATAGTCAGTTTAGCAACTTAAGTCTGAAACTTAAATTTTAATATACATGTGGATTTAATAATTTCTTGCACCTTTGTGCAAGAGCTAATTTTATTAAAATGAGGATAAATAACAATTGATTAGTCTTGGCATCTCTGAACAATTAAAATGCCTTTTTTTTCAAAAAGAATGAACATGTACATAGTCACTTATCACATAAAATGAAATTCTATGTTTTCACATCACTTATTACATCAAATGGAATTATATGTTTTCATGAATATATTGACATATTTCCCTATCATACTTAAGATCTTATTTGGAAAGTTTTTTTTATTACATGCAGTACTACTAACTGTTCAGTGAAAAGCATCAAAATAACTAAAATAAGTTTTTAAATAATAATAATGTTATCAACTACTAGTATGAACTATCATATATTCATGATAAAAGAAAATCCAAAGAGCATCTGTTTGCAAACATAAACAAATAGACATTCTTCAGGGCAAAAACCTCAACTAATAATGTTTTAAATAATTAAATGCTTTAGGTAACTCCGTATCACCTAGACAACACAATTCAAGTTCTCCTGATGCAGTCTGACATGACACAACTCCTAAAACTGAATCCAAGCCAAATACTATTCTTTCTTGTATTATTTTTAGTCATGTTTTTAATATGAACTTAGTGTCAATTTGTAAATTGTTTTTAGTATTTTATCCTTTAGAAAAGTCAAAAGTTTTTTGAAAAATCATAAAAAGTCAGTCTTTTGTGGCTCACTTTCAGGTTTTTTTATTAAATATAGTTCATGTTATTTACGAAAGTGGATTTTTTATGATTACAAAAGATTGAATTAAGAAAGCATATACTCCTCACATAAACATTGCTATAGAATATATCATTAACATGTTTGCTATTTTCCTTAATGTTGACCTTTGTGTGCTCAGAGTTAGGTAGCTCCAGGACCAGAATGTATGTTCCACATCTAAGAATCTTGTAGTGAGACTTCATCTTGGCTACTGAAAAAATAAATGCAAAACAAGGAAGAGACCACAACCAAACTGGCTATCTCAAAACAGATGCAGTAATTATTTCTCTCTTTAGCTTTGGGGTGCACCAAATGTTTATAACTGCTTGTTCAGCAAACTGGGTTTTCTCATATTTTTCATAGTTCAGGAGTCAAAACCATAAGCAACCTATAATAATGGACTTTTCCAGGGCACAAAACTATCAATTTTCATGTCACAGGAAATGTTTACATGGGAGCAAAATGCTATACCATAAAAAGAAATCAGTAACATCTCAAAGTGCAAATTTCTATATGCTTTCTTGACATAAAGAAGAAAAAGTTTATGTTGTATAATACACTTTAATTAAAAACAAAACTTTTACAAATCATGAAATTTCCCCAAGAGGACAAATGAACTGTTTTGTTGTATCATAAACAAGAAACTATAATACAGATATTGTATATGTTATCTCTGAAAATGCTCATTTATTTTAATCGATTAAAATAGTCTTTCGGGCCAAATGATTCCTCGTTGGTTAATGGAGTTGTCCTTTGAATTGTGGTGTGTTTTGGCAGATCACTTGTCTCCATCCACAAGATTTTAGCAGCAATCTCCCCAACACTTCACATGTAAAAATAAAAAATGTCTCCAGACACAACCAACTATCACCTGGAGGGAAATATTTACCCCAGTTAAGAACCACTGGGCTAAGACTATATTGGAGTAAGGAGCATCCTGAAATTACAGATTAAATCTGGCCTTCATACAGAAAAGTATATAGTCAAAGTTGTGAGAATAATAATGAGGATGAAAAGTAAAGAACAGACTTCATTTGTTAAATCATCTAAGGGGTAGGAAACAAACATTTGTTCCAGGAATTATTACAGACCTTTTACAAACAAAACTTTATTATGTATCTGACAGCAAATACTTGAAATATGACTTATTATCCCTGTTTTACATATTTATGAGCTGTAAAACATTTCGAAGCTATAATTGATGAAGACTTTGTAACTTTCAGCATTCAAAATCACTAGCAATAGTAAACAATGAATATGCCCAATGATGAGGTATGTTTAAGTAAATTATAGTATACTCATTCAATATGATTTAAGGCAACCACTGGAAATTGTGATCATAAAGACTATCTAGCCTTATAGAGATATTCTTTTTGTTATAACATTAAGTTACAAAAACAAGTCATAGAATTGTAAAATCACTATACTAAATAATAATAATTACATAGAAAAAAGTTTCTTTAAAATACATCTAAATACTGTATTTTTCTTTTTTCTCTAATGACATATTAATAAACTTATGAGAATATTTTAAAGTATACATAAATTATGTAAACATAGATTTCTATTTTTCTTTAAAATCGCCACACAAAGATGCCACAGTCAACCTCAATACGAACGATAGACCTTACTTGTACTCTTCACCTTCTTGTCTTGCAGGATTAAGCTCCTTGAAGTTTTTCATAACCACGTCACTTGATTCAGCAAATGAAACGTGAGAAGTAACGTGTCACTTCCAGGTAGCTCCATATAAAAGCCAATGATGATTTCCCACTATTACAATGGCAAACCTTGAAGCCTCATGTAGAAATATAAGCATCATAAGCTGATAGAGATTCTGCCAGCCTAGGCCTCTGAGTGATTTGAGCAGACCCACCTCCCACCCACAACAACCTGCATCAGTATGTAGAGACACAAACCTTTGTTGTCTTAAACTATCCAGATTTAGAGGTTGTTACTATAGCATAACCTAATCTATCCTGCTTAATGTAGTAGTTAATTCCTGTGTTTTATTGTTATTGTGGTAAAATTTTTCCAAAAGCCCAACCAAAGTCATATACCTATTTGCCTTGTCAAATATGTATAACATTTTATATTAGTTATATTCTTTAAGACATTTCAGAAAGACCCATACCAGAAATTTTAAGCAGCACATGAAGGTTAAAGGTCTAGTCAAATTAACAAAATAATATGATCAAGAATCACAATCTTTTCTTTATTTTCACTTTATTGATTTTCTTACTATCAATAAAGTCAAGTGAAACAAGACCTGGCCTCCTACGTGGACTGATTGTGCATGCAATCTCTGTAGCTAATACATTAATAGAATGAACACTTACAAGTCCATAGATCCTAGCAGGTTCTTGTCTTCCATTGTTTACTAACACATAGCTAGGCATTGAGTTGTTTAGCCATAAAAATAAGACATAAGTAATGGTTAAAAGATATTGAAACAATTAAGTTTAAGGAAGTAAAAACTCTGTAAGAGAAATGGTGATCAACTATTTTTCATATCAGTAAAGCACTAAGAATTTGAAGCTGGACCAAAATTAAAACCTATTAATTTTTATCCTGTTTTGGTGTAGCAAAGCAATTTTGTTGACATACTGTGGTCACAATTTGATTATAGTCTGAACGTAACTGACATTTTATATAAATGAGAGCGTATTCAAGATTATCCCTAAAATAATATCATAATCACTTGCATCTCCACCCACTTTCTAAAATGGAGAAGAGGAGAGTGGGCTGGTCTGACAAAAATGGCACATAACCCACAGGCTGCAACATCAATGCAGTTGCCTATGCTTAGCTTATTGTTCATGGAACAGCATTATGATCTGTGTTGTGGATAAAAAACTGAATATAAGGATCTAATTAAACTAAACAACTTCCATACAGCAAAATAAACCATCATCCGAGCAAATAGACAACCTACAGAATGGGAGAAAATTTTTGCAATGTATCCATCTGATAATGGTCTAATATCCAGAGTCTACAAGGAACTTAAACAAATTTACAAATAAAAGCACAAACAACCCCATTAAAAAGTGGGTGAAGGACATGAACAGAGACATTTATGGGGCCAAGAAATATAAAAAAACTCACCATCACTGATCATTAGGAAACGCAAATCAAAACCACAATGAGATTCCACCTCACTCCAGTCAAAACAGTGATTATTAAAAAGCCAAGAAACAACAGATGCTGGTGAAGTTGCAGAGATAGGAATGCTTTTACACTGTTGGTGGGAATGTAAAGTTGTTCAACCATTGGGAAGACAGTGTAGTGATTTCTCAAAGATATGCAATCAAAACCAGCAATTTTGACCAGATATACAATCAAAAATACCAGCAATTGACCCAGCAATCCCATTACTGGGGTATATCCCCAAAGGAATATAAGTCATTCTATTCCAAAAAAAAAAAAAAAATGCACCCATATGTTCACTGCAGCACTACATATGTTCACTGCAGCACTATTCAAAACAGCAAAGACATGGAATCAGCCCAAATGCCCATCAGTGATAGACTGGATAAACAAAATGTGGTACATATATACCATGGAATACTATGTATCCATAGAAATGAAAGAGATCATGTCCTTTGCAGGGACATGGATGGAACTGGAATCTATTATCCTCAGCAAACTAACGCAGGAACAGAAAACCAAACACCGCATGTTTTCACTTACAAGTGGAAGCTGAACAATGAGAACACATGGACACAGGGAGGGGAATAGCACACACTGGGAGCCTGTTGGAGAGGGGTGGGAGTACAAGAGGAGAGAGAGCATCAGGAAAAATAGCTGAGGCATGCTGGGCTTAATACCTAGGTAATGGGTTGATAGGTGAGCAAACCACCATGGCACATGTTTACCTCTATAACAAACCCGCACATCCTGCACATGTACCCCAGATCTTAAAAAAAAAAAAAAAAAAAAAAAAAAAAAAGCTGAGCATAGAGAACATCAGAACACAAGGTGAATCGCATATTAGAATGAATCGATAAATCGATAAGATATTCCTGTATAGTTTCAAGAATAAAAGCTTTAAGTTATCTTAGATGGTTTCAAAGTTTTTAAATGTCACTGTCACAATAAAACATTCAAAAGATTCTTCAGTTTCTTTAAGGTTTTTAATCTGTCTATAAAGTTACTCATAGCCATTCTTTGTTGTTTTCTAGCATGTACACTGGAACATCCAGAGGCTATGTTTATGTTTATACTAATTGTTATAATACCCCCACAGTGCCCACCCAATACAGAGCCTGTGCTAAAAAAAAAAGCACTGGATGAGTTTAATTGCATTATTTGTCTTCAACGTGGTTATTCTCCCTAATGTCTTTACCTAGGCTTCAGATTCTCTTGTATCAAAGGACACATCGTATAGCATATCACATCTCTTCAACGTATTACAAGTAGACAAAAGGCAGAAGGAGGATTAAGTTCTGTTCTCTTCATAAAGGTATTTACTCATTTATTTACAGGAATTGAGATGGTTCACATGAGTAACATGCAAAATACACTTCATAAATCAGAAAAACAACACCAAAAAGAGGATCTGAAATGAATATTGTAGGCAACAACATTATATGACTCATATTACAAAATATCCAATTTATTTTTGAGGTTCATAACCTCCATTGCAAAAAAGACATGTGTAAAGGGGCATAGTTCTCTTTAATTGAAAGTAGAAAGCTTATCAATTTCTCACAAAAATTTCTGATACTTAGACTCCAAATTCTAAAGGAAATTCTCCTGTGGGATTTAATCCAAGACCTCTGAGAAAGAAATAGGCTGAATGTTGCTGCTTTCTGTGATTTTTTTTTTTTTTCAGTAAAAGCTAAAGGCAGGGAGAGTAATTTCATCATGTGTAAGTTAATGTAGATGGATCTTATTGCCATTCTGTCTTCAAACTGGAATCCAGCAATAAAGCATAAGAATTAGTCACAAAATTTGATGGAGGACAGGCCCTTGGACTAATGTCCCTCAAAAATTACTTCTCACAGTCAGACTTTAGATAAAGGTAGCACATGGAAGGAATCACAGGGTTTGGAATAAGAAATCTGAATTTCACCATGTTTGGTCAAACAACTTATTTAACTTCCCTGAGCCTTAGTTTCTTCAGTAGAATTATGCAAGTAACAAATAGAGGCAGAACATAAAAATCATCTAACACATGCCATGCAAATGGCATTATCTGCTGCATAAAAATAAGGACAGACTGGATAACAGGGTAACACCTATTGTTGTTTGAAGAAGTATCTACATCCCTTGGCTTCCAGATGAACAGGCAGAACTGCTACAATTGTAATGGTACCTGAAGAGCCTATCCAAGATTCTCGTTCTATGAAAGGCCCACTTACCTCCTTATGGAAGAGAAGCAAATCTGGTACTCTCCCCAGAAAACAACCGTGGTTCACCTTCAGTAATTAGACAAGCATTCAATTGATATCTCCAATTTCCACATGATGGAATGAGTCTAACATCAACCTGGAAACTGTACAAAACAGACTCTTCCAGTTTTTAGTTGCCATAGAAAAATCTTAGTAACCCCTCCAAGGGATAATGACTGTGAGACACTTACTTTTCCACTAGCATTCCAGAGTTGGTTAGCTGTAAATATAAGCCCAGATTATTGTGAACATGAACTGGGTATATAGAGATATTTTAGTAGTTACTGTTCTGACTTTAGGAGTATATTCTTTTCAGGTGATATTTCACTTTTCCCAATTAACATTGTGTCAGTCTTCCTGATGGTAAATTCTAGGACCGTTTGTATCATGGAGCATCCTTCTATGTCATCAGGAAGTAGATGTTTAAAGTTAGTTAATATAAAAATGCCAGAACACCCACATATGCACTAAAAACAGAAGTAGAACAAAAGTGCTCTCCATTTTCCATTACTAAATATTATTGTCTGATCTGTAAGTTGTAGAATTACATATCTTCCAGACATGAGAACTATGAATCATAACAAATCAAGTAATATCACTGATTTCACACAAAACTATCTGCATAAAATGTTTCTTATAATCTACTCTCAATTCTATCATTTCTCTATTGATGCAGAAGTTTCTCCCAAAAGACCTCATAATCTTTCTTTTTAGTCCAACCAAACTCAATGTATTTGATAATACTTCGTTTCAGAGTAAACCTAACATCACAAGAAACACAAGTACAAACAAGACCAGATTCTTCACGTATTCTTATCATTTTGTATTTTTTTTATACTAGTTTTCCTGTTTGGCTGTCTATGCATGTTTTAATCTGAAATAAATACCACTTCTAACAATCTCCCTTTAACACGAACACCACCCCCACCTCCCAACTCCCCAGCTAAAGAAAACACTTAAGTGGGGTAAATGGTCCAAATACCCCAAGGGAAATCTTTTCTACTTTAATTTATGTAGAGAAAAAAAAATGTATATCATCTGCTGGTGGCTCAGTAGCCTGTGAACTATGTGTTGGTAAACCCAGTCTTGTTGCTGGTGGCAGAAATAATCATGCTTTGTATTTATGTAATATCTTTCTGCTATGAAGCTTACAGGATATTATGTGTCTTGCATCACTAATCTTCATAACATCCCTATAGTTATGGGAATAAATTGAAGTGAAGACTGTACTTTAACCTGAAAGATCATGAAATGGGAAAAACTGATAAAGATGCTGCACATAGCTGATCTTGTTAAGGGTGTATGGAAATGTCATGGGGCCAGACTCTCATTCCCCGTCACACTACATGCACCATTTTCCATAAGCGAATCTTTCTTTCAATCTAGAGGGAGAGCCATGACTGAAAGCTGAAAAGAAGATTCAGTGACTAAGCAGCAGAGTGGAACCTCAGGGCCTCTGCATTTTCTTTTTAATTCTGTTCCTAATTTGTGACATGACCCTAAGAAACCTTTTGCCCTCTTTAAGCCTTAATTGTTTTACTTACAAAATAGTATTGTGCTAAGCATGTTGCTCTGCATCCTGGCTCTGGCTTCCAACACTCTATCTTTTGTACTGTCCCATAATTAATTTGTGCATCTATTCAACAAATATATATTGAGCACATTCTGTGTTTAAGGCACTGGGCCAGACACTTGAGACTCTAAAAGAAATTAAGACATTATCTCAAGCTTACAAAATAAAAGCAGGCATTCTTACAGATGTAAAAATAGCAACATTATAAACCAATATCGATTGTGTCATCGATCAATGCAAATGATGTACTAAATGAATTCTGAGGCTTTGCTTCTGACACACTGAGGTAGCAGAAAGACCACTGAATAAAGAATAAAACCTTACTCATAGATCCCTCTCTGCCATTTACTAACTTCCTATAAAATAGATGAAATATAATTCACAAGGTTGTTTTGATAAAATAAAATATTATAGGGAAAAACACCTAATAGGTGTAAAGTTGTATTTTTTCAATTGTAACTGGTAAGATCAGAGAATGCTTCAGGTAAATGACATTCAGAATGATCCGTGGCTGCTGAAGAATATTTCAATAGGTGGAGAACATTCTGCACAGACAGAATGGTAAGGTATAGAACAGGAAATATATTAAGAGACAACTAAGTATTCAAAGAATCAAAAGTCGCAATGAGAGGAACAAATACTTTCAGAAGCTATAAGGTGGTAGAAGAAGTGAAGGAGTCAGAGGAATGAAACCAAGGAGATTATGATGGGGGAAGTTGCTAGTTTAAGATATTCAGATGTTCTAAATGTTGGCATGATCTAAGGGATTATGGTGGTTAATCTACGGCTGAAATGAACTGAAGATACAACTTAGCCAAATTTAAGTAATATAGAAAATTTAAGTCTATTTTTGTATGAGGTAAACACAGAGATAATGAGAGTGCAAAATAAAGAAGAAAACTCTGGACAATATGCAAAAATCATCAAAGAAACGAGAGATGTGGATGAAAGCCAATAGATGGTAGAAATAAGGTAAATGAAAGACTGAGAAAAGTCTTGTGAAAATAATTGGAAGAAACAATAGAAAAGATTGAAACTATACAGGATTTCATAGTTTAATTACGGGGATTCCTTGTTTAGGATCTTCCAAAACAACATTCTTCAGCAAGTGTCCTCAATCTACCAATTAATCTGGAAACCTTAAGCTCAACATCCAAGTCATGTGTACACACCATTCTCCATAGCTCAAACTCGAGACAGTACAGCTGGTAGCCACACTCATCTCCATGAGCAATGACTTCCCCGTCAGCACACCTTCCTGATTTCTCTTTTCTTTCTTCTCCTCCTGTAACACACATTGACTCATATTCACTTTGAAAAAGTCAAAAGTAACTCAAACTTAGGAAATATTTAGAGTTTCTAGCCCACAAGGACCAAATTACACGCTATTTGCTTGAACACTATCTACCATGGAATTGGGTGTATGTGCCTAATTTTAAAATTAGTGTTCAATTATTTTATTCATGTTGCATGAGCATATCATAGTAATGGGTAAATAATTTATAAAATCTGGGTAGATTCTGAGTGGCAAGAATTACATCGAGTTCACTGTTAAGAGTTCAAATTGATGGAAAAATAGTATAATTGATGACATCTTGCAATAAATAAAAACATTTAAAATATGATTTGGAAGACACCACACAATTAACTAACGAGCTAAGAAAGAGATACTTTCAGTTTGTTCCCCATTTTGTTTTTCACCTTTTGACCTAGTTTTTCTTTCTTCTTTTGATAACTAGTTTGCCTTTGATCAAGAAGAGTGAATGTTCAAGAATCAGAGTGCAAGTTTTACTTCAAAGATCAGAACAATTTATTGATGGCCATTCTGATGAGTAATTCAGTATTAACTCATTCATTGAACTACAGTATGTGACTTTATATTTTTTCAACATACATGTTTCCTTATAAAAAAAGAAAAAGAAAAAACTACTTACGCAGTCTAGCTATGAGTAGAACTCCTACAGACTGCCAAAATATAAGTACACGATGATCGTTGTGTTCAACATATGTCATTTATAATAATCAGATTTCATATTTTAGGTTTTCATGTGACCTGATTTCTAACCTAAGGCATTGTCTTATTCTCAAAAGCATTCTCACATATAATGATACATTATGAATATAACTTACTTTTTTTCAAATTTTCACCATTTTGCTGAAACCCCAAACTGTTATGATTTTCTCATTATTTATATTAATTTCTTATGCTAAATTTTTTATAGCTGGCTCTGAACTGATCACTGAGTAAAAATAGTTCTTACATTGGCTAATGATTATTTGTAAACTTATTTAGGGATAAAATAGCTTCCTTAAAATAACCCCAAGGAAACATATGTAATAGCTCCTCCATAATAAGTATGTAATTTAATTCCTGCATGTCATATCCTAGTTTAAAACTTGTTTTCACATATTTTGTTTCATTTGATCTTCACAACATCCTAATAGTGGGTTAGCGAATATTTTTATTATCCCTCTACTCAGATGAGGAAATTGAGGCTCAGTTAAATAAATTACATGCTCAAGATTACGCAGATAATAAACAGCTTAGATTAGAATTCATGTCTTGGAAGGGCATCATACTACACGGCTATTTGATCCAAAATGAGCACTAATAAGATAACCTTAATAATTTTTCCCTTAGCAAAAGCATTTAATTTCAACGCAAAGTAAAATAAAAAGGAATAAGGGATATAGGATTAGGAAAAAGAAAAGAAAAAATATCATTTTTAGACAAAATGATTGCCTACATGAAAAATGCAAGTGAATCTATAGATAAGCCATTGAAAAAAATGAGTTATCAAAGAGACCAGATAAGATAGTGTTATTGTACACAATAACATTTTAAAAATATAAAACATAAAATATATTCATAACAAAAAACATACAAAATACCTAAAATTAGACTAAGAAAATTATATAAGAAAATTATAAAACTGTATTAAGCCATGAAAAGAAAATTCATAAATAATACTTTCTCTGACTTAGTAAGATTTTAGTTGGAGAAAGATAAAAGTTCACGCCATTATAAAATATGACAATATTATATAATTGTCAGTCACAGTATTATATAATTGTGAGTCAAGGAAAGCTTTATTGTTTATACTTTTTTTTTTTTTCTTTTCACTCTTGTTGCCCAGGCTGGAGCAATGGTGTGATCTTGGCTGACCGGAACCTCCACCTGCCAGGTTCAAGTGATTCTCCTGCCTCAGCCTCCGGAGTAGCTGGGATTACAGGCATGCACCACCATGCCCGGCTAATTTTATATTTTTAGTAGAAACAGGGTTTCTCCATGTTGGTCAGGATGGTCTCGAACCTTCGGCCTTCCAAACTGCTAGGATTGCAGGCATGAGCCACCATGCCCAGCCTATTCTTTAGATGTTTTTTTACCTAACATTACCCTACTCTGAATATTGACATCACACAAAAATTATGATTGTTTAATTTGTTAATATTATTTTTAAATGACAAGTAGATCAGAATAGCTAAAATTGAAAACGCTGACCTTTTAACATGTAGAGGAGGATACAGAAAAACTGGTAAATGCTCATGTATTATTGGTAGAAGTGTAAAATTATACAACTGCATAACACAGCTTGATAATTTCTTAGAGAGTTAAATATACACCTACAACATGATCCAGCTATTCCATTCTTAGGTGCTTACCCAAAAGAAAAGGAAGTTTATGTCCACACGGCAACTTATACATGAATGTTCATAGCAGTTATATTTATAATAGCCAAACACTAGAGATAAGCTAAATGTCTATCAACTAAGTGAATGGATAAACAAATTGTGGTAAATACATAACAATGGAACACTACTTCAACAATAAAAAGGAATAAACTATTCATTCAATCGGTTTGTCAGAATAAACTGATTCAAAACATAGAATGAATCTCAAATAATTATGCTGAAAGTAAACAAAAAAGCATACATACTATAAATTTCCATTTATATAAAATTCTAAAAAATACAAATTAATCTCATCTATAGCAGCAAAAAACGGATCAGAGATTGCCTAAAGGGTAGAAAGGAAAGGGAAAAGGGTAAGAGGAAGAGACTATATAAGGGCATGAAAAACTGTTGGATGATAAGTATGCGGCGATCTCAAGTAAATACACATACGTCAAACCTAACAAATTATATACTTTTAAAATGTGCAATTTAAGGCCAGGCGCGGTGGCTCATGCCTGTAATCCCAGCGCTTTGGGAGGCCGAGGCAGCAGATCACTTGAGGTCAGGAGTTCAAGACCAGCCTGGCCAATATGATGAAACCTTGTCTCTACTAAAAATACAAAAATTAGCCAGGCCTAGTAACGGGCACCTGTAATCCCAGCTACCAAAAAGGCTGAGGCAGGAGAATCACTGGAACCCAGAAGGTAGAGGTTGGTGTGAGCTGAGATCATACCACTGCACTCCAGCCGGGATGACAGAGCAAGACTCTGTCTCAAAAAAAATTAAAATTAAAATTAAAATTTAAAAAGTGCACCAGGCACAATGGCTCACACCTGTAATCCCAGCACTTTGGGAGGCTGAGGCAGACAGATCACAAGGTCAAGAAATCGAGACCACCCTGGCCAACATGGTAAAACCCCGTCTCTACTAAAAATACAAAAATTAGCCGGGCCTGTTGCATGCGCCTGTAATCCCAGCTACTCAGGAGGCTGAGGCAGGAGAATTGTTTGAACCCAGGAGGCAAAGGTTGCAGTGAGCTGAGATCTCACCACTGCACTCCAGCCTGGGCGACAGATTTAGACTCCCTCTCAAAAAAAAAAAAAAAAAAAAAGAATAAGTTTTAAAAACTGGAAAAAAAAGTGCAATTTATTGTATTTCAAGGATATCTGAAATGAAATCACTTTGCTTCCACAGATACAAAGTGGAAAGCTTTGGAATAAAATAGAGTTTGTTAAAATTCAACAACTTACTACCTGTGTGGATTTCTACAAGTTATAAACTTGCTAAACTTCCATTTACTCATCTGTTAAATGAAGACGATTATGAACACCTGTCTTGGTTATTGTATGAACAGAGAAATCTGCTTTTTAAAGTGATATGCAGACCAGAGTGGTTTAGCAGAGGGTATATTTCCAACCAAAAAAAAAAAAAAATCAGAAAATTATACCCTTACTTTATTGACAATTTACAAAACAATTCCTTCTATAAAAGGCATCTCTGTCATTAATTTATAAAAGAATAAATCCACAGATGTTATTATGAATAGGTCCCTTAGTTTGGCTAGTAAGAGAATTTAATTTCACTCATTATATGTGGTTTGCTTTTTTGTTTTTTTAAGACAGGGTCTCACTCTGTCACCCAGGCTGGAGTTCAGTGGCGCAGTCACAGCTCACTGCAACCTTGACTTCCCAAGGCTCAAGTGACCTTCCCACCTCAACCTCCCAAGTAGCTGGCATTGCAGGCACACACCACCATGCCCGGCTAATATTTGTAATTTTTGTAGAGATAGGGTTTCACCATGTTGCCTAGGCTGGGCTTGAACTCCTGGGCTTAAGTGGTCCACCCACCTTGGCTTCCCAAAGTGCTGGGATTACAGGTGTAAGCCACCTCATCCAGCCCATTATAGGTTTTTAATACAATAGTATCTAATCTTTTGTTAAACTATCAAGATTCAGAAATCAAAGTTTGTTATCACTCCTTGCAACTGTTGGATGTAGTCACAAAGTAATAAATTCAAGAACTGGTCAATTCCATAAAGACCAGTTTGTTTTCACCTTTGTAAATGTGTGAAAGGTCAAAAAGAGCAATCTAAATTTCATTTAAGAAATGTTATAATAAAGATAGATTAATAGAGAAAATATTATCTTACACTACTCTCCTATTTGGAAGATTCCAACATATTATTTCAATTAATTTTTCTTATACCAGGGGCATCAATGAAAAGTGGAAGGTTTTGGAATCAAATAGAACTTGTTTCAAATTCAGCTACTTACTACCTGCATGAATTTCTGCAAGTCTGCAAGTCACCTAAATTATCTTATCTTTTTTTTTTTTTTTTTTTTTTTTTTTTTTTTTTTTTTTTTTTTTTTGAGAAGACTGAGTCTCTCTCTGTCGCCCAGGCTGGAGTACAGTGGCGTGATCTCCGCTCACTGCAAGCTCCACCTCCCGGGTTCACGCCATTCTCTTGCCTCAGCCTCCGAGTAGCTGGGACTACAGGCGCCCACAACCACAACTGGCTAATTTTTTTGTATTTTTTAGTAGAGACGGGGTTTCCAGGATGGTCTCGATCTCCTGACCTCGTGATCCGCCCGCCTCGGTCTCTCAAAGTGCTGGGATTACAGGTGTGAGCCTCCGCGCCCAGCAAATTATCTTTTATTTTTGAGCGGGAGTCCCGCTCGGTCACCCAGGCTGGAGTGCAGTGGCGCCATCTCAGCTCACTGCAACCTCCGCCTCCCGGGTTCAGGCAATTTTCTGCCTCAGCCTCCCGAGTAGCTGGGATTACACGCGCCTGCCCCTTGCCTGGATAATTTTTTGTATTTCTAGTAGAGACGGGGTTTCTCCATGTTGGTCAGGCTGGTCTTGAAATCCTGACCTCATGATCCACCCGCCTCCGCCACCCAAAATGCTGGGATTATAGGCGTGAGAAAGTACGCCTGGACTTAATTTTCTAAGTCTTCATTTCATCATCTGTAAAGTAGAGATAATTATGCATATTTTTCTTAGTTGTTATATAAATAGGATTTATATCTATATGGTACTGTGTATAGAAATCAGTACCTACAAATGGTTACTATTACTATGTAACAGTATGAGATTAGGGAATCCCATAGAAGATTTTGGTGTATTTCTGGGTCTCTTTCCAGCCAGTTAAGCCAAGTATAGGTATTTATATACATAGAGATTAAGTATTATGTATGTACATATATAGATCTTAGCATATCTATATGCAATCTACACATATCCATCTATATACACACACACACACACACACACACGTTCACTTGTTCAAGAAATCCTTATTAAATTTCTTTCTTTCTTTCCTTCCTTTTTTTTTTTTTTTTTTTTTGACAGGGTCTCACTCTGTTGTTCAGACTAGAGCGCAGTGATGCAAACATGGCTTACTGTAGCCTTAACCTCCCAGGCTCAAGTGATCCTCCTGCCTCAGCCTCCTGAGTAACTGGGACTACAGGCACACGCTACCATGCCTTGCAATTTTTTTTTTTTAATTCTTTGTAAAGACAGGGTCTTTCTATATTGACTAGGCTGATCTGAAACTCCTGGCCTCAAGCGATCCTCCCTGCCTTGGCCTCCCAAGGTGCTGAGATTACAGATCACTTTGCCTGGTCCCCTATATGGCAAGCTATGAATTTATGTCGTATTTTGTATGCTCACTTTTAGAATACTGTGCAATCTTTTAGAATTTTATCCATTGAATTTGAACTTTCACAATAATTATTAGTTAAATACTGTTCTGTGATTACTTTTTAAAATTTCAAAGCATTGTTTAAAGATTGGTAAAATTAGACTATAATACACATAATAAAATTGTGTGTTCAAAGAAAAAAATTGACAAATGTTGGATTCATTATTGGAATAACTAAACAATTTTTTAAAAATTATTCTTGTTTCCTCCTTTACTGTAATGCCAAATTGCCAAATTTTTCTTTTGAAAGCATATATCCTCTTTTTAAGACAAAAATAAATCCGAAGTAAAGAAGAAAGGTTTTACCATCTAAATTTGGCAGTATCCACAAAAACTAAATTTAGAAATATTACTTGCATTCTTGTTTGTGTTCATGTGTTCATTCCCCATCACACTATATGCACCAACTTTTACATGTAAATCTGTCTTTTAATCTAAAGGGAAAACCATGACTGAGGCTGAATAGGGGAAATATTCAGTGACTAAGCAGCAGACTAGAACCTCAGTGCTTATGAATTTTCATTCTAATTATGTTCCTAATTTGTGGTGTACCCTAAGGAATTTCTCAGCCAGTTTCTGCTTCTCTTACTTGGCTTATAAAATAGTGGCATTCACACTTACTTTTTTTTTTTTTTTTTTTAGACAGAGTCTCGCTCTGTCACCAGGCTGGAGTGTGCAGTGGCGCGATCTCAGCTCACTGCAACCACGGCCTCCCAGGTTCAAGCGATTTTCCTGCCTCAGCCTCCCAAGTAGCTGGTACTACAGGGGCATGCCACCATGCCCAGCTAATTTTTCTATTTTTAGTATAAACAGGGTTTCACCATGTTGGCCAGGATGGTCTTGATCTCTTGACCTCGTGATCCGCCCACCTCAGCCTCCCAAGGTGCACAGTTACTCTTTATCCCGACTCTGACTAGCTTCTGAGCAAGCATTGTATATAATTAAGCTCATTACTGGTTGTTCACAATGATGACAAGAAAAGATCATATTCTCTTCAGAGCTTGGCGTGCTAATATGTAAATAACTATCAAATAGTTACCCAGTCAGACTCTCTAGTAAGTTGATCAGGATCACATTTGTTTTTGGTTTTCACTGGGAAAGAGTTCAAGATTGATTGGCTCATCTTCATACCACCCACTACATCCCACAGGGATCTAGCAGTAGTTATGATCCCCAAGAGCATTCTCATCAACAATTAGTACTCAATAGTCATGGCTTCTTATCCCTTCAGCATGTTAATATTTGAGAAAAATGAAAAGTAATTCTTCATGTAAGAAAATGAGATGTTCTGTCTTGGAGGTGTGGAGTTTTATTTCACATGTTCAATCACCACTCACCACAATATGTCTGAGAAAATTCTATTTGAGGATTAAACAAAATAATATAGCCCAAAATGAGAGATTCTGTATTAAAATTTTAGGAAGATTCAACTTGCCATATCATCTCTTCAATTCTCATGTCAGGTTAAGAGGCATATATTCATTTTGCTATAATAGTAAGAAATTGCTTCCAAACTTTGCACTCTAATGTTAAGGAACAAATCTGTAAAGTTTCAATAATATCATACAGAAAAACCATAGCTTCTGCCAGCCTACGAGTGAATAGGATACCAGTGGTTAGAAATCAAGGACCATCCTGTAGGTATCAGGCACAACATCTGAGTGCCCACTGAGGGCATGGTAGTCAGTGACCGTTGCTCAGCCCAGGCATGACAGAGCCCTGGCAGAGAAATATTTCTTTTAATACCTTGACCAAACTTAACCTAACTTAGGGGGATGTGTCTCATGTGGTAGCAATAAAGCCACTGATGGAAAGATAATAGGTTTAAATATATGCATATTTCAAAAAGCCTACACTTTTTAATTTTTAAGTTCAGGGTTATAAGTGCAGGTTTGTTACATAGGTAAACTTGTGTCATGGGGGTTTCTTGTACAGATTATTTCATCACCCAGGTATTAAGCCTAGTACCCATTAATTATTTTTCCTGATCTTCTCCCTCCTCCCACCCTCTACCCTCTGAAAGGCCCCAGTGTGTGTCATTCCCCTCTATGCGTTCATGTGTTCTCATCAGTTAGCTCCCACTTAAAAGTGAGAACATGCAAGATTTGGTTTTCTGTTCCTATGCTAGTTTGCTAAGGATAATGGCCTCCAGTTGAATCCATGTCCCTGCAAAGGACATAATTTCATTCTTTTTCATGGCTGCATAGTATTCCATGGTGTATATGTACCACATTTTATTTATCCAGTCTATTATTCATGGGCATTTAGGTTGATTCCATGTCCTTGAAAAAGCCAAGTTTTAATATTGGTGTAATTTACTTTCATTAGGAAAGTGAGATATACTAATCCATTACCAGCCAAAGAAATTTCTATAGAAATGGTGTCTTGTTGACAGTTAGCCAGTCTCTGAGCATGATGTATGTTTGTAATTTTTTATTCTTATCTTGGTTCATGGTTCCATGTTTTAATTCTTGAGAAACTTCAGATTTCTCTTTGATAATCATCTGATTTAGTTTGCAAATAGGATTTGAAGGACTCCGTGAATTTACTATTCTTTGAGATGGTACCTAGCCATCTGAAAAGAGAATCAATTTGAAAAGAGAATTCAGAAATTTACAATTTAGAATGACATCTAGAAAGAAATCACAAATGCAAGTTTCCTTACTTTCCATTAAAATGTATAGGAAAAAGAGTCCAAAATCCACATGGTAACTGAAAATAGAGGCTGAATTTTAAAAAAGTTACTATCAAAATTAGAGTGAAAAATTTATGAACCATGAAAGAAATATACTGCATTAATTTTTTAGCAATCTAGACTTCATCTCAGTAAATAATAGACCACCTGAAAAAGGGTAAAATATTAACTGTTCTCCAAATGTAGAAAGTACACAAGTTGTAGCAAAATGAGAACCAAGTGTTAATTTCTTTATTGTATAATTTCAAGGTGCTACAGCTTAGCCAGAAAACTATTTCATAAACAGAGAGAGTAAGAAAGAGAGAGAGAGACAAACTCTTCCCCACCCCTAGCCCTCCAAATGTGCTCACTACATCCACTGGGAGACCACTGGGAAGGATGGGCAATGGCAAGCTGTATCCTGGAAAGTGTACTCTAAAAGCATTAAGTACTGCCAGAGAACTCCAGGCTGAAATGCATGATGGAATATGTAAGGGGGGTGGGAGAGTTGTTTGGTTGGTTGGTTGGTTGGTTGGTTGGTTGGTTGGTTGGTTTTGAGACAGGGTCTCGCTCTGTTGCCCAGACTGGAGTGCAGTGGCACAATCTCTGCTCATTGCAACCTCTGCCTCCCGGGCTCAAACAATCATCCCATCTCAGCCTCCTAAGTAGCCAGGGTTGCAGGCACACACAATGCCTGGCTTATTTTGTGTATTTTTTTGTAGAGATGGGGTTTCACCATGTTGCCCAGGCTGGTCTCAAACTCCTGGGATCAAGCAATCCTCCTGCCTCGGCCTCCCAAAGTGCTGGAATTACAGGCATCAGTCACTACATCTGGCCTGTAGTTTTTTATATGTTTCATTAGGTCAGGGTGTTAAGGATCCAAAGGGAGAGAGATAGGAAAGCACCCTAAGGAAAGCACAACTATATAAGGTAAACTCCTGATAGAAACTGGAATAGAATGCCCTCTTGCCTTTTGACATCAGTTGAAAAACACACACAAACAAAAATCCAACTACCATTCAATAGACAAGAGCATGGCTAGGGATATTCATGTTTAAAAATCTTAAGTGAGGCTAGACCTCACCTTGTTAATAAAATAATAAATATAACAGCTCAACCTGTTGTATATGTAAAAAATATATAATATACAGTAAGATAAAGATGGAAATTACTCTAAGAACCATTAATTTGTTCATTTTTATGTTGAATATATTTTAACTTGTTTTATGTAATCAGCACAGTGCCAGGCACTGGATATAGAAAGGAAAGTAATTCAGACATTCTTTCTCTCTGCTTTAAGTTACAGTCATGTATGTATGACAGATATTAATTCAAAATTCAACACACATATTTACTAAATATGGTAAATATAAACTGAGGTATAGAAGGACATAGAAAGGAGACCTATTGCCATATCCAAGGCAAAATTTTATAAAATTCACTGGTATTCTCATGTATGTCAATGTATGTAAATACATTTTGTGTTGTGTTTGTGTATTTGTAAGGTAATGCAAATGTAAAATATAATATAAAGAGATGCCAGTCTCTAGGGAAAAGAAAATCATAAGATAACAAGCAAGGAAAAAAAGGAAATATGTACAATGTGGAGTGGGTCAAAGGCAATTAAATATGTAATGCCAAAATAAAAACCCATATGAAAGAGACAGCAGAACTAGACTCACACTGAGAAAATGGAATCAGCAATATGTAAAACAAAATTTTAAAAAACTTCCTAAAATCAAGAAGAAATGAGCAGAGGGATGAAAACAATAGAAAAGAAGATTATAGGCCGGGCACGGTGGCTCACCCCTGTAATCCCAGCACTTTGGGAGGCCGAGGAGGGTGGATCACGAGGTCAACAGATGGAGACCATCCTGGCCAACATGGTGAAACCCCATCTCTAGTGAAAATAGAAAAATTAGCCGGGCGTGGTGGCACGCATCTGTAGTCCCAGCTACTCGGGAAGCTGAGGCAAGAGAATTGCTTGAACCCGGAGGCGGAGGTTGCAGTGAGCCGAGATCAAGCCATGGCACTCCAGCCTGCCAATAGAGCGAGACTCCGTCTCAAAAAAAGAAAAAAAAGAAAAGATTATAACTTTGGAGAGCATAAAACAGGAAACTAACACGTGAATAGCTTATACTTCCAAAAAATACACCACAGCAAATAGAAATTAAAAATAAGAATAGAAGGAGGGGTGAGAGTGAATATGATATTCTAAACTGCAAAAAAAAAAAAAATTGTAGCTAATATCATACTCAATGACGAAAAACTAAAAGCTTTTTCTCTAAGATCAGGAATAAGACAAGGATGTCTGCTTTCACTTCTACTCAACAAGATACTGGAAGTTTTAGCAAGAGCATGTAGACAAGAAAAAGAAATAAAAGCATCTAAATAGGAAAGGAAGAAGTAAAACTATCTCTGTTCACAGATGACAGGAATCTGCCCATGTGTGCAAACACACACTCGTAAACACACACAAACATTTAAAACCAATAAATTTAGCAAAGTTTCAGGATACAAAATCGACACATGAAGAAATCAGTTGTATTTCTACACTGCAATAAATAATCCACAAAAGGAACTAAGAAAACAATACCATCTTCAATAACATCAAAAATAATAAAATAGGAATAAATGTAACCAAGGAGAAACAAGACTTACACACTTTATAAACATTGCTGAAAGAAATTAACGAAGATCAAAATCAATGGGAGGACGCACTGTGTTCACAGATTGTAATACTTAATATTGTCAAGATGATAATACTACCCAAAGTGATTTACCCAATCAATGCAATCTCTATCAAAATCCCAAGAGTGTTTTTGCAGAAATGGGAAAATCCATCCTAAAATTTTTGTGGAATTTCAATGGAGCTAAAAGAGCCAAAATAATCTTGAAAAAGAACAAAGTTAAAGCACTCACTCGCCCGGCGCGGTGGCTCAGGCCTGTAATCCCAGCACTTTGGGAGGCCGAGGCAAGTGGATCACAAGATCAGGAGATCGAGACCATCCTGGCTAACATGATGAAACCCTGTCTCTACTAAAAATACAAAAAATTAGCTGGGCGTGGTGACGGGCGCCTGTAGTCCCAGCTACTCGGAGGCTGAGGCAGGAGAATGGCGCGTAAACCCGGGAGGCGGAGCTTGCAGTGAGCCGAGATGGCGCCACTGCACTCCAGCCTGGGCGACAAAGAGAGACTCCATCTCAAAAAAAAAAAAAAATTAAAAAAATTAAAAAAACACTCACTCATACTTTTTGATTTCAAAACTTAATACAAAGCTACAATAATTAAAACAATGTAGTAATGACGTAACTACAGACATATATACTAATAGAATAAAATGGATAGCCCAGAAATAAACCCTCACATTTATGGTCAATTGGTTTTGACAAGGGTGCTAAGAAGAACATTCAGTGAGGAACAAACAGTCTCTTCAAATAATGCCTAAAAATACAAGATAATATCCTCATGGGAAGGAATGAAGTTGGACCTTTATCTTACATGATATACAAAAATGAATTCAAAATGGCTCAAAAAAGAAAAAAAAAAAAAACTATAGCACTTTTAGAAGAATACATAGGAGCAAATCTTCATGACCTTGGATTTGGCAATGGTTTCATAAGTGTGACATAAAAAGTACAGGCAACAAAAGAACAAATAGATCAAATGGACTTCATTAAAATTAAAAATTTTGTGCATCAAAAGATGCTGTCAAGAGAGGCCAGGCATAGTGGCTGATGCCTGTAATCCCAACATTTTGGGAGGTGGAGGCAGAAGGTTTGTTTGAGGCCAGGAATTTGAGATCTGTCTCGGCAACACAGGGGGACCCCATCTTTACCAAAAAAATTTTGAAAAATAGCTGGGTGTGGTGGCACATGTTTGTAGTCTGAGCTACTTGGAAGACTGAGAAGGGAGAATTGCTTGAGCCCAGGGGTTTGAGGTTACAGAGAGCTGTGATCATGCCACTGCATTCCAGTTTGGGTGAGCAGAAGATCCTACCTCTAAAAAAAGAGAGATAGTGAAAAGACAAGCCACATAGTGGGATAAAATATTTATAATTCACATGTAATTAATATCCAATATATAAAGAACTTCTACGACTCAACAGCAAAAAGACAAACAGCCCAATTAAAAAATTGACAAAGTACCTAAATGGACATTTTGCCAAAGAAGATACACAAATGGCCAACAAGCAGATGGAAAGATATTCAACATGATTAGTTATTGGGAAAATATGCATCAAAACCTAAATGAGAAACCATTCCATATTCATTAGGATGGTTGTTATCAATAAATCAAAAAATAACAAATGTCGTCAAAGATGTAGAGAAATTGAAACCCTCCTCCATTGCTGGTGCAAATGTAAAATAGTGCAGCCACAGTGGAAAACAGTTTGGTGGTTCCTCAAAAGTTAAACATAGAATTACCATGTGACTGTCCATTCCATTCCTAGGTATGTTCCTAAATGAATTGAAAAGAAGCATTCAAACATACACACTTTTGCCAAAATTCATAGCAATATGATTTACAATAGTCAAAAGATGGAAACCATCTAAACGCCCATCAAGAGATGAAGAGATAAACAAAATGTGCTATATCCATGTAATGGCATATTATTTAGCCATGAAAAGGAATGGAGCTCTGATGTATACTACAACATGGATGAACATTGAAAACCTTATGCTAAATAAAATAAGCCAGGCGCAAATATTGTATAATTCCACTTTTATGAAATACCTAGAATAAGCAAATACACAGAGGCAGAAAGTAGACTAGAAGTAACCATAGGCTGGAGGGAGAGAAGAAGTTATTGCTCAATTTGTTGAAAATTTCTGTTTGGGTTGATGAAAACTTTTTATATAGTGGTGATGGTTGCACAACATTGTAAATGTAATTAATGCCATTGAATTACACATTTTAAAATGGTAAAAATTGCAAGTTTTATATATTTTTTTGCAATTTAAAAATTGCTTTGAAAAGTATTGAGTATGAATTCCAAGCAAAATTTTAAGAGAAATATCTGGGTGAAATTTTTAAATGAAAACACCGAAAAAAATAGAAAACTCTTTACATGTTCTCAGAAACAAAGGGGAAAACATCCAGCTGAACCAAAAATTCTCCCTTGAATCTCAAAATGCCAGAAGTTAATGGAGAAATGTCTGCAGAGTTTTGAGATAAGACAGTTGTAATCACAGGAAACTGAAATACAGTCTTATTTAAAAGGTCAAAAATGTGTCATCCATGTCTCTGCCTAGAAAAAAGAAATGCAAAGATTAACTCTGTATCAGAAGAAACAAAAAGAAAATATGTAAAAAATGAAGCACATTATGAAAGAACCAATTGTACAAATAAAATCAGAGAATTGTCTATGTAATTATAAATCTAATGATACAACTAACTTCAAATGTCTAAAATTATTCTTGAAAGAGAATCTTTACCATGTAATACTATGATTTAGTAATAATAATCTAGATATAAAAGCTGAGCTTATATTAATAAAGAAAAGGATATGAAGAACTGAGGGAAAGTGAATATATGCATAATTCTTCATCTTAAATTGGGGAATGAGTGGCTCCAATAAAATGTGTGTGTGTGTGTGTGTGTGCACGTGCATGCCTATGTATAATTTCACTGTTGGTTGCTGAAATAAGACAAAGACACAATAAAATGCTTTTGGAAGGGTAAGCTTAAAAGTGAGTACTGGTACAGTTAAAAACAAGACATCTATACTCCTTTCCACAGCACTAGGAAAGAAACGAGGAAAACCGAGTTTATCTCCTCCTATGCCTTTTACCCTATTTAAGTCAGTCACCACCAGAAGCCCAAGATTCTTCAACACCTGAACCTTATCTCCATATTGTTTTGCCTGTCCCAGTTAACTCTCCCAACTGTCTATTTTTTCTCAACTACTGAAAACGTTTCCCAGTGTGGTGTATTCCGCCAGTCTTTTTTTTTTTTTTTTTTTTTTTTTTTTTT
Organism: Macaca nemestrina; assembly: GCF_043159975.1. NCBI lineage: Eukaryota > Metazoa > Chordata > Mammalia > Primates > Cercopithecidae > Macaca > Macaca nemestrina. The sequence continues at coordinate 50,041,451 of NC_092126.1, read as the reverse complement.
TTTGAGACAGAGTCTCGCTCTGTCACACAGACTGGAGTACAGTGGCATGATCTTGGCTCACCATAACCTCCACCTCTCAGGTTCAAGCGATTCTCCTGCCTCAGCCTTCTGAGTAGCTGGGATTACAGGCACACACCACCATGTCTGGCTCATTTTGGTATCTTTAGTAGAGACAGAGTTTTGCCATGTTGGCCAGGCTGGTCTCGATCTCCTGACCTCAAGTGATCCTCCTGCCTAGGCTTCCCAAAGTGCTGGGATTACAGACGTGAGGCACCACGCTCAGCCTATTCTGCCTCTCTTGATATCTAACAGCAAAATCTCTTTTAAGTCGGCTTGATTTCTGCAAGTTCCCTTCATCCACTTGCCTAACTTTTGACTGAAGGTCTCTCTTTACTGTAGCTCTCTCAAGAAGTGGCTCTTTTTAATTCCATCCTCCTCACTTGACTAGGAGATGGAGTGCATGTCTCTTTTTTTTTCTTTGCTCTTCATTCTGATTTCCAAATCTTATTTCTTTCCCCACTCATCCCTGAAATCCCACAGTTTGTTAGCCTGTTGTAGGTCATCTGTCAAATCCACACTATCCCTTATTTTTCTATTATGATTCCTGAGTAATGTCCATTCTCTCCAACACAACTCATCATATATCTTAGATGTGCCTTCTCATACCTTGGCCTCTGTTTCTCTTGATCTCATCTCTTCCAATGATTTTGCCATCTACCCTTTCTCAACAACTTACTCCAATGGTCATACCCCAGACCAGCACTGTCCAATATACTGGGCATTAGCCACATGTAGTAATGAACCCTTGAAATGTGGCTGGTGTGACTGACTAGGGACTAACTTTTAAATTGTATTTTATTTTCTTTATCTGTAACTTTTTAAATAATAAGAAATTTAGTTGTTGAAAAACTTTTAAGAATGCTTGGATTGACTTGGGTTTGTAAATTTACTTTTATACTTGTAAACGTTACAAAATCTAAATACAGATCAGGTATTTCCAACACAAATTTAACTTCCTAATTGAGATGCACTATATGTATGAAACTCACCAAATTTCAAAGGTTTAGAATGAAAAAAGAAAGTAATATATTTAATTAATAATTTTAAATCGATTATATGTTAAAATTACAATTTTGGATACATTTGGTTAAATAAAATATACTCTTAAAATTAATCTTATCTCTTTTTACTTTTTATGTAACTACTAGATCACAATATTACATATGTAGCTTGCATTATATTTCTATTGGATACGTTCTTGTCATTACCAACTGTGTCCTTGTCATTACTAGACCTTGTAATTACCAAGAATTATACCTCAATACCAATTTTAAAGACCACTCCTTGACCAAAAACTGTCTTTCCAACTGGCCTGATAATTTTCTGATAATTATTTAACCCTACCAAGATGATCAGTCCATTGATCTTACCACCTTAGACGGTCTCTCCTCCACTCATCAGTTACACTCAGTTTAGACTCCGTGCTCCATCATTAAAATTAACAAATACATGAATTAAAATATAACAAAAGACATGTAGCAAGAAAACATTTATAGCAAGCTTTTGCGGTGTCCTCTGAAAACTGTTTTCTATCATTTGATTTTCTCAAAAATACCATGAGGTAGTTACTAAATTTATTCTCATTTTACTGATGAGGAAACAGAGACTTTGGGAGTTTAACTTGCCCAGTATCCTAGAGCTAGAAGTGGCAAAGCTGGAACTCTAACCAGGGTCTATCAGACTATAAAGAAGATGTTCTTAATCTCCTTGTTCCTATGCTATGCTACAATACCATGATGGAAAGGGGAAATAAATGATAAGTTTGCTCCTTAAGGCAGTTGTTCCCTCTAGCCCCTCTACGTCTTTTGTATTTTGCCTGAATGTGGCCCACTCTTTTGACTCCTATCACTTGTCTCTGATTCTGGCAGCAGATCTTATATATGACTCAAAGCTACTTGCACTTGACTCGGGTTCCCCCAATCAGAAACTCTACTACGCACTTGGGAATTTAAATCTTGAACAAGTGATATAACAATATGGAGATTGTTGGCATTTAGATTTCCCTGATGCACAGTGAAAGCATGAGAACTGTTCCTCAGTTTAATATTTGCTGTTATATAAGCTGCCTAACTTTTGATATAATTCACTATCTAGTCTGGTGTTCAACCTTTCAATGATTCTATGGATCCCTGATATTCATCCAGATAAAACAGGTCAATTTCAATTGCTGGCAACCAAGAAGTCTAATGCTAATACAGGAGGTAACATGTGGCATACAGAGAACTAATACTATTACAAGTTCAATTAAGAAACTATCATTGTGAAATGTATGCTTAAGAGGGCTCCATTGAAGGAATAATACTTTGTGTTGATCCTTGGGAGTGGATAGGAATTAAAGTAGTCCAGAAAAGCAAATCAGAAGAGCATTCCAAAAAGATGACTACCAGGTAAGTATGGAAGCATAGCTGTACATAGTACAAGTAGGGGAGTGAAGCAAAGGAGTGGCGTTAAGAAGTCAAAGGGTTAAGATATTGAAATGGTTATGGAAATGTTAGATTTTGGAAACTGTCAAAAAAAAAAAAAGGATTGGGGACTGAAACTTCTATGCAAGAACTAAGGGTGTTGTGAAAAAGAATCAATATTCTGAATACGCAATAAAACCAATAAACTACATCTGCCATCATTTAAGCTTTTAATAGCTATTTAACCTGTGCGTTCCTATGTGTTATTGTTCTTTTCTGTTGCACATGATATAAACTGATTTGATTAATATGTTTTCCGATCTCCTTCTAATGTGCCTTTGTGTACTACAAAGTCTAGAAAGTTAAAAGCTGAACTTCTCTACTCTCTTGTAATCAGCTTTCTAGATATCAGCCTCTGCCATCAGATGTACTCAAGCAAGACCAGAATTTAGATCTGAAGTAAATGGGAGAGAAGTGGCACGAGACATCTAGTTTGCTAACTGGAAATTGTGGCAGAGGCAACAAGGATCCTGAAGCTGGGGTCCTTCATAGCAGCTTCCCAGTTAAACAGACAGCTTCCTGGTCATGGCAACAACAGCTTCTCCCTTGGCAACTCACTTCAGGAGTGTAGCTTTTGTACTGGTCCCTGTAAGTTCAACCTAGCATCTGTTTCTTGAGCAATCCCAAAGATTCAGCCAGCCATTTAACATCCTGTGATAAATCTTGTCTTGCTTAAACTCGGTTCTATTCTCTGTAACTATCTTCAACAAACATTTGTTGTAACTGTTCCAGTTTGGGGGGAAAAAATGACCATGTTGTAAACAGTTTGTTGATGAATAACATGTGTAGGTACAAAAACACAGTAAAACATACTCCTTTTTAAATTGTGAAATTTTAAACTTCACAGCATTCTTATCATACCCAATGTCTTCCTATCCTTTTTATAAAAGAGAAATTCTATTCATCAAAATATTATTCAGTAGGGAATATCATTGTTAAAAGAATAAATACTATATATATACAGTTTTTTTATGTTTCTAAAACATTTTCTTGATTAATTTAAAAAGTATAGAGTGATTAATTCTGCTCAGGAAATATACATTTGGCAGAAGTGGGTCTCAATTTTATTCAAGATGCTCTTTGATATATTATATTAAATTTAATTGTTGTATTGATGATAAAATTCACCGAGAAAATGCTATGATGCTGTTGATATGATGAAGGTTTTCTTTATGGAGCCTATTTTCAGAGTTTATTCAGCAACTTAAATAAAGTTATTTCTCTCAAGGAAAAGCACAACAACCCCCTTACATCATTCATGGTAGCAAAAAATTTACCATCATTTTACAAAAAAAAAAAAAAAAAAAAAAAAAAAAAGCAGTTTGTTTCTAATTAAAGAAACATTTAAGTGGTTGACAGGTGAAAAAAAAATAAAGTTGCTGGGTTGTTGACTTTTTTTAAAAAAGGAGAAGGATTTTTCTCAATGTCTATCTTTATTCATTCTCTGAAGACTACTGGCTTATCCTTCAACGAATAATAAATATCGGGTATGTGGGTATGCTGGCTTACATCTCATTATTGGAAAAGCATAGAAAACTGATTTTAATATGTGTTTGTTCTTAGCAGCAGGATGTAGTAATTTTGAAATGAAATTATCAAATTGAGCATTAGCATAATGTATACATTTAAGATTTACAGGACTATATCATATATATATCATACGTACATGTATTGCTTGAGGATACACTAGAAATTCCTTACTATTACATGTTTCTGTTTTATATTTGTTTAAAGTAGTAAGTAAACACATTCCAAAAAGGTCACACTAATATTTCTCCATTCGTCATGTCGATCATTAGATATTTAACACATATTTATATTAGTTTAAATATTAAGTATCTTATTTATCTTGAAATGTTGTACTTTTTAATCCTTGTTTACTGCAAATATGTCAATGGATACTGAAGAGATGAAACCTTAAAAATAGAAACTTCTAAGCAAAAATAAGTCAAACAAAAAGCCAATTTAATGAAGTATTTATGAGGCACCTACTACTAACGTTGAATTGACTTATATTCTATGGCTATAGAAAGCTTCACCTAAACATCACAAAGAACAATAGAGGAAGAGAAAAAAATACTTCCAAATCTGAGACACGCTCCATGCTCATCTGAACATAGTTCAGTTTCTCACACAGTAAGCTATGCATGGGACCTTGGGGCTACTTCCACACATTCTTAGTGAGGAGGAACAAAATGCAGTCATTCCAAGCCTAGATGCCTAACTGCATGACCCACTTCTTATAAAATTCTTTTTTGTTCTGAAGGTGAACATGCATCCTGGAATTTGTGCTCGAACGCAATTTAGTGATCTTAAAAACATAATCTCCTTAACTTAAACATTTTGCATGTGCATGAGGCACCAGGGAATATGCAATGATGCCCTAATTGAAACATGACTTAATAAGCAGTCCCTGAAACCAGTAGAGCCCCTGAACTGTAATCCCAGCTTTAACCCCACTTGCTGTGTTTCTTTGGTGTAATTGAATGATACACCAGAATTTTAGTCTCCCCATTTGATGAAAGAAATGAACAGTGAAGGTAACCGTCACTGAAAATTTGAGTAATTAAATAATTAATTTTCCCCCACTTTATAGAGACAAATTATATTTGTAAAGAAATATTTGTCAAAAATGGGGTTGCTGTCTGAAAAGCCTCTTTCTACAGTGGAAATTTTTACCAAAATCTGTAGATTAATACCTTGGTCCTTGGTTCTCGATTTTTCAACCTGTTGGTATATTTATTTGAGTAATATGATAATTAGTAATTCAACAAATTAAAATGGCATGAACCACTAAGAAGAACAAAGCAGATCTATATGAGCTAATAGGAAAAGATTACCATAAAATGTTAAATGAAAACATCCAGGTACAGTTTACAGTGTACTCTATGGGATGTGCTTAAAAAGAGATGTGAGAGGGGAGAGATTCTGACCCAGACACATGGTGATAAATTTCTCTGAGTGCCTAAGGTAGTGTTTATTTTCTCTTTTTAAACATGGCACCTCTCTCAATACCTGGTTTAAGTTAGGTAGTAAATAAGTGCATATGTGTGGTATGAATGTCTTCTTTAGAATGTCATTTGATCTTTTCACAAATAAAATAAAAATAGTTATGTCCAAAATTGCTAAAGATTTTGTAAACTCTTTTTTAAGGGTTTCTGAAATTGTAATCCAGCAAAAAACTGAACCAGTAAGAAAGAAATTAAGTAAACTGTATTATAACCACTTGATGAAATATTATGTAACTTAAGATTAGTTTAATGATTATGTAGCAATAAATAAAAATATGACAGCACATAAAATGAAAAACAAAGTATCTACTAAAACTGAACATGTATATATCCTAGGATCCCACAATTTCCTTCCAGCATGTATAGCCAACAAAAAAAGTGTACATATATATTCAACGAAAGATAAGAACAGAAATTTTCATAGCAACTGTTTTTTTAATTCTCCCGTTGATAGCAAAAGAAGTGTCCTTTTGTACCATCACATTTATTTTATTATTGTAATAATTTTCATAAGAAATATATTACTGCCAAGCTTCTGAGCAAAAAATAAAAATTAGGAATCAATTCATTTGAGACTCAGAATAATAGTAGATCACAGTTTTTAAAGTCACTTAAAAGTATCTTGGTCTTTTCTAACCTTGGGTGGTCACTTTAAGATCTGGGCAACATCCTTAAACCCTGTCTCTGAAGAATGCTTTACAGTTGGACACTACAGTTCATTGAGGGCCCATTTGATCAGCAGTAATGGTCAATTGGAGCAACTGCACCCCTGTTGTCTGCAAGTGGAAGAGGGTACATGCCAGTACGTAAGGCTGGGTGTGTCTTTTCTCAGTAACTTCACACACAGCTCTGTGCAATACTCTGGGAAACAACACTTCAATGAGAGATCTGCCTTTAGCTTCAGACGTTAGTTGAACCCCAGGAGCCTAGAGCCATCAGTAATAGAAGTGGAAAGCTCTGGCTAGAGATGGTCCTGGCAGGAGAAAGAGAAAGATGACTGCAAGAACAGCAGGAACCAAAGATGGCACTAAGAGCCACAGGAAGAGACACTGTGAGCTGCTCACTTGGTATAATGACTGTCCCAAGGTGAATACATAAAAGTAACAAATCATGACATCTCATTATATGCTGGCTTTAGTGTCAGCCTTCAGTCAGCATGGCTGACTGACACAAGCTAAAAATAAAACCAATAATAAAAATCCCAATTCTCTTGGTCTCTGACACCTCAGAGTGGTAGCTGTTTATGGATGAGACAGCTTCAGCCTTTGACAGCATAAATTACTTCAAATAATAAAGTGTCACCTAACAACTAGTTTAATAGTTTGAAGGTTCTGCAGTAACTACTTCAAAATAAAAACCCTAGCTCTTGTGTTTTATCTTATCTGAATATAGCAACCAGTAGAGAGCAAAATAGCTAAAATGCTAACCCAGCAAATACTATCAGAGATTATTTGGAAGCTCACAAATGTTCAGGCAGATAGCCAAGCAATTTATTTCCCCATCAGACGGTGAAGGGCTTGCTTCTAACTTCTCCATGGAAGACACTTTGTGAAAATCAACTAGTATTCCTCTTGTTTACAAAGCAGCATCTGTTCTTTCTATACGAAAATTATAATTCTTCAGTTGATTCACAGAAACCTCCTCATGACCTCTCGCTACACAAAAAGTAAAGCCCAGTTCAGGAACCCGGATCAGACCTAGGATACAGGTTGCTCCACTTCATACTCACATATTCAGTGAGTGAAAAAAAATGCACATTTAAATTAAACTGATGGCAAAAGGATTTGCTTGTCCAAGTATTTCAAATATTATAGACTTAAACTGTCATTACCCCAAAAAACAATCTCTCTGGAAAATTAACCCAAGGCCAAAAATTTAGGTTGGAAATTATCTAACAAGGAAGAACTCTATAAAATACTACATTTCTTTAAGAACAGGGTTTTAGAATTACATACTAGTAACCTGAAATTTAGCTATTTTTCAGTGTCTTTTTATTGTTTCATTCAACAAATATAGCTCAGGACCTACTACCTACCAGAAAATGTGCTAGTACTAAAGAGCATTTTTTAAAAACTGCAAAAAGTCTCCATGAATTTACTATCTAGTAAGAAATTGATCTAAATGATGGCAATTCAAAGGCATCTGTGATTTTATTATGAATGACTTCTATGGGCCTGACACTACACCAAATGTTGAAGATACCTCAATATTCCATATTCTAGGAGTCTGCGGTAGAATAGAAAGGATAAATATACAAGCAAACAAATTACAAAACAACGTAAGTGTTGAAACAGGGGTATATAAAATGTGTACCATGAAAACAAAGACAAGGAAATGTCCAACTAAGCTGACCTGGGAAATCAGAGGGAATTGATAACCTTTGTTACTTGGAAGTTGAGTTGAATTTCAAAAGATGGGTAGGATTTTACCAAGGAGAGAATGAGGCTGATGACAGAGAGGATATTTTGAGGAAAATGAATAGTAGATTATATGACACAAATGTGAAAAGTCAGGAGGGTCACAGATGATGGGATACAGTTTTTGCCTGTTGACTTGATAGAATTGTTTAATAGCACTCCAATTCACTCTCAAAAGTGTTATTTTTTGGACAATACAGTATATGGTCAACCTAATGAAATTGCATCTGATAGTTGAGAATTACTGAAACCTTAGACATATTGAAGATGAGTTAGAAAAAAGGAACATTCTAAGGAATCTTCTTTTTTCTTTTCAAGGGCAACATGGAGACATTAGAAATTCACTGGGAATTGGGGGGGTGCCCAAGATGGCCGATTAGGAACAACTCCAGCCTCCAGCTCCCAGGGTAAGTGACACAGAAGATGGGTGATTTATGCATTTTCAACTGAGGTACCGGGTTCATCTCACTGGGGCGTGTCAGACAGTTGGTGCTGGTCAATGGGTGCACCCCAACCAGCGAGAGCTGAAGCAGGTCGAGGCATCACCTCACCTGGGAAGTGCAAGGGGGAAGGGAATTCCTTCTCCTAGCCAAGGGAAACTGAGACACACAACACCTGGAAAATCGGGTAAATCTCACCCTAATACTGCACTTTAAAAAGGGTCTTAGCAAACGGCACACCAGGTGATTATATCCCACACCTGGCCTGGAGGATCCCACACCCACGGAGCCTCTCTCATTGCTACCACAGCAGTCTGAGATCTAACTGCAAGGTGGCAGCCAGGCTGGGGGAGGGGTGGCCGCCATTGCTGAGGCTTAAGTAGGTAAACAAAGCTGCCGGGAAGCTCAAACTCTGTGAAGCCCACCTCAGCTCAAGGAAGCCTGCCTGCCTTTGTAGATTCCACCTCTGGGGACAGGGCATAGCTAAACAAAAAGCAGCAGAAACTTCTACAGATGTAAATGTCCCTGTCAAACAGCATTGAAAAGAGTAGTGGTTTGCCCAGTATGGCGGTTGAGATCTGAGAATGGACAGACTGCCTGCTCAAGTGGGTCCCTGAACCCTGAGTGGCCTAACTGGGAGACATCCCCACTAGATGCAGACTGACACCTCACACCTCACATGGCTGGGAACACCTCTGAGATGAAGCTTCCAGAGCAAGAATCAGACATCAACACTTGCTGTTCAGCAATATTCTATCTTCTGCGGCTTCTGCTGCTGATACTCAGGCATACAGGGTCTGGAGTGGACCTCAAGCAAACTCCAACAGACCTGCAGCCATGGGTCCTGACTGTTAGAAGGAAAACTAACAAACAGAAAGGACATCCACACCAAAACCCCATCAGTACATCACCATCATCAAAGACCAAAGGCAGATAAAACCACAGAGATGTGGAAAAGCAGTGCAGAAAAGCTGGAAATTCAAAAAAGCAGAGCGCATCTTCCCCTCCAAAGGAAAGCAGCTCCTTGCCAGCAATGGAACAAAACTGGACAGAGAATGACTTTGACGAGTTGAGAGAAGAAGGCTTCAGTCAATCAAACTTCTCAGAGATAAAGGAGGAACTACGTACCCAGTGCAAAGAAACTAAAAACCTTGAAAAAAGAATGGAAGAATGGATAACTAGAACAACCAATGCAGAGAAGCCCATAAATGAACTGATAGAGATGAAAACCATGACACGAGAACTACGTAACAAATGCACAAGCTTCAGTAACTGACTCTATCATCTGGAAGAAAGAGTATCAGTGATTGAAGATCAAATAAATGAAATGATGTGAGAAGAGAAGTTTAGAGAAAAACGAGTAAAAATAAATGAACAAAGCCTCCAAGAAATATGGGACTATGCAAAAAGACCAAATCTACATCTGATTGGTGTGCCTGAAAGTGACGGGGAGAATGGAACCCAGTTGGAAAACACTCTGCAGGATATTATCCAGGAGAACTTCCCCACCTCCCAAGGCAGGTCAACATTCAAATTCAGGAAAAACAGAGAACTCCACAAAGATACTCCTCGAGAAGAGCAACTCCAAGACACATACTTCTCAGATTCACCAAAGTTGAAATGAAGAAAAAAATGTTAAGGGCAGCCAGGGAGAAAGGTTGGGTTACCCACAAAGGAAAGTCCATCAGACTAACAGCAGATCTCTCACCAGAAACTCTACAAGCCAGAAGAGAATGGGGGCCAACATTCAATATTCTTAAAGAAAAGAATTTTCAACCCAGAATTTCATATCCAGCCAAACTAAGTTTCATAAGTGAAGGAGAAATAAAATCCTTTACATACAAGCAAATGTTGAGAGATTTTCTCACCACCAGGCCTGCCCTACAAGAGATCCTGAAGGAAGTACTAATCATAGAAAGGAACAACCGGTATCAGCCATTGCAAAAACATGCCAAAATGTAAAGACTATCGATGCTAGGAAGAAACTGCATCAACTAACAAGCAAAATAACCAACTAATATCATAATGACAGGATCAAGTTCACACATAACAATATTAACCTTAAATGTAAATGGGCTAAATGCTCCAATTAAAAGACACAGACTGGCAAATTGGATAGAGTCAAGACCCATCAACTTGCTGTATTCAGGAGACCCATCTCACATGCAGAGACACACATAGGCTCAAAATAAAGGGATGGAGGAAGATCCACCAAGAAAACGGAAAACAAAACAAGGCAGGGGTTGCAATCCTAGTCTCTGATAAAACAGGCTTTAACCCAACAAAGATCAAAAGAGACAAAGAAGGCCATTATATAATGGTAAAGGGATCAATTCAACAAGAAGAGCTAACTATCCTAAATATAAATACACCCAATACAGGAGCACCCAGATTCGTAAAGCAAGTCCTTAGAGACTTACAAAGAGACTTAGACTCCAACACAATACTAATGGGAGATTTTAACACCCCGCTGTCAACATTAGACAGATCAATGAGACAGAGAGTGAACAAGGATATCCAGGAATTGAACTCAGCTCCACACCAAGCAGACCTGATAGACATCTACAGAACTCTCCACCCCAAATCAACAGAATATACATTCTTCTCAGCACCACATCACAATTATTCCAAAATTGACCACATAATTGGAAGTAAAGCACTCCTCAGCAAATGTACAAGAACAGAAATTATAACAAACTGTCTCTCAGATCACAGTGCAATCAAACTAGAACTCAGGACTAAGAAACTCCATCAAAACCGCTCAACTATATGGAAACTGAACAACCTGCTCCTGAATGACTACTGGGTACATAATGAAATGAAGGCAGAAATAAAGATGTTCTTTGAAACCAAGGAGAACAAAGACACAACATACCAGAATCTCTGGGACACATATAAAGCAGTGTGTAGAGGGAAATTTATAGCACTAAATACCCACAAGAGAAAGCAGGAAAGATCTAAAATTGACACCCTAACATCACAATTAAAAGAACTAGAGAAGCAAGAGAAAACACATTCAAAAGTTAGTAGAAGGCAAGAAATAACTAAGATCAGGGCAGAACTGAAGGAGATAGAGACACAAAAAAACCTTCAAAAAATCAATGAATCCAGCAGCTGGTTTTTTGAAAAGATCAACAAAATTGATAGACCACTAGCAAGACTAATAAAAAAGAGAAGAGAGAAGAATCAAATAGATGCAATAAAAAATGATAAAGGGGATATCACCGCCGACCCTACAGAAATACAAACTACCATCAGAGAATACTATAAACATCTCTACACAAATAAACTAGAAAACCTAGAAGAAATGGATAAATTCCTGGACACATACACTCTCCCAAGACTAAACCAGGAAGAAGTTGAATCCCTGAATTGACCAATAGCAGGCTCTGAAATTGAGGCAATAATTAATAGCCCACCAACCAAAAAAAGTCCGCGACCAGATGGATTCACAGCCGAATTCTACCAGAGGTACAAGGAGGAGCTGGTACCATTCTTTCTGAAACTATTCCAATCAATAGAAAAAGAAAGAACCCTCCCTAACTCATTTTATGAGGCCAACATCATCCTGATACCAAAGCCTGGCAGAGACACACACAAAAAAGAGAATTTTAGACCAATATCCCTTATGAACATCCATGCAAAAATCCTCAATAAAATACTGGTAAACTGAATCCAGCAGCACATCAAAAAGCTTATCCACCATGATCAAGTGGGCTTCATCCCTGGGATGCAAGGCTGGTTCAACATACACAAATCAACAAACGTAATCCAGCACATAAACAGAACCAAAGACAAAAACCGCATGATTATCTCAATAGATGCAGAAAAGGCTTTTGACAAAATTCAACAGCCTTCATGCTAAAAACTCTCAATAAATTCAATACTGATGGAATGTATCTCAAAATAATAAGAGCTATTTATGAGAAACGCACAGCCAATATCATACTGAATGGGCAGAAACTGGAAGCATTCCCTTTGAAAACTGGCACAAGACAGGGATGCCCTCTCTCACCACTCCTATTCAATATAGTGTTGGAAGTTCTGACCAGGGCAATCAGGCAAGAGAAAGAAATAAAGTGTATTCATATAGGAAAAAAAGAAGTCAAATTGTCCCTGTTTGCAGATGACATGATTGTATATTTAGAAAACCCCATTATCTCAGCCTAAAATCTCCTTAAGCTAATAAGCAACTTCAGCAAAATCTCAGGATACAAAATCAAGGTGCAAAAGTCACAAGCATTCTTATACAAAAATAACAGACAAACAGAGAGCCAAATCATGAATGAACTCCCATTCACAATTGCTTCAAAGAGAATAAACTACCTAGGAATCCAACTTACAAGGGATGTGAAGGACCTCTTCAAGGAGAACTACAAACCACTGCTCAGTGAAATAAAAAGGACACAAACAAGTGGAAGAATACCATGCTCATGGATAGGAAGAATCAATATCATGAAAATGGCCATACTGCCCAAGGTAATTTATAGATTCAATGCCATTCTCATTAAGCTACCAATGACTTTCTTCACAGAGCTGGAAAAAACTTCTTTAAAGTTCATATGGAACCAAAAAGAGCCCGTATTGCCAAGACAATCGTAAGCCAAAAGAACAAAGCTTGAGGCATCATGCTACCTGACTTCAACCTATACTACAAGGATACAGTAACCAAAACAGCATGGTACTGGTACCAAAACAGAGATATAGACCAATGGAACAGAAGAGAGACCTCAGAAATAATACCACACATCCATAGCCATCTGATCTTTCACAAACCTGACAAAAACAATAAATGGGGAAAGGATTCCCTATTTAATAAATAGTGCTGGGAAAATTGGCTAGCCATAAGTAGAAAGTTGAAACTGGATCCTTTCCTTACTCCTTATATGAAAATTAATTCAAGGTGGATTAGAGACTTAAATGTTCAACCTAAAACCATAAAAACCCTAGAAGAAAACCTAGGCAATGCCATTCAGGACATAGGCCTGGGCATGGACATCATGTCTAAAACACCAAAAGCAACGGCAACAAAAGCCAAAATTAACAAATGGGATCTAATTAAACTAAAGAGCTTCTGCACAGCAAAATAAACTACCATCAAAGTGAACAGGCAACCTATAGAATGGGAGAAATTTTTTTGCAATCTTCTCATTTGACAAGGGGCTAATATCCAGAATCTTCAAAGAACTCAAACAAATTTACAAGAAAAAAGCAAACCACACCATCAAAAAGTGGGCAAAGGATATGAACAGACACTTCTCAAAAGAAGACATTTATACAGCCAACAGACACATGAAAAAATGCTCATCATCACTCGACATCAGAGAAATGCAAATCAAAACCACAATGAGACACTATTTCACACCAGTTAAAATGGCAATCATTAAAAAGTCAGGAAACTACAGATGCTGGAGAGAATGTGGAGAAATAGGAACACTTGTGCACTGTTGGTGGGACTGTAAACTAGTTCAACCATTGTGGAAGACAGGGTGGCAATTCCTCAAGGATCTAGAAGTAGAAATACCATTTGACCCAGCCATCCCATTACTGGGTATATACCCAAAGGATTATAAATCATGCTGCTATAAAGACACATGCACATGTATGTTTATTGCAGCACTATTCACAATAGCAAAGACTTGGAATCAACCCAAATGCCCATCAGTGACAGACTGGATTAAGAAAATGTGGCACATATACACCATGGAATACTATGCAGCCATAAAAAATGGATGAGTTTGTGTCCTTCGTAGGGACATGGATGCAGCTGGAAACCATCATTCTCAGCAAACTATCACAAGAACAGAAAACCAAACACCGCATGTTCTCACTCATAGGTGGGAATTGAACAATGAGATCGCCTGGACACAGGAAGGGGAACATCACACCCCGGTTCCTATTGTGGGGAGGGGGCAGTGGGGAGGGATAGCATTAGGAGATATACCTAATCTAAATGACGAGTTAATGGGTGCAGCACACCAACATGGCACATGTATACATATGTAACAAACCTGCATGTTGTGCACATGTACCCTAGAACTTAAAGTATAATTTTAGAAAAAAATTATCTGCAAAAAAAAAAGAGAAATTCACTGGGAATGTATCAGAATATGTGCATGTTAAAGATAAAACTGATTGGCTATTTAGAGACAGAACTGGGAGGTACGGTATGAATAGCGAGTACAATGTTATAGGACTGAACTAAAATAGTAATAGATAAGAAAATCTAGATTCCAGTAAAATCAACTGAACTTTAAAGACTGACAACAAAAGAAGAAACCCAGGACAGCCTATTTTCTCATTCCCTTCTGAAGCTGTTTCTAAGCCTTTATCATGTCATTCAAGCCCCCATCCAGGTGAGGGTCTAGTAATATGCCCACTTATCCCTGGCTTCAAATTTTTCCCATGTCTCTTGTATCTTCAATCTCCCTCTTCATCTACGTAAGCTTATAAATATGCTTATTTCTCCATCTCATTTTTTAAAGGCTTTCTGAGACCAGCCTGCTACATGGCAAAACCTGGTCTTTACCAAAAATACAAAAAAAAAATAGCAGGGTGTTGTTGCACCTCCTGTAGTCCCAGCTGCTCAGGAGGCTGAGGTTGGAAGATCCCCTTGAGCCTGGGAGACAGAGATTGCAATGAGCTGAGATTGCACCACACTCCAACCTGTGTGACAGAGTGAGACCCCATCTCAAGAAAAAAAATAAAATAAAAAGGCTTTCTCTTAATGTTTGGCCCATGTCTCTCATGTCTTTCATGTCTATATGCCTTGGAGGAGTGGTTTATGTTCACCATCAACAGTCGTCTCTGCTCTTAAGCAAATAAGAGCAATAACAATAGCAACATCAACTGCAATAGTAATAACTAACATAGATTGAGCAATTACTAGATGTCAGACAATATTCTGTATATGCTCTAGCTTATCAATCTTCTCACCAACAATCCACAGTATAGGTACTATTACTATTTCTTTTCTTACCGATGAGAAGCATAGTAACCAATCCTGAGTAACTGAGTCTTAGAAAATGAGCCTTAGAGAGGTAATCAAAAAGAGCTACTCCCTAGGGAACATCAGCCAAAGATGCCTCTGCCATCACACTGATGGCTACACACTGAGGTCCTCCAATGTAAATAATTGCAGAACTGACTCTTCTAAACTCCAAGCCCATCTGTGAACTTTCTACAGGGCACTTCCACTAGAATAATATGCTCGAAATCCCAACTTGCTATGCATAAAACTAGACCTGTAATCACTGCCCCCTGCAGTCTCCCCAAACAAACAAACAATTAACAAAAAAACAAACAAACAAAAAACCCTCCAGTAATCTGCACTAAGTACTTGAAAGTAAATTGTGACTCTTCCTTAGCTTGCTTTCTTCCTTCCTCAAACTCTACTACCACCTGTCCTTCATGGCCCATGAGATTATCTCCAAAATCTCTGTCTTAGCCATGCTTTCCTTTCTCTTCACTGCCCAAATTCAGCCCCACGTCATCTCTGGACTCTATCATTACTTTGTATCATTACATCACTTCAATCTTTAACTTCTCCATTTCCTCCTCAATACACTAGTCACAGCCATCTTTCCTCTATAGCTCTGATCTGGTCATGGTCATCCCCATGCTTAAAAACCTTTAAAGCTTAGCTCAAATGTTATATCTGAAATTTGCCAATTGTTCTCCCTGACAGAAGGAAAATCAGTTATTACTACCATAGGAGTATTCTCATCTTCATTCATATGCTAAGAAACCATTTAACACATTTATGTTGTATAGTTGCGTATGTTGTGTCTCTCCCCTCTTAGCCCAGATTGTGCTGGCTTTGATGGTAAGGATATGACTATATTCACTGTTGTATATTCAACATCAAGCATAATGCTTAGCATCCATGTTAAATACATGTTTGTCTAATACATCTATTTAGAAATTACTAGATGATAATTATATAGTGTCATGCTCATGTTCTGAAACAAGCTCTAATCACACTTTCTTTTTCAAATATAAAGACATTCATAAGGCATTTTACTACAAGTATCTCACTGGAAGGAAAATTATAGTGAGAAAATGCCTGGGATTTCTAGCCTCAAGAAGAAGATAGAAGATGCCAGTTCTCACAGAAACTTTTCTACAAAGAGACTTTTTCAGACCATGCTTATATTCTGCAACTGGGAAGAGGTTAGATAACTAGCAGATAACTGTCCTATGCATTCTCATTCTGAAGACTTCTCTGAATGTTTCTCAGGTTTCTTCATCTATCTCTTCTTGCTTTATCCTACACAAACACACACACACACACACTCTCTCTCTCTCTCTCTCTCTCTCTCTCTCTCTCTCATCATTGAGAATGTTAATAGCCTTTATAGAAGTCAATATCCTGCCATCAGACTCTCACATGGACTACAGCACAGGTCTAGCAGGTGAGTCATTATAGTGCTGGTTATGGAAACAGATGCAAACCTTTCCCGGGGACATCAGCTGGTATGCAAAAGGACAGAATATGGCCTTAAGATGAAACTGAATGCAAAGTCAAAATTAATTTAACTTATATTTTATTTATGATTCAATGAATTAATAATCAAGGATATTTGCATGGGCAAGTTTTTAAAGGAACATTCTTTGATTGAGTTAGTATTTTCCTTCAGAAGATATTTAAAATATTAGCATAATAGAGCACACTGAAGTACAATCCAAAAACTCATTCGTGAAAATTATTTATACTGTAGGCAGGTATTACCAATCCAAATTAGTGAATATGTAGCAAGTGATACATGCTACCTTATACAACCTAAAGTCTATTGTGACAAATTTCATTTTGATTGGAATTTTCTTGTAGTAAAATTATATTAAAAATATGAACTTGATTGGTCCAATAGTTTCTAAGCTTAGGCAATATCCCTAAGCATTGTTTTTCTAATTCATGTCCAAGAAGCCTTTCCAAGTGAGAATCTACTAAGGTTTAAGAGTAATGAAATGGGTAGGCATAAGCAAACACTGTGTATCAGGAAACTGAGGCATACGCCAGTAGTTCTTGATTTCTAAAAAGATGCAACTAATACCACTAATACATTTGAAGCCTCCTTGAGCCACCCCAAACATTTAATTCTTGTGCAACATGTGTATGTCCAGATCTTTCCTTTGCAATTATTTTTATATGCATTCATATACAGAAATAAATGACCGTTTTAAGGTCTTTATATTATGCTGAACAATATTCTGAAGCTTATTTTTGACTTCATCTTGTCTGTGGTTGAGAAAAAAATGGCCAAAAGTTAAACCCCAATTCTGCCCCTTTATCACCTATGTTACCCCAGGCGAGTCACTTCAGTTCCTCTCTCAGTTTTTCATCTGGAAGATGGGAATAATGATAATATTACCTCTCTCATAGGGTTTTGTATGAAAGGTTTAAATAAAAATCCTTTAGAACGGTGTGTGATATACAACATAAAATCTATATGTGTTGGCTAGTTAGTATTATAAGATGCTATCATCTCCCTTATTATTCTTAATTTCCATATATTACTACAAATCCTGGAATCCCTAGGAATCTCCTTCATCTGGAAACCCTGGAGATCTTGTCTATCTCATGCCTTTAAATGCCATTCACACACTGATGGCTCTCAGGATTACGTCTTTGGTCCAGACCTTTCCCCAAACTGCAGACTCACATATAAGAATGCCTATCCTAACAAGATGTCTAATAGACATCTCAGACACACTATGTCTAAACCTGTACTTCTGACCTTCCTCCCAGCCAGCTACTCACTTGCTCTCCTTGCTGATCAGGCTAAAGCCCTTGGAATTCTCTCCTACTCTTTTCTATCTCTCTCTTTTCACAACCTATTTATCTGTCAGGAAATACTGGTGGCCCTGTCTACCATATGTATACATCCAGCAACCAAGCTCTTTTCACATCAGCCATCACAGCTCTGGTCACAGCTACAATCTTTCTTACTTGGTTATTCACAATAGCCTCCTAACTGCTTCCCCTGCTTCCAACCGTGCCCTCCTTTCAGTGAGTTTTCTACACAACATCAGCATGATTCTATTAAAACATAAAGCTGGGCATAGTAGCTCATGCCTGTAATCCCAGCACTTTGGGAAGCCAAGGCAGGAGGATTCCTTGAGCCTAGAGTTCAAGACCAGCCTCAGCCGTGTAGAGAGATCCCATCTCTACTAAAATTTTTTAAAAATTAGCTGAGTGTGGTGGTGTGTGCCTTCAGTTCCAGCTACTTGGGAGGCTGAGGTAGGAGGATTACTTGAGCATGGGAGGTCAAGACTACAGTGAGCTATGATCACTCCACTGCACTCTATCCTGGGCAATGAACCAAGACCCCATCTAAAATAATAACAATAAAGCAGACATGTCATTCTTCTACTCAAAACTCTGCAATAGCACCCCCTCGTTCAAAGTTAGAGCCAAAGTCCTCACAACACCTACAAAGCTTACCCACAAAATTACCTGTGTGCTCACTTTGCTCAAGTTAGATGGCCTCCTTGCTGTTCCACAAACCACCACACATGCTTTCACCACAGGATCATTGCACTTATTTGAACTCAAGTAGATGCTTTTTCTCCGAATATCCACAAGACTGCCTCCCTCACCTCCTTTAGGGATTTGTTCAAAGGTTACCTTCTGATTGAGGCCTCCCTGATCACACTATTTAAAATCTCAAACCACCTTTCACATGTCCCTACCTGACTCTGCATTTCCTGTTGTCTTTTTCTCCATAATATTTATTACTATTTTTCCTAGTACTTTACTTTTTAAAATTTCGTTTCTTGCCTACATCCCACCTACTAGAATGTAAGCTCCCAAGGGCAGATATTTTTCTTTGTTTAGTTCAATGCTTTATCTTCAGTGCCTAGAAGAGTGCCTGACACATGCTAGCTACTCACAGATAACAATAATAATAAATATAAATAAATATTTGAAAAATAAAATAAGTCAAGCACTATAAGTTATTCATCCATTATTCCCTGGATGAGTAAAAATGTAAATTGTTTCCTAAAATGTACACATCTGTATGAGTGTTTCCCTAGAATATATATCACAAAGTGGAAAGGCAGGGTCGAATATTTGTACAAATTAATTGTAACACTTATTACCCACTAAGCTTCCAAAAAGTCTGTAACACCTAATGTTTTCTTTTCTTTTTTTTTTTTTTTTTTTTTTTTGAGACGAAGTCTCACTCTGTCTCCAGGCTGGAGTGCAATCTTGGCTCACTGCAACATCTGCCTCCCTGGTTTGAGCAATTCTCCTGCCTCAGCCTCCCGAGTAGCTGGGACTACAGGCACTCTCCACCATCCCCCGCTAATTTTTAGTAGAGATGAGGTTTCACCATCTTGGCCAGGATGGTCCCCATTTCTTGACCTCAGGTGATCCACCCACCTCAGCCTCCCAAAGTGCTGTGATTACAGGTGTTGAGCCACCACTCCCGGCCAACAACTTGCATTTTCAAAGAACAATATATAAAAGCACTCCTTCAAAATTCACCTCTCATAATTGTATATTTTAATCTACAGTTCCTTTTGCGTGGAAAGTCCTTTTTGTCCTCAACCGCCTGTGTCTCCAGGGTGAAATAATACACATCTTTCAAAACCCAGCTGAATCACCATGTCCCGGAGGTAATCAATCTACTCTTTCTATTCTGAGTAGGGCCCAGAAATCTGAATTTTTATTCAGCACCTCAGATGATTCTAACTTTACTGATTCACAGAACACACCTTACAGAATATAGTTATTAAGAAATACTAAGGCAAGCATACTAGGACCAAGCACTGAAGAGCTTATATCCTTACATACTACCAACCATTCTTATAGGTAGGTATGTTACAATCTGGGTTTATTAATCTTCCCAAAAACTCATGAATATCAGCTAATTGACTTAGTAAAGTATACCTGAGATTAAAGAATTTATTGAATATAATTTCTCCCAGTTAAATTAAGCCAAATAACTCAGATAAAGTTTCTTGCTATATTGCTGTGTCTCAGCTTACTGAAGTATGAGTCAGAAGAGTTTATACAGCTTTCACATGGGAAGAAATAGGGGCATATGGGAAGGGAGCATGTTGCCCAATACCTGCATAGCCCAGACACACAGAATAGCTGGAAAATATGATCTCATCAATACCCATTTTACAAAGGTGGAAACTAAGGTTTAGAGTGGTCAAGAAATTCACTCAAGGACATACCCTCTTAGTAACTGGTGAAATTCAGATTTGTTTACCTAGGTCTTTCTGGCAACAAAATTCATGCTTTTTTCCCAATATGACAGATTGCCTCCCATATACCCCCAAAAGTACAATTGTGTATGTAAAAAATAATTTGTGTTTCTTGAAAAATGAGAATAATAGTAACTCACACATGAGAATTTAAGCAAGTAAGCCTAAAGTGCTAAGTGTATCACTTGCCACTCAACAAACCTTGGTTATTATTAGCTACTGTTAATACATCACAGTGTAGTCAAGTAATCAATATAGATATCTAAAATTTCCATTCTTGTACAACCAGAAGTAACACTCAATATGCTTAGGTACCATGGGCCAAGCCTGTAAAAGCTTGGAATTTGACTTAAACTGTGTTAATAAACAGAAATTCAGCTTGTGTTTATTTGGTGTTGCATAACAATTATCTGAATAAAATCTTCAGGGAACTAGTAAATTGGCATTTTGAGTGAGAATAGAAATTTGTGATCTTCTTATCCAAGTTAGGAAACTTGTCATATGTTCTTTCTACTTTGAATAACAAGGTATGCAACATGCAATATTACATGTATCTGTATAACAAGATTGCTTATTTAGTATTATAATTAGTCCCTTATTTTTTTATTCTCCATGTAATAGCTATAACAGATTTGCCTTTTTACACTAATGGATTGAGATACTGTAAGTAGTCATGATTATAATAAATTGGTATTTGTTTTCATAGGAAAAGATCTTATAAAATATTAGTGGTAGAATCAAAGTTAATGCTCTTGTAAAAACACAAAGATATATGTGTACATTGATATACCTTTAATAAAGATACTATAAGAAAAATGTATTACACCATCGTTTTCAAGTAGTCTAAAATTTTTTTTCTGGTAAAACCTATCATTCACCAGAAGACATGATTAAGCAACTGAATTAAAATACTGCTTGATCTGGTTAATTTTAATGTATATGTGCTACATATTTAATATTTTTGGATTAAAGAAAATTATTTAACTTAGGTTTGAGAAAGCATGTAAGTATATTTATCCTGACACCAAAAAGTTTGAAGAAAGAGACATCATATTTATACTTCATTAAGTGGTAATGACTATGGTGTCCTGTGACTTTTTGGAAAGCTGAAGTATTTTGAGATCTATTTTTCAGAAGGATAATATATGATTTGAATTAAGTCAAGAAAATAACAGTTAGTGGTATGAAGTTACCATTCTTGTTGAGATGCCAAAAACATAAATCAGCTGTCTGAGATCTTATAAACCATAGAAGACAGCCTCAAAAGTGTGTTAGCCTCAACTTCAGAAGCAAGCTTGTCTAATACAAAGCATGTGTAAAAGCAAATAATTCATCTTTAGTTTCCAATTATTTTAATATCTAAACTTTCTTATTAAACATAACTCTAAGAAGACTAAACTTTTCATATTCTTAGCTACTATTAAATATAAATTATTTTCATCCATTACCTCAAAATACCTTGGAAAATGAATAAACGCTATTCAAGACCTAGTTCATTCATTTTATCTAACTTTATTTTCCATGCAACGTGTTTCTTCGCTTAACTTTCAAATTGTAAAATGTTATAATAAAGCAAATTTATATTAGAACACTAGGTTGCTTTTATAAACAGTAAGTTTCTCAGTTGTCACTATGGAGGACAAATGGGGTATCAAATTAAATTTTGATATTTTTTTATAAGACCCACACTTACATTTCAGTGACTTTCATTCAAACTCACTACTGCTGAATTGCAAAATGTTGTCTTTGTCCTTAAGACCATGACAGAGAACTTTATCTGCATTCAAATTGCCTGCTGGTTTGTGGTATTTCAATAATAAAACAGCAGGACTGAAGGCTCATGATGAGAAATCTGACTAATTACCTGTTAGATGATAGATGGTTGTAACTCGGCAGTGCCAGTCACTGAAAACAAAACACTTCGAGATATCAATCAGCTTCGTGACAAATCCAATTTCCCTCACATTTGGTGGACAATAGATGGGAATTTTACCCCTATATCTACATAGCACGGAGTTTTAACTTTAAAATACGCATAATGATATTTTAATAAAGTACATTTTTAGGTAACTTAGTATTTAAATACCTGACATATTCATATTTCAAATCTCTCAGCTCTTAAAAAGATACATGGTGGAATAATTGACATTGTAAATCTGTATTGTATTCTATTGCAGAGAGTAAGGTGTGCTTAATAGTAGTTTCCTTATTTTCTTTCTACATTTACATTTAACTCAAACTATTTGCAACATCTCTATTGGTTGTGTTCATCCTTTTTTTTTAAATTTTGTAATAAATGAATTGGATGAACATTCTACATGAGATTCGAAAAACAGAATGACCAATTAACACTGCCACATACCAGCATGTGGGCAGAGTTAAAGCAAAGAGAGATTGAAGCATGGAAATTGAAAGTAGGCCCAGAGAAACACCTTGCTCTCCCTTATAAGGAGTGATTACATCATCAACATTTGAAAGTTATGGTTAACTCTAATAAGTTATAAAATTCAATATCTTAATCTGTGTTAAAACCAAGAAAATTAATGATGGCAGAAGAATGAAGAGAGGAAGATTGTTTGCTTCCTATTTATAGAAAGAAGAATGATTTTGTCTGCAAAGATTGAAAAGTTTGACAGTGTGTAGTCTGTAACCAGGCACTTTCAAATGTTGTTAGTGAAAGAGTACATTGAAGCAACTTCATTAAAGGAGAATTTGGTGATAACTATAAAAATTAAAATGCTTAGAGGCAACAATCAACTTTAGGAATGTCTCCAATAATTATCCTCATACATCTGTATGAATGCTCACTGCAGTATTATTATCTTTAGTAAGAAAAAAAAAGTTTTTTAACTGAAAATAAGGTTCTTCCATAGGACTTTTTTTTTCAATAAAGTATGTAAATTTATTTAAAAATTGCTAAGAGCATAAATTTTAAATGTTCTCACTGCAAAAAAAAAGTTTATGAGGTGATGGATGTGTTAATTAGCTTGATTTAATCACAATATGTGTGTGTATATATAAACATTACTTTGTACACCATAAATATATACAATTTGTATTTATCAACAAAAAATCTTAAAATATGTAATCAGAACCTAAAAATAAATATTTATCTTAATAAAAAATAAATAAGGCCGGGCGCGGTGGCTCACGCCTGTAATCCCAGCACTTTGGGAGGCCGAGGCAGGCGGATCACAATGTCAGGAGATCGAGACCACGGTGAAACCCCGTCTCTACTAAAAATACAAAAAATTAGCCGGGCGCGGTGGCGGTGCCTGTAGTCCCAGCTACTCAGGAGGCTGAGGCAGGAGAAGGGCGTGAATCCGAGAGGCGGAGCTTGCAGCGAACCGAGATTGCGCCACTGCACTCCAGCCTGGGCGACAGAGCGAGACTCCGTCTCAAAAAAATAATAATAATAATAAAAAATAAATAAATAAATAAATAATAAATAGATAAAAAATAAAGTATGTACATCTATACAATAGAATACTATGTGGCCAAACATAGTTTTTAAAAAGAATGTGGTAGACATATATGTGCTATCTTGGAATAATAGCCAAGACACACTTTACATGAAAATAAGCCAGATACATCTGAGCCTCTGGAAAGGATATAAATTAAAGTATATAAATGCAAATATATTTTTGATTTTAAATATAAAATTTATGGATCGATACACAAGAAAATGCTAGCTGTTGTTGCCTTCGGGAAAGAAGTTTAGACAACTAAGGTAGAGGGCTTTAACTTTCAATTTTGTACTCTCTTGTGTTGTTTAAAATTATATTATATTCTTTGTCTCTTTTTCAGTAACAAATAAATGAGCAAGTGAAGAAAGCATATGTACAATCATACTTAAATATATGCACATAGGAGAGTGTGTTTAACTCTAAATTCCAACCCCTTCTAGCTGTTGCAAAGTAAAAATCTGGGGGAAGAAGGCAGTTAAATTTTTTAAAGTAGCCTGAACTCTGCAGTTTCCTAACATAACTACGAGAACAGAAACAAAAGACGTGGCCCAAGTTGACACTAATAAGCTGAACTTGAACTTGGCCATGCCCTGAGGCTGACTACTTGGCTGTATTCTAGTCTGACTAAGAATTGACTAAGTGACTGAGGACTACAGTACCTAATTTAAAACACCTGGGAGAATGAAAGGTCACTCTGGCAGAGAAGCACATCACACTTAGAATCCATCTGCCTAGCCAGGCAAAGCAGGAGATGTACAAGGACTAGATATTTAGAAAAGTTCAAAAATAAGAAACTCATTCTCAACTGATTCCACAGTGGAATACTATAAAGGTATTGGAGACAGACACCTCCTTTTCTCATGGCAGTAAAACACATGTTGGTACACACACATGCATGCACACACTCAGCACTTTGTCCTTTCTTGTACTCCTTGTAGGATTAGAAGAAGACACCTGCAAAAGTCAGAGAAAATCCAGAAATGATAAATGCATTGTCAGGGCTAGCTTTACAAATAGAAGGGATAAGTCTTCAAACAACACATGATTAAGAAGCTTTTAATCTTCATTCATATATATATATATATATATATATATATATATATATGTTGAATATATAATTGGTATATTAAACATGTTGAATATATTTAAATATATTATGCTTATAATAATATTATTTTAATATTTAAATATATTAACATATATATGAATAACGAAGTGCAGACAACAGACATGTACTCCAAGAGGAAAGAGGAGATTTGAAACAAAATCTTTACTTGTTTCCAAATATTACCCAAGGCCTATCCTGGCCAAAAAATTGTAGGTACAGTAAGACTACAGATACTTGTATCAATAACTAGAAAAAGAATAATTCCTTTACTTTGTAATATCCTTTTTTCAAATTTATATATATATATATGTATATACATATACACACACACACGTATGTGTTTTTCCAAATGTTTTTAAGGATTATGAAAACTAAAAAGCAACACAAAATGATATTAAACAGGAAAAATATGCTGGGCGTGGTGGCTCACATCTGTAATTCCAGCACTTTGGGAGCCTGACGCAGGTGGATTACAAAGTCAAGAGATGGAAATCATCCTGGCCAGCATGGTGAAACCCTCTCTCTACTAAAAATACAAAAATTAGCTGGGCATGGTGGCGTGCACCTGTAGTCCCAGCTAGTTGGGAGGTTGAGGCAGGGGAATTGCTTGAACATGGGAGGCAAATGTTGCAGTGAGCTAATATCATGCCATTGCACTCCAGCCTGGTGACAGAGCAAGACTCCATCTCAAAAAAAAAAAGGAAAAACAAAAATAATCATATGCCATATGAGGATGTAAGCTGGTACTCTCTTACAGTACTGGTGAAAAATTAAAATGGTACATTTTTGTAGTTTTCACAAAATTAAACCTATAATTGCCATATCAACCAACAATTCAACTCTAAAATATCTATCCCCCACCCCAATGAAAATAGATATCTAACGAAGACTGGTATCCAAATGTCTGTAGCACATTTATTCTTAACAACTTAAAACTGGAAACAACCCAAATAGCCATCAACAAGTATATGGAGAAACAAATTGTATATTCATACAACTGAATACTACACAGCAATAAAAAGAATCAAATGCTGATATAAACAGCAACATCATGTGGAGCAGATGAAACTAAACACAAAATAATACACACTATATGTTTGCATTGATATGAAACTCTAGAAAAGGTAAAACTAATTTAGTGACACAAAGCATATCAGGGTTTGCTGAATCCAGGGTTTCAGAGAATTCATTAGAATAAAGTGATGAAATGTTTTTCTATATCTTGATTGTGGAGATTGTTACATAGGTATATAAATTTGCCAAAACTTTATGAAACTTTTACAAATGTGCACTTAAAATGGGTTTATTGTATATTACACTTCAATACAGTTAATTTTTAAAACAAGCAAAATAAGGCAATGCTAATATTTTAAACTGTGCAGAAATTATCTAATTGGATAGTTCAGCAGTGATTGGGAAGAAAAATGGATTAATAAATTATTTATTGAGTAGAATCAGTAAAATGAAACTGGTGGAATTGCGGCTAAAATTTTTCTGTAATTTATTGAGAGCCCTATTAATGTTGCTAATATTTTAAATGTTTACTATGTATACAATTATAACACATAGGTACTTATTTATATTATGGTGAGCAAGTACATAGAAATAAAACTTAATTTTTCCTATGTATATTTTAAGTCAACAGATATTTGGAGAGTCTACCATATTTAAACTATCTTGCCACATTGATACAGAGATATAAAAGATTGAGATTCTGGTCTCAAGATGCTTTCAATCTAGTATGAGAGATATATGTTCATCAAGAATACATTTAATAATTTAGTGGGGTTTGAAATGGATAAAGTGTAGTTCTTAATATTAAGCTACATATAGCATATGCTTTTACAAAATTTTGAAGTTGGACCTGTGTGAAGATTCAATAAGGGCCAGGGGTGGGGGAAGGAAGTGCAAGGGGAGATTTACCAACATATAAAGAAAAGAAAAAAACAATGTAAGACTCAATAAAAGAGAAAATACTAACATAAGTTATTGAATAATATCATTTCTAGAATAGAAAAATATAAATAAAACACAGAAGGAAATCAAAGAGTAGTAGAAATGTAAGACTTTTTACCCAGGGTTCCCAAATAGAAAAAATATAAACTAATAAGACAAGTTTATTTGAAGAAGCAATTATTTGTATTATCAAATTATATATGCATGTATTATATAATGTGCAGTCATAGACATATATTAAAAAATTAATCCAAAGGTTAAATCCAAGAAACCCTAACACAATAAAATTATTTTGAGCTCTTAAAAAAGTTACCCAAGTTTAACAAAGAAGGAAACAACAGACACTGGGCTCTACTTGAGGGTGGAGGATGGGAGGGAGAGGAGCACAAAAGATACCTACTGGGTACTGGGCTTAATACCTGGATGTTGAAATAATATATACAACAGATTCCCATGACACGTGTTTACCTATGCAACAAACCTTCATATGTACTCCCAAACTTAAAATAAGAGTTAAAAGAAAAAGTTTTCCAAGTTTAAAGACCATGCTCGTTTTCTGTGATTATTTACAACTCAGTTTCTCAAAGACATGGTTACCAGAATACATGTACCTAGCCAAAAATGTCAAAGTAACAACAGATAACAGAGATCTTCATAGAATTGGAATCTGGGAAGAATCTTCCAAGTGT
Source organism: Macaca nemestrina (assembly GCF_043159975.1). Lineage (NCBI taxonomy): Eukaryota > Metazoa > Chordata > Mammalia > Primates > Cercopithecidae > Macaca > Macaca nemestrina. The sequence continues at coordinate 50,013,622 of NC_092126.1, read as the reverse complement.
ATAACATGTGAATGATATCAACTCACCAAAAATCATCCAAGAGAAAACCCAATGAGCAAATCAAGATTTGACAAGATAGATGTAATTGAAGGACTAGAAAAACATAAAGTTCAAAAGTATTTGTCCTTGTTAGTCACAAATATTATTTTATATCCCCTAAGCAGCAACAAATATTTAATGACTTCTAAACGGATCTCAAGAAATACTCATGAAGTGCCTCTGTACTATGATTGGGGAATAAAAGCACAGGCTCCTGGTGGACAGTGAAGAAAGGAAAAAGGCTAAAAGGAAATCAAGGTGTTGTGAAAAATAAGGATAGTTTGAAATTGAGTGGATTAAAATTTAAATGTTCAATAGTAGATTGTTACAAAGAAAATATTGATTTAAAGGGCATAAGAAATTATGGATGAAATGATATGAACTCTGGGATTTTCCCGAAAGTAATATAGGAAAGGGGAGTAGGGTGAGAGTATGAAAGAAATATGAGTGGCCATTAGTCGACAGTTGTTGAAGTTTGATGAATATTAATACACGGGGGCTGTTATATTATTCATCCAGTTTTTTAATTTTTTATTTATTGTTTCATTTTTTTGAGAGAGGATCTTGCTCTCTGGAGTCGCAGTGGTATGATCATAGCTCACCGGAGCCTTGACCTCCGGGGCTCCAGCAATTCTCCCACTTCAGCCTCCTGAGACTGATGGAGTCTGCAGGCATGTGCCACCACCCCCAGCTAAGTTTTTTGTAATTTTTGTAGAGATGGGGTCTCACTTTGTTGCCCAGGCTGGTCTCAAACTCCTGAGCTCAAACAATCCTCCTGCCTTGGCATCCCAAAGTGCTAAAATTACAAGTTGTTTTTCTATATTTAAAATGCTCCATGACAGCTTTTTAAAATGGAATAAATAAGAAAGTAAGTAATAAATGAGGAAGGGAGACAAAAAGGACAATTTAAGATGTCTTTATAATTGACTGTCCATACTAGAACAGGTTGGGAATGAAAGGGAGCAGGATTAATAGTTCTAACTTCTATCAGCTTAAGCCAGGGTTGTCTTCAGCAGTTTAGGATATATGGTCACTCTACTTTTAACCATCAGGTTTCAAACATCAGGCTACTTGGGATTAAACATTTTAACAAAACAGAAAATGGACAGAACGACTTGGAAATGACAACACTTAGATCATCAGCAGCCAGTTCTTCTTTAAGTCTGTGTGAAGAACTAGTTTCAAATTATTGTCATGATTATTGATCCTTCTCAGCTACATAAGTTGAAAACTGCTTACTGGGGATTGAATCTAGCCTGCAGAAGTGTGTGTGTTGTGGCTGCAATGTACTGGGCAGAGGGCTTTAAAAAAAAACAAAAACAAAAACTTTGAATTAGTTGACACTTCCAAGCTGAAAGATATCATATTAAAATCTTCCCTTAAAAAACTTGACAGTGTTAGTGCTAGGTGGGCATTGTCATATGTCAACAACTGACTGCAGCACAGCATCCTCTCTCCAGTTTTCCCCACTTCTTACCTCTCCTTAGTGATTTCTAATGCTGAGAAGCTTTGCTTGTTTTCCTTCTTTGGCTCCTACAGGCGTCTGGGTTTTCAACCTTTACTCTACATCATTGTGTCAATGCTCTCGACATTGACACAATGAAAGTGAGGCTGGCTGCAGAAGCTGTCATTTTATAAGTAATTTGAAATATAAATCAACGAATCTAAACAAATAATTTGGGTATTTTTTAAGACTTGTAGGGTATATATTGTACTACAATTGTTTTTTGTTTTGTTTTTTTTTTATACTTTAAGTTCTAGGGTACATGTGCACAACGTGCAGGTTTGTTACATATGTATACATGTGCCATGTTGGTGTGCTGCACCCATTAACTCGTCATTTATATTAAGTATATCTCCTAATGCTATCCCTCCCCGCTATCCCCACCCCACGACAGGCTCCAGTGTGAGATGTTCCCCTTCCTGTGTCCAAGTGTTCTCATTATTCAATTCCCACCTATGAGTGAGAACATGCGGTGTTTGGTTTTTTGTCCTTGTGATAGTTTGCTGAGAATGATGGTTTCCAGCTTCATCCATGTCCCTACAAAGGATATGAACTCATCCTTTTTTATGGTTGCATAGTATTCCATGGTGTATATGGGCCACATTTTCTTAATCCAGTCTATCATTGATGGACATTTGGGTTGGTTCCAAATAGAAATGTAATGGGATGGCTGGGTCAAATGGTATTTCTACTTCTAGATCCTTGAGGAATCACCACACTGTCTTCCACAGTGGTTGAATAGTGTACAGAACCCCAAAGTAACAGTGTACAAGTGTTCCTATTTCTCCACATTCTCTCCAGCACCTGTTGTTTCCTGACTTTTTAATGATCGCCATTCTAATTGGTGTGAGATGGTGTCTCATTGTGGTTTTGATTTGCATTTCTCTGATGGCCAGTGATGATGAGCATTTTTTCATGTGTCTGTTGACAGCATAAACGTCTTCTTTTGAGAAGTGTCTGTTCATATCCTTTGCCCACTTTTTGATGGCGTGGTTTGCTTTTTTCTTGTAATTTGTTTGAGTTCTTTGAAGATTCTGGATATTAGCCCCTTGCAAAATGAGAAGATTGCAAAAAATTTTCTCCCATTCTATAAGTGGCCTGTTCACTTTGATGGTAGTTTATTTTGCTGTGCAGAAGCTCTTCAGTTTAATTAGATCCCATTTGTTAATTTTGGCTTTTGTTGCCGTTGCTTTTGGTGTTTTAGACATGATGTCCATGCCCAGGTCTATGTCCTGAATGGTATTGCCTAGGTTTTCTTCTAGAGTTTTTATGGTTTTAGGTCGAACATTTAAGTCTTTAATCCATCTTGAATTAATTTCGGTATAAGGTGTAAGGAAGGGATCCAGTTTCAGCTTTCTACACATGGCTAGTCAATTTTCCCAGCACTATTTATTAAATAGGGAATCCTTTCCCCACTGCTTGTTTTTGTCAGGTTTGTCAAAGATCAGATGGTTGTAGATGTGCAGTATTATTTCTGAGGGCTCTGTTGTATTCTATTGGTCTATATCTCTGTTTTGGTACCAGTACCATGCTGTTTTGGTTACTGTAGCCTTGTAGTATGGTTTGACACAGGTAACGTGATGCCTCCAGGTTTGTTCTTTTGGCTTAGGATTGACTTGGCAATGTGGACTCTTTTTTGGTTCCACACAAGCTTTAAAGTAGTTTTTCCCAGCTCTGTGAAGAAAGTCATTGGTAGCTTGATGGGGATGGCCTTGAATCTACAAATTACCTTGGGCAGTATGACCATTTTCACCATATTGATCCTTCCTGTCCATGAACATGGAATGTTCTTCCATTTGTTTGTGTCTTCTTTTATTTCGTTGAGCAGTGGTTTGTAGTTCTCCTGGAAGAGATCTTTCACATTCCTTGTAAGTTAGATTCCTAGGTATTTTATTCTTTTTGTAGCAATTGTGAATGGGAGTTCACTCATGATTTGGCTTTCTGTCTGCTATTGGTGTATAGGAATATTTGTGATTTTTGCACATTGATTTTGTATCCTGAGAATTTGCTGAAGTTGCATATCAGCTTAACGAGATTTGGGGCTGAGACGATGGGGTTTTCTAAATATACAATCATGTCTTCTGCAAACAGGGACAATTTGACTTCCTCTTTTCCTAATTGAATACCCTTTATTTCTTTCTCCTGCTTGATTGCCCTGGCCAGAATTTCCAACACTATATTGAATAGGAGTGGTGAGAGAGGGCATCCCTGTCTTGTGCCAGTTTTCAAAGGGAATGCTTCCAGTTTCTGCCCATTCAGTATGATATTGGCTATGCGTTTCTCATAAATAGCTCTTATTATTTTGAGATACATTCCATCAATATCGAATTTATTGAGAGTTTTTAGCATGAAGGCTGTTGAATTTTGTCAAAAGCCTTTTCTGCATCTATTGAGATAATCATGCGGTTTTTGTCTTTGGTTCTGTTTATGTGCTGGATTACGTTTGTTGATTTGTGTATGTTGAACCAGCCTTGCATCCCAGGGATGAAGCCCACTCGATCACGGTGGATAAGCTTTTTGATGTGCTGCTGGATTCAGTTTGCCAGTATTTTATTGAGGATTTTTGTATCAATGTTCATCAGAGATATTGGTCTAAAATTCTCTTTTTTGTTGTGTCTTTGCTAGGCTTTGGTATCAGGATGATGTTGGTCTCATAAAATGAGTTAGGGAGGGTTCCTTCTTTTTCTATTGATTGGAATAGTTTCAGAAAGAATGGTACCAGCTTCTCCTTGTACCTCTGGTAGAATTCGGCTGTGAATCCATCTGGTCGTGGACTTTTTTTGGTTGGTAGGCTATTAATTATTGCCTCAATTTCAGAGCCTGCTATTGGTCAATTCAGGGATTCAACTTCTTCCTGGTTTAGTCTTGGGAGAGTGTATGTGTCCAGGAATTTATCCATTTCTTCTAGGTTTTCTAGTTTATTTGTGTAGAGGTGTTTATAGTATTCTCTGATGGTAGTTTGCATTTCTGTAGGGTCGGCGGTGATATCCCCTTTATCATTTTTTATTGTGTCTGTTTGATTCTTCTCTCTTTTCTTCTTTATTAGTCTTGCTAGCAGTCTATCAGTTTTGTTGATCTTTTCTAAAAACCAGCTCCTGGATTCACTGATTTTTTGAAAGGTTTTTTTGTGTCTCTATCTCCTTCAGTTCTGCCCTGATCTTAGTTATTTCTTGTCTTCTGCTAGCTTTTGAATGTGTTTGCTCTTGCTTCTCTAGTTCTTTTAATTGTGATGTTAGGGTGTCAATTTTAGATCTTTCCTGCTTTCTCTTGTGGGCATTCAGTGCTATCAATTGCCCTCTACACACTGCTTTAAATGTGTCCCAGAGATTCTGGCATATTGTGTCTTTGTTCTCCTTGGTTTCAAAGAACATCTTTATTTTTGCCTTCATTTGTTATGTACCCAGTAGTCATTCAGGAGCAGGTTGTTCAGTTTCAATGTAGTTGAGTGGTTTTGATTGAGTTTCTTAGTCCTGAGTTCTAGTTTGATTGCACTGTGATTTGAGAGATAGTTTATTATAATTTCTGTTCTTTTACATTTGCTGAGGAGTGCTTTACTACCAAATATGTGGTCAATTTTGGAATAAGTGTGGTGTGGTGCTAAGAAGAATGTATATTCTGTTGATTTGGGGTGGAGAGTTCTGCAGATGTCTATTAGGTCTGGTTGGTGCAGAGCTGAGTTCAATTCCTGGATATCCTTGTTAAATTTCTGTCGCATTGATCTGTCTAATGTTGACAGTGGGGTGTTAAAGTCTCCCATTATTATTGTGTGGGAGTCTAAGTCTCTTTGTAGGTCTCTAAGGCTTTGCTTTATGACTCTGGGTGCTCCTGTATTGGGCGCATAGATATTTAGGATAGTTAGCTCTTCTTGTGATTTGATCCCTTTACCATTATGTAATGGCCTTCTTTGTCTCCTTTGATCTTTGTTGGGTTAAAGTCTGTTTTATCAGAGACTAGGATTGCAACCCCTGCCTTATTTTGTTTTCCGTTTGCTTGGTAGATCTTCCTCCATCCCTTTATTTTGAGCCTATGTGTGTCTCTGCATGTGAGATGGGTCTCCTGAATACAGCACGTTGATGGGTCTTGAGTCTTTATCCAATTTGCCAGTCTGTGTCTTTTAATTGGAGCATTTAGCCCATTTACATTTAAGGTTAATATTGTTATGTGTGAATTTGATCCTGTCATTATGGTGTTAGCCAGTTATTTTGCTTATTAGTTGATGCAGTTTCTTCCTAGCATCGATGGTCTTTACAATTTGGCATGTCTTTGCAGTGGCTGGTACTGGTTGTTCCTTTCCATGTTTAGTGCTTCCTTCAGGAGCTCTTGTAAGGCAGGCCTGGTGGTGACAAAATCTCTCAGCATTTACTTGTCTGTAAAGGATTTTATTTCTCCTTTACTTATGAAGCTTAGTTTGACAGGATATGAAATTCTGAGTTGAAAATTCTTTTCTTTAAGAAAGTTGAATATTGGCCCCCACTCTCTTCTGGTTTATAGAGTTTCTGCCGAGAGATCCACTGTTAGTCTGATGGGCTTCCCTTTGTGGGTAACCCGATCTTTCTCTCTGGTGTGCCATTTGCTAAGACCATTTGGAAAGCACAGTATTAGGGTGGGAGTGACCCAATTTTCCAGGTGCCATCTGTCACAGATTCCCTTGGCTAGGAAAGGGAATTCCCTGACCCCTTGCACTTCCCAGGTGAGGCAATGCCTTGCACTGCTTTGGCTCATGCTTGGTGGGCTGCACCCACTGTCCTGCACCCACTGTCCAACAAGCCCCAGTGAGATGAACCCAGTACCTCAGTTGGAAATGCAGAAATCACCTGTCTTCTGTGTTACTCATGCCAGGAGCTGTAGACTGGAACTGTTCCTATTTGGCCATTTTGGAACCCACTTTCTGTACTACAATTGTTTAAATAAACCTGACAGAAGAAACTAATTCAATTTGAAAATTTATATTTAATTTGTCTACATTTCAAATTGTTTCATAATTCCCAAGGAAATTTAGCTTGAATTTATATGAGTTCAGAGCTCTCTTACTAAAAATGACAATAGCCAATCTATAGTCCATTGGCAACATACGTAGTTCTAATCTACAGCCCACTGGCAACATACAGTTAGAGGCCCTGGCCCAATAACTGCTGCTTACCTGCTTTTTTCAGTAAGCTCAGAACATCAATGGGTGTGCAAATGTTGGCAAATCTTTATTAATTACAAGGCTCATAAGCAGCTGTGCAATGTGGAAGTTTGGGGAGAGAGCTCCATTCTGAAGAAAGAGTTCATAAATAAATGGGGTTTCCAATGACAAAGCATTCCAAAATAAGATAAGTTGTTTTGACAGTAGAGAGAATACCATAGGAAAGCAAGGATGCTCATCATGGACACTGGTGCCCAAACAACAACTAAAAACAAAAGCCTTTCAGCTGAGCATGGTGGCTCATGCCTGTAATCCCAGCACTTTGCAAGGCCAAGGCAGGTGGATCCCTTGGGGTCAGGATTTTGAGAACAACTTGGCCAACATGGAAAACCCCATCTCTACTTAAAATACAAAAAGTAGCTGGGCCTGATGACGCACACCTGTAGTCCCAGCTACTCAGGAGACTGAGGCAGGAGAATCGCTTGAACAAAAGAGGTGGAAGTTGCGGTAAGCTGAGTTTGCACCACTGCACTCCAGCCTGGGCCGTAGAGCATGGCTCCTTTATTTTTTTTTCTTAAATGCTTTCAGTCTCAGAGGCTTTCAGTCTCTAGGATAGGCCAGGCACGGTGGGTCACATCTGTAATCCCAGCACTTTGGGAGACCACAGGGCAGGAAGATCGCTTGAGGCCAAGAGTTCAAGACCAGCCTGGGCAACACAGTGAGACCTCATCTCTACAAACAATTTTTTTAAACTTAAAAAGTTAGCCAGGTGTGGTGGTGCATACTTTTATTCCCACCTACTTGGGAGGCTGAGATGAGAGAATCACTTGAGCCTAGGAGGTCCAGGCTGCAGCAATTGCACCACTGCACTCCATCCTGGGTAGCAGAGCAAGATTCTATCTCAAAATAACAACAACAACAAAAATCTTTAGCACAAAGGAATCAAAATACTGCGGGTTTCATAAGAGTGACCTAAATGTTTTAAATATATACATATATTTCTGACAAAAGTATCTGTGACCTAAACTGATGTATCTTGTGAGGTGAAGAACTGTTTGCCTTCTTTGTGTTGGTCCTAATGCAGAGAAAAGAGGAACCAGAGAGGCCAGTTTGGAAGACTTTAGTTCCTACTGGTTTCCATGATGAAATTTCCACTGCAGTCAGGCTAGTGTTCACATTTGTCTCTACGTGACCATTCAAAATGTTTAGCCTCACCCGATCTCTGGATTTCCACTGAATATTATTTATATTAGTATTTTAGACTATGGGTTATTGAAATTCTTGGTGCTAAAGTACATGAGCTAACACTTATTTAGATACCCATCTTAAACACTTTGTATTCATTCACACAATTAAAAACTATGCAATCATTAAGAGAAATAAGTTAGAGCTATAAAGAACTCATGAATCTCAGTACATATTGTTCAGTGACAAAATTGCATGATACCTAATGTAGCTAGCTAATTCATTGTATGTACTCACAGTCTGAGAGTCCTCTCTTCCTCTTGTCTCCTTTCAAACCCCCTCCAAAGACATCCTTATCTCCATGATCATATCTCCCTTATTCATGTTCATGTTCAGTCACTAACATCCATGTTACTGAATTGGATGATCAGCTCTCTTATTTAATCTGAATTGACCTGCCATCAATATTTGACACAGCTGATCACTACCTCCTTCTTGAGACATTGTCTTCATATGACTTCCTGGACACAACCCTCTCCTAGATTTTCCTTCTCTTCACTCAATATTTTCAGTCTTCTTTGTTAACTCTTTCACATCTTTATGACCTCTGAATGTTTGAGTGTCCAAGATTCAGGCCTTAAACTTCTATCTATGTATTAATTTTGGTGGTTTCTTTTAGCCTCAAGGCTTCAAATTCTATGACTATGCAGATGGCTCAAAAATCCACTCCATATAAATGTCTGAAGGCATCAACTAACTTGACACCCCCAAAACTAAGTTTCTGATTTTCACCTTATACACACCCCCAAAACCTTCCCCTTCCACAATCTTCCATATGCCAGTTAATGAAAACTCTATTCTTCCAATTAGTCAAGGTCAAAAACATGTCAACCTTGACCTCTCTCTTTCACATCCCAAATACAATCCATAAGAAATCACTGTGCATGCTACCTTCAGAATCATTTCAGAATCTTGACTGTTTACCACTTTTTCTGCTACTTCTTTGTCAAACTTACTAAGCTCTCTTGCCTGAATCATTGTCATAGCCTCCTAACATATGCCTGCCATTAGGTCCTTCGGTCTCATCTCAACAAGGAAGCCATAATAATCCACTTGAAATATGTCAGATCAGGTTACTTTGCTGAAAACCTTGCAATGTCTTCTACCTCACTGAGGATAATATCCAAAGTCCTTACACTTATCAACAAGAACCTAAATGATCAGTTATCTCTCTCCCCCAGTTCTCCACATTCCTTAATGACTCTGACCTCTCCTACTCTCCCCTCTCTTGTTCACTATGCTTCAGACTCATAGAACTCCTTAATATTGTCTGAGCATTCAGGTCATTTGCTGTTTCCTCTGCTTATGATGGAAGTCTTGGCTCAAATATTACCTGCACGTTGAACTGTCCTATGACCACCCTTTTTATTTCCTATATATCTTCATGACTTATTTTTCTGCACAGCATTTACAGTTTTCCTCAGTACCATAGTGACATATGGTCATATGCCACATAATGATGTTTCAATGACAAGACTACATATATGACAGTAGTCTCATAAATTATAATGAAGTTGAAGCATCCCCATCACCTAGTGATGTCTAGCCATTGTAATATTGTAGCATAACACATTACTCACATGTTTGTAGCAATGATGGTGTAACCTACTGCACAGCCAGTTGTATAAATGTACAGGTCTGCCAGGCGAAGTGGCTCATGCCTGTAATCCCAGCACTTTGGGAAGCCGAGGCCGGTGGATCACCTGAGGTCAGGAGTTTGAGACCAGCCTGGCCAACATGGAGAAACCCCGTCTCTACTAAAAATACAAAATTAGCCGGACGTGGTGACACATGCCTGTAATCCCAGCTATTCAGGAAGCTGAGGCAAGAGAATCTCTTAAACCCGGGAGGCAGAGGTTGCGGTGAGCTGAGCCCATACCAAAAAAAAAAAAAGAAAAAGAAAAGTATAGGTCTACCTCATTTTCTTGCCTTTCAGATTTTTTTTTTTTTTTTTTTTTTTTTTTTTTACAAATTGAAGGTTTGTGATAATCCTGCATAAAGCACGTGCTCACTCTGTGTCTCTGTGTCACATCTCGGTAATTCTGACAATATTTAAAACTGTTTTATTATTATTATTATTATATCCATTATTGTGGTCTGTGATCAAAGATTTTAGATGTTACTATTGAAATTGTTTGGGGATGCCACAAACCATGCCCACACAAGATGACAAACAATCAGCAAGTGTGTGTTCTGACTTTCCCCAAACAAACCATTCCCCAGTCACTCTCCCTCTCCTTGGACCACCCTATTCCCAGAGACACAATAATATTAAAATCAGGGCAATTAATAATCCTACAATGACTTCTAACTGTTTAAGTGAAAGGAAGAGTCACACATCTTCCACTAAATCAAAAGCTCGAAATGATTAAGCTTAGTGAGGAAAGCTGTCAAAAGCCAGGCCAAAAGCTAGGCCTCTTGTGCCAAACAACCAAGTTATGAATGCAAAGGAAAAATTCTAGAAGGAAATTAAAAGTGCTACTCTCGTGAACACAAATCATAAGAAAGTGAAACAGCCTTATTGCTGATATGGAAAAAGCTTTAGTGGCCTGGATAGAAGATAAAGCCAGCCACAACATTCTCTTAAACCCAAGCCTAATCCAGATTAAGGCCTAATTTTCTTCATTTCTATGAAGGCTGAGAAAGGTAAGAAAGTACAGAAGAAAAGTTCAAGGCTAACAGAGGTTGGTTTATGAGGTTTAAAGGAAAAAGCCGTCTCTGTAACATAAAAGTGCAAGGTAAAGTAACAAATGATGATGTAGAAGCTGCAGCAAGTTATCCAGAAGATCAAAAAGGTGACTACACTAAACAGCAGATTTTTCAGTGTAGACAGAACAGCCTTCCGTTGGAAGAAGATGCCATCTAGGATTTTCACAGCTAGAGAGAAGTCAATGCCTAGCTTCAAAGTTTTGAAGGATAGCCTGATTCTCTTGTTAGAGGCTAATGCAGATGGTAAGTTTAAATTGAAGCCAGTGCTCATTTGTCATTTCAAAAATCCTACAGTCCTGAAGAATTATGCTAAATCTACTCTGCCTATGCTCCATAAATGGAAGACGAAAGACTGAGTGACAGCACACCTGTTTAGAACATGGTTTACTAAATACTTTAAACTCACTGTTGAGACCTTCTGCTCAGAAAAAAAAAATAGGTCTTTCTCCATATCAGCAATAAGACTGTTTCACATTCTCGTGATTTGTATATTTACTGATTTGTATATTATATATGATTTATATATATGTATATATTTGTATACATATATATGATTTGCATATTTACTAGTAGCACTTTTAATTTCCTTCTAGAACTAAATAGTACTGCTCTTTGACAATGCAACTAGTTGCTCAAGAGCTCTAATTAAAATGCACAAGATTAATGTTTTCATGCTTGCTAATACAGCTTCCATTCTGTAGCCCATAGATCAATGATAAAGACATTCACATGTTATTATTCAAAAAATACATTTTGTAAGTCTATAGCTACCACAAATAGGGATTCTGCTTATGGATCAGGAAAAAGCAAATTGAAAACCTTCTGGAAAAGATAAACCATTCTAGATGCTATTAAGAATATCCTGGGCTGGGCGCAGTGGCTCATACCTGTAATCCCAGCATTGTGGGAGGCCAAGGTGGGCGGATCACCTGAGGTCAGGAGTTTAAGACCAGCCTGACCAACATGGAGAAACTCCATCTCTACTAAAAATACAAAATTTGCTAGACGCGGTGGCGCATCCCTGTAATCACAACTACTCGGGAGGCTGAGGCAGGAGAATCGCTTGAACCTGGCAGGTGGAGGTTGCAGTGAGCCAAGATCACGCCATTGTATCCAGCCTGGGCAACAAGAGCGAAACTCCATCTCAAAAAAAAAAAAAAAAAAATCCTTGATTCTTGGAGTGGTCAAAATATCAACATTAAGAGGATTTGGAAAAAGTTGATTCCAGACCTCATTGATGACTTTCAAGGGCTCGAGACTTCAGTGGAAGAAGTCAATGCAGATGTGGTAAAAATAGCAAGATAACTAGATTTAGAAGTGGAGTCTAAAGATGTCATTGAATTGCTGCAGCCTCATAATAAAACTTGAATGGATAAGGATTTGCTTTTTAGGGATAAGCAAAGAAAGTGGTTTCTTAAAAGGGAATCTATTCCTGGCGAAGATGCAATGAACACTGTTGAAATGACAAGGGGCTTAGAATATTACATATATTTATTTGATAAAGCAGTGGCAGGGTTTGAGAGGATTTACTTCAATCTTGAAATAAGTTCTACTGTGGGAAAATGCTCATGGCCAGGAGTGGTGGCTCACGCATGTAATCCCAACACTTCGGGAGGCTGAGACAGAAGGATTGCTTGAGCTCAGGAGCTCAAGACCAGCCTGAGCAGCATAGCAAGATTCCATCTCTATTAAGAATTTCAAAAATTAGCTGGGCATGGCTGTGTGTGCCTGTAGTTCCAGCTACTTGAGAGGCTGAAGTGGGAGGATTGTGAGCCCAGAAGGTCAAGGCTGCAGTGAGCTATGATTATGCAACTACACTACACCTGGGCAATAGAATGAGCCTCTCTCTCAAAAAATATAAATAAAATAAATAAAAATAAAATAAAATGCTTTTAAACACCATCTTGTGCTATACAAAAATATCTCATAAAAGGAAGTGTTAATTGCTACAGTAAATTTCATTACCTTATTTTAGTAAATTACCACAGCCACCCCAACCTTCAGCAACCACCACCCTGATCAATGCACAGCCATCAGTACTAAGGCAAGTCCTTTACCAACAAAAAGAAATATTACTTACTGGAGGCTCATTAATCATTAGCATTTTTAGTCATAAAGTATTTTTAATTAAGGTATGTACATTGTTTTCTAACACATAATACTATCACACACTTAACAGACTACAGTATAGTGTAAACATAACTTTTACATGCACTGGAAAACCAAAAATATTTATGCATTGTGCTTTATTTTGATATTTGCTTTATTGCAATGGTCTGGAACCTAACCCTCAATATCATTGAGGTATGCTTGTACAGCACATACAATTATGTGTGGTACATAATATTTGATAATGATAACAAATGGCTATGTTACTGTTTTACATATTTACTATATTATCCTTTTTTTGTTATTTTAGAGTGTATTCCTTCTACTTACAAATATAGGTACATATATATATACATACACATATATATATATAAACTAGAAACAGCATCATACAGGTCCTTCAAGAGGAATTCCAGAAGAAGGCATTGTTATTAGGAGATGACAGTTCCATGCATGTTATTGCCCCTGAAGACCTTTCAGTAAGACAAGACGTGGACGGGGAGGACAGTGATATTGATGAACCTGAACTTGTGTAGGCCTAGGATAATGTGTGTGTTTGTATCTTAGCTTTTAACAAAAAAGTTCAAGAAGTAAAAAAGAAATAAAATATTTTAAAAATAGAAAAAATCTTGTAGAATAAGGATATAAAGAAAGAAAATACTTTTGTACAGCTATATAATGTGTTTGTGTTTTAAGCTGTTACTACAAAAAAAGTCAATTTTTTTAAATTTAAAATGTATAAAGTAAAAAAGTTACACTAACGTAAGGTTAATATATTATTAAAGATTTTTTAAACAAATTTAGTGTAGCCTATGTGTACAATATTTATAAAGCCTATACTAGTGTACAGTAATGTTCTAGGCCTTCACATTCACTCACCACTTCCTCACTGACTCACCCAGAGCAACTTACAGTCCGAAAAGCTCCAGTCATGGTAAATGCCCTGTACAGGTGTACCACTTTTTGTCTTTTATACAGTGTTTTTACTGTACCTTTTCTAGGTTGAGATACATGTAGATACACAAATGCTTACCACTGTGTGGCAGTTGCCTACAATATTTAGTACAATAACATGCTATACAGGCTTGTAGCCTAGAAGCAATAGGCTATACCATCTAGGTTTATGTAAATGTACTCTATGATGTTTGTAGACAACAAAATTGCCTAATGATGCATTTTTCAGAACATATCCCCATCGTTAAGCAATGCATGACTGTACTTACTTATTTAATTTTACATCTGTTTGCCTCCCCTAAAATTTAAGCTCCATGAAGGCAAGAATTTTTGTTCATTTCATTCAATATTGAATCTCCGGTGCATTCAATTAATATGTATTAAGTAGAGAAATGAATTTATATGATACTATATATTTTCTATGGAGCGTGTGTGTGTCTTCAAACCAAGTTTAGCTTAGGGAGAGTCGGGAGTAGGATAATGGTAAATGGGTCATGATTGGCAGGGAGTGAAGGAGACTATCAAAATACTTTCTCCCTCTATTGTTTTCAGTTTTTAAATATGATATAGTCATTATCTTTATATAATGAAGTTATTATTTGTTAATGATAATATAATGCATGATATTACAGTATGCCTGTGGACCAGGGTGTGTATCTAATTCAAGCTGTGAAAAATCTGATTATTGGCCTGGTGTGGTGGCTCACACCTGTAATCCCAGCACTTTAGGAGGCTAAGGCAGGCAGATCACCTGAGGTCAGGAGTTCGAGACCAGCCTCAACATGGAGAAACTCTGTCTCTATTAAAAATACAAAATTAGCCGGGCGTGGTGGTGCATGCCTGTAATCCCAGCTACTCGAGAGGCTAAGGCAGGAGAATTGTTTGAACCTGGGAGGCAGAGGTTACAGTGAGTCAAGATTGAACCATTGCACTCCAGCCTGGGCAACAAAAGCAAAACTCCATCTCAAAAAAAAAAAAAAAAGAAAAAAAAAAGAAAGAAAAGAAAAAGAAAAAAGAAAAATCTGATTATCTTTCACAGGAACTTAATTTAGAATTGGGTCAGTGTGGACTAAGTCAGTCAGAGAACTGTGAGGACTAGAACCATAGGTCACATGAATTTGAGACAAAGGTCAACTAATGCCACATATCAGGTGAATTTATGGAGAGATAAAGGGACCATGAATAAGGAAATAAAGTTTACATGAAAGGAAAAACAGGAGCATAGCTGCATCAGACGTGTGGAGACAGAAAGCACATGGCCTCCTACTTCTCAGTGCCATTCACGTGTAGAAACTACATTTTGTTTTCTGTCCACATTCTTTCCTTTGATAAGCATCCTTCAACTTGAACTACTTTAAATAGAATTTTATTCCTTGAGATAGTAGATTCTTAACCTAAATACACAATAGCTTCTCCTCTGGATAAACTAAGGCAATACCCCAACAGTTGAAAAAAAATTGCAAAATACCAGAAAATGTACTCAATGCTGAATACATGCTTTTAACCAAAAGGTATGAGAAGGCCAAAACCAAGGTGGATTCTTGCCTTTGCAGAGTTGTTCAAATGTATGTTAATTTGCACTACTCTCATTATTTCTTTTTAAGGTTAATTGCTATTAAAACTATTCTTTAATGGAAATCCCTTAATCCTGCCGTACTGTCCCATCAATTAAAACAACTATTTTCAGCCTCAATATCCCAAATGCTTGATGTGTAGATTTGCATGTAATTCACTACTAATAATGAAGTACCTAAATTTATTAGCTGCTTCTCCTTTCTATGAGTTCAAACAATTTATAAATTCCCATATGTGTTCAGAAGTAGAAGAGAAATTAGTGGGGGTTACAGCTAGCTCCACAGAGTCACACATTATCCTCAGTCTAGTTTACTATGTCCCAACCCTTACCCTGGAATATCTAAAGCGAGTATGTGACACTAGTGTGAGCTTCATATTGCCACCTTCCTATTGTACAGGTTGCTTACTCAGAAAAGCAGTCTCTATCCTCTCAGGTTAAGGTAACCAACCAAAAATGTCTATCATATTGTTCTGTCTCAGTATTATACTTATCAGTATCCAATATTTCCTGTTTGTTTCTTTTTCCTTTCTTTCTCTTCTTGTCTTTCTTTCCCACCAGAACATAAGTTCTCTGAGACTTGAAACCCAAGAAGCTGTTTTCTTTATCACCATTCCCCCAGCACAACATTTCCCCAGTAGAATATGTTATACTTAGCACAAAAGAGGCTCTCAGCAAATATTTGTTCAGAGGAATAAATGACTGGCTTAATGAACATGCCAAGCTAGGTGCCCCCCGCCCCAGGGCCTTTACCTTTCTCTTTACTCAGCTAGACTCGCCTACTCTTGTTATTTTCATGACTGGCTCGTTTACATCATTGAGGTCTCAGCTCAAATGTTGCCTTCTTAGGCCACAACTGGTCACCCTAGCCTCTCCACCCTCTAAAACCCTCTCTATCCCATCACTCTGTTTTAGTTCAAGGAAAGCACTTGTGACTATCTGAAGTTACTTTTTCTGTCATTTCACTGTTTCTGTTGTTACCCATCCCCCTGCTAGAATATAAGCTCCATGAGGAATTTTGACTTATTCATCTTTATATTTCCATAACCTAGAAGAGGTCCTGGCACATAGGAAGCATTAATAAATGCTTGTTAAACATGTGAATAAAACATTGAATATTGCAGTTTAAAAATATATGCTCACACATAGTATCGCTGTTTTTCAGTATTGGGATACAGACAACAAACTAAATTGCTATATGTGTAAGTAGTGTTTTTTACAATAAAATTGCACACATAATATAGATTAAAAGATTGCCAAATTATATTTTTAAATGCATTTAGAATCTTGTCTGTGTGCAAGTAGCTTATGATCAGTAGCTGTTCAACTCTGATTACCCTCACCTTGCTTCTAAGAGAAAACATTTTCTTGTATAAATTGGAAAATGAAATTGAAAGGAATCTCTGCTATTCAGACCTAAAAAAACATGTGCCACTATCCAACATATATGTGAATGCAAACAGACACAAATCCTAGAGGAAGAAAATTCCCAATCCAAAAAATCCTTCCCATGCCTACATCCCCAAATGTAATTAAGTCACACTTCATAACAGTCTCAGATCTAAAAGAAAAAAAAAAAAAAAAGTCCTTCTATGAGTCCGATAATCACAATTACTACCACCAAAAGTCATTGGTTACTGAGTTGCCCATAGCTGACTGACTGGAATTGTCAAATGTAGAGATATTTACTACTAAGATCAGCTCCATCTTACAGTCCTGCAGTTCTCCAGCTATGTAACCATTCTCAACCAGTCTATAGGCACCTGTGACATCTCCCTTACACTCATCATCTTCTGGGAGCCTTTTCTGATTAACTTCACTCACTCAATCATTTGGTCAGTCAGTCAATCAACTATTATTTATGGAGTATCTATTATGTAACAGTCATGTTCGGGGCACTAGAAATATATCAGTGAACAAAATAGACAAAAATCCTCACCTTCACGGAGCTTACATTCTTTTTTTTTTTTTTTTTGAGACGGAGTCTCCCTCTGTCTCCCAGGCTGGAGTGCAGTGGCGCGATCTCGGCTCACTGCAAGCTCCGCCTCCCGGGTTCACACCATTCTCCTGCCTCAGCCTCCCTAGATGCTGGGACTACAGGCGCCCGCCACCACGCCCGGCTAATTTTTTTGTATTTTTAGTAGAGACGGGGTTTCACCATGTTAGTTGGGATGGTCTCGATCTCCTGACCTTGTGATCCACTGGCCTCGGCCTCCCAAATGCTGGGATTACAGGCGTGAGCCACCACGCCCGGCTGGAGCTTACATTCTAATTGCATTGCATTCATGTTAAAAACAGGTAAATACAGAGATGGCGAAGAGTAGATATTTGGAAAAGATGAATATAGATAGTCACAGATACATCAACAGATGGGAGTGTTGATACATAATTATTCTATATCTCCTGGGACACCCAGAATTATATAACTAAATAGTATATTTGGTATGAATCAAGTATGTTGCTTTCCAGTTGTTTTCTTGTAACATTATGTCTGCATGTGATCTTCATTATGGGTTTCCCTTGGGCAGAAAGTATGTTCTTCACTTTCTTGATACTATATTCACCCCGCAAATAGACTATGAGCTCATTAACTGACTGTTAAACAATACGTTGCATTTATAAGATGCTTTTTAACTTTTTAAAAGGCACTTTCCCTCATAGAAGTAAAAAGTAGAAGAGAGGTTACTGGAGGCTGGAAATGGTAGTGGGAAGGGAGGAATACGGAAAGACTTATTCAGGGTACAAAATTACAGCTAGATGGGAGGAAAGAGTTACAGTATTCCATACTACTGCAGAATGACTGTAGTTAGAAATAATATATAGCTTCAAATAGCTAGAAGGAGGATATTGAATTTTCCCAACACAAAGAATTGATACGTAGCAACAAAAAGAAGTGAAATGATGGATATGCTAAAATTACTCTGATCTGATCACTGTACACTATATGTATTGAAACATCACTATGTACCATATATATATATGATTATCATATATCAATTTAAACTTTAAAAATTTAGAGGCATTTTCATGTACATTATTATTATGAATAACATGTACATGTTCTCATTCTAATGCTAGATCAAAAAGAAGGCTAGGGATTGCAGTAAGGGGCATAGTACAAGTAGTATGTTTGAGACCACCAACTTTGTTTGCTAAGAGCCCAACTAGAGTCTTCTTTTGCTTTTTCTGAATGTCTAACAAAATTCAGACTGTAGAAAATACAAGCATCAGGCAGTTTTAAAGCACAATACTAGGCAGGGAGCAGTGGCTCACACCTGTAATCCTAACACTTTGGGAGGCTGGGGGAGGTGGGTCATTTGAGCCCTGGAGTTTGAGACTAACCTGGGCAACATGGTCAAACCCAGTGTCTACTAAAACATACAAATATATATATGTGTATATATATATATATATATATAGCCAGGTGTGGTAGTGCACCTGTACTCCCAGCTACTCAGGAAGCTGAGGTGGGATGATTGACTGAGAAGTCGAGACTGATGGCACTCCAGCCTGTGAGACTGGAGTAAGACTCTGTCTCAAAAAAAATATTAAATATAACTTATTAAAACGCAGATTTCTGATGACCACCCCTACCCCAGGCATTCTGGTTTATTAGACTTAAAGTGATGCCCAGGAATTTTTAACAAACACCTCCTAGGTGATTTGGATGCAAGTCCTGAGAAACACTGGTCTAGAGAAAGCTTACTTGACTGCAAAGAATGGGTGAGGGAAGGTCAGTAATTTGATGCCAAACTGGGCCTGTTCAGATATAGTTTGGTACCAAAGCTCTGTTACGGCAGGCATAACACAGTGATAAGCCCCTTTTTCTGAGTTCTATAAGAAGAACCACTGCTGCTGGAGATGTGTTGACCAGGATCTAGCTCCAATGAGGACAGAACTAGGATGCTTCTAATGTCCTGGTCTCATGGTAGGGTCTAGGGCTATAGACCTTAGAAGAGATTAAGGTCTCAGACAGTAAAAGCTAGTTATAGCAAGTTCAGGGAAGAAAACTAAGACAGTATTACACTTTGTGAGCCAGAAAGATAATTTTGCCACTTTGCACGACTTGCTTGTTCTCATCTCTAATATTCCGTATCTGGTTATAAAATGGGGAACAACAATGTAAACTAAAAATAAAGGCCTACCATAAAAACCCAAATCCGAAGATTATCATTTAATCCCACATTTCATAATGAATTATAGCTGAGCATGTGAATGTGTTTTCAAACTCCAGCAGGAATGACCTGGAAATAAAGTGTAAAGATCAACTATGTTACGGAAGAAGAAACAATGAGGCAGGAGTTAATTCTGAACTTCAAAACTCCACGTTTCCCACCAGGAAAGTGAATGGCCCAGCACTATGCTATAGCACTAATCTCATTTTAAAAACTATAACTATCATTATTTTTGCCACATACTGAGAGAAGTTTTGTCATAATCAATGCGGAAAACAACTACTAGCAGAATATAACAACTAGATATTTCCATAGATGTCAGAACAATTAGATCACAAACATTCAAGTAACTGCAAGTTTAAATTATTAAATAATATCATTTTCTTGCAAGGTGTTACAAATTGATATGTAATATATAAGAAGGCCTGGAAAAATATGAGTCCCTATGTAAACCAGAGGGAGTATTTTTATACATGTGAAATTCAAGATTGAGAGAGGTTCACTGCTTTGTTGAACTACATATCTAGGTTGCCCAGGATGAGAGAAACAAACTTGTAACCTTCAAATTTTAAAGTTCAAACATTTTCATTAAAACTTCTGACTTCTCTGCTGATAGAGAAATGGATATGTCAACATTTAGGGGATTTTTCCAGTCTTTACATGTCATATTTAACAATTTTTAAGAAAAAATTTAAGCCTATGAAGAAGAAGAGAAAATACTATCATGAATTACCAAGTACCCATCACCCAGCAATGAAAATCTTGGTTCTTCTTACATTCACTCACTCCCTTCTCACCCACACCTATTTGAGGCAAATTCCAGGTATCATATCATTTCATCCATAAATAGTTCAGCATAGATCTCTAAAAGATAAGTGCTTTATTTCTTAAAAAAAAATAGCCACAACATATGGTTTTATATAATTTAATGACGTTTAAAAATTACATTTAAATCTCAGGCATAAACACATGAATTATTTTATTGATAATTGGGAAGTTGCTGTAGGTAGCTCAAGGCTGAAATCCATTGGTTTTCAGTGACAGTTTTTCACACCATAGTTTTCTTTATACCAGTACAAGTTCATATGATTTTTTTTTAAAAAAAACCCACAAATTCTTACCATATCTTCTTACACTCAGAAATTTTTGAATGAATTATTTTTATTCTACCATACTTATTGGGCCCTGAGAATTATGAGATTTCCCACTTGAAGCTTCCATTTTCATTGATTACAATGATAATCAACTAAATTATCCTCTTCCTCTAGAGAACTACAGAGCTTCTTGATTCCAGCGGCTAATAAAGGCTCTGGTATCGAATGCAGCACTTTGTTAAAAGGAGTGAGAATAATGATGCAAAACCTCAAACCAGGCAGTGTTCAGAAAACATACTAGTTGTCTTTGAAAGCCATTTGCTTGGTAACAATCATTAACTATATATCAGTTAAATAATAAATAGTTGCATATAAATAATATGATATCTAGGATATGCTTCAAAATAATCTTGAAGGAGAATAGTGAATGGAAGTATAAACAAAATGAGATTGACCATAAATTGATAAATGTTGAAGCTGGATGATAGAGGTTTATTATATTATTCTCTCTATTTGTGTATATGTTTAAAATTGTTCAAAATAATTTTTTATAAAGAGAACATGAATCACATGAAAACGACAAAATATACACAAAACAAAGTATTCAAACACTCTTTGCAAATGCTCCTGCCCAAATCCACTCATCTAAACAGCTAGCAAGTACTAATCAAACTGCTGTATGTTACACCACTCTCCAATTGAATCAAAGAACAGCAACAAAGGAGTGAAAACAGGAATTTATAGAATTTGAATGCAACCAGTTTCAGAGAACATGAATTATTCCCTGGTTTCATGAGGGTTACTATCGATGTTAAAAGCAGGAAATAACATTTTCTTTAAAAATACTGCCAGAGAACAAGTCAGTCTCAGGGAAAGGAAAAATGTGACTTAATATTTCAGAATAAATTGAAAATTTATGAAAAATTTGTGAGTCCCAACACTTTTATAGTAAATACTTTAAGCTGAATAAAAATGAACAACTGAACTGTAATAAAAGTAAGAAAAGGCTTATTTGCTAGTGACAAGGAAATCTGTATTTAAATCTAACAAGTAATAAAAGGGGGAGGAATACTGCATAATTCTGCAAAGTTTAAGTGTTCTGATGGCCAAGCAGTGTCTTTTTTTCAAATCTTTTTCTGGAGTTGTTAGAACTTGATCTCTGCTTGGTCTGACACCCTTCAACCATGAAGTGGACATCCTGGGAGCAAAATGCTCTGACCAGCCCTGGGGCCCAGCATTCACAGAGTCTAAGCCCATCATGGGAGTCCAAGCTAGCTGACTGCAGATGGGCACGCCGACAAAACTGCCTCCAAAAGACAGAGGCCTAGAGAGGATTCAGACAGCGAGCTCACAGCACCTTTTAAAAATTTCATATTGCCTTAGGTTCCAGAGCTAGGATGAGGAGAAGAGAAGGAGGAAGAGGCCAGAAGGGGAAGGGAACAGGGGATGGATGAAGGAGAAGTTTGGGATATATTTTGTTCTTATTGAAAAGAGCACGTGACACCCAACATCTTCTAAAGAGAACCAAAAAGTTTAAAAATTCTAATTTCATGTATGCTTCTCTTCTGGCAAATACTATATTTTACTTTGTATATGGTTTAACTATATATGTCTCTCCTGTTAAATTCCTGGCATGAAGAAAGTATTTGGAATTTATTTTTGAAATGCAATAGTCTATATAACAATGGTCATATTTGTCTTTAATGTTTGTTGAGTTAATTAATTAATCAATC
Source organism: Macaca nemestrina (assembly GCF_043159975.1). Lineage (NCBI taxonomy): Eukaryota > Metazoa > Chordata > Mammalia > Primates > Cercopithecidae > Macaca > Macaca nemestrina. Next base: position 49,991,359 of record NC_092126.1, on the reverse strand, counting down.
AATCAATCCATTCAGGTGCAGTCAGCTGATAGGTAAGTAACAAGCCACAGCTGCAGAACCTGTAGGTTGAATAATGTACTCAACATATTTTACTCGTCACACTGATCCAGCGATAAGAATATGTAGAAGAGTTGTTATGCTTTCCTCTTATTTTTATTGCTTAACATAGTGAGATTTATATAGCGTTCAGTGAATATAGCAAACATATTTCACATATATTTATGAATGTCCAGAACCTAAAGTTCACACTCTACCAAATGCATGCCCTTTAACAACTGAATTTAACATTGCTTCCATCTTGTAGGTACATTCTATCCCCTATTCGGAAAAATATTATGCATTATTATTCACATAAATAAAACATTAGGACAGTATTTTGTTTTCAAACTAAGAGAGAAAGGTAGGTTTTCTGTAATTTCCCTTGTTTAACAGAGTGCTTATTTCTGAAACAAGACTCTCAGAAAAAGAAAAATTTTAACAATGAGGTTTCACAGTATGAATTGTTAGTTAACTGCATTTATACCCAAGTCAATTAAGTAGACTACCCTTATTTAAATGTTTTTATGAATAAAATACTATCTTTAAAAGTTTATTTTCTTTTAATCGATAAGCAAGAGTAAGCCAAATCACTCCTTTCAGAACTGTACAAAAATGTAGAAAGCATGTTGTCCAGGACACTGAAGTTCACAAGTAAAAAAGCTAAGAGCCAAGGACATCAACTGACTTTACCAGATCAGAGAGTGAAATCATAACTGAAACATCACCAAAAATCACATAACCCCAATAGAATATTGTCTAAATTGTACAAGTCACCTATTTGAAGGCAAATACACATAATGACATTAAAATTTGACACTTCCATTTAATTATTGGTGTAAATCTGTAAATATTTATTGATTTGAAAACCATAATAATATTAGCTGAATTTTTTAATCTAGTGGATTTCCTGGGATTTTTTTCTGGCCAAAGTGTTATACACATAGTCTGCAATATATCTTAGACCCACAAATTTCAGCCTGCTGTACCAAAAATAGCAGAGTCCTCAAGAAAGATTTATAGTACGTGAAAGAAGTGGTAGATAAAACAGAAACACAGCACTGAAGTTCCTGAATGCTGATTAACTGTTGCCCTCAATTCCAAATATTTTTCAATCTCATTAACGCACATGTTTGAAATTTTAAATAAAAGTCTAGGTATTACAAGCTGTAAAAATAGTTAATAATCGTTAAAGAAAAAAATTTGGATGCTGAACTTTTACTTGTTTTTATTTATCCCAAATGAGGTTTCTTTTCATTGTTCTTATTTTTGTGCAGGTATCTCTTTTTTTCTAATACTCTTAACACACCAACTCCTGAATGTTTTTATTGATGCATGTTTATGAAATTTTATACATGTATTATTGTGACCAACTTAGCTTTCTAAAATTCACCTTCATAAAGATTTAAATACCACAAATATATTATCCTTTATATGAGAATGAGCTTCCTTTTCACTCCTATTTTATAAAGTAATTATTACACATTTCTGAGAAATCAATATATATGTGTTAAGTGTTTACCATGTAATTAATGGTTAAAAATAAATCACTAAGTTAAGAATAAAATCATCACCAACATAATTCTGGATAAAAGCCCATCTACAGTGATATGAAATTTCCAAAAGAAAATTAAAATTTAGTTCATTGATTTTTCTGTCTATTAAACACTAAACAAGTTGCCCTATAAAGTACTTTTCTGGATATTTGTACCTCCTATAAAATATAACTAAAGAGCTTTTTATTCTGACCCTGTAGATAACTGACAAATACATTTACATGCATACTTACAAAGATAATCTTATATTTTCAAGAACTGCTATTTACTGACAATATGCAGTGATACATGTGAGTTCTATTTTTTTACACAATTTCTTCCAGGAGGAGTTTTTAATTCAGTCAGTTAATTTCAAGGAAATTAGTTATGACAAATGAGATAATAGTCAAGTCACTGGAATTTGCAGAGCATTGTTTCCACTTATATAAAAATTATCTAAATTTGGGTAGGTTTTAACGTTTAATTCTAATTTCTCTTTGTTCTTTTTCCAGCAAATCACTTTACTATCACCTGTGGAATTCCGTTATGAATGACATTTTTTTTTTTTTTCACTTTGCAAGGAAGAGCCCAAGAGAGAATTCGCTTCACAACAACCCTGCTCTGTCCTGTATTCATTCGGCAATGATCCTCAGAAGAAGGATTTTGAAAATGCATTGGAACTAGAACCAAGAACGCATGTGATTTTGAAGACTTTATTGCTCCCTAAAATTCTATTTTTTTAAGCTACTTCTTATAATTCTTTTTAAAACAAAAGAAAAAAAGGAAAAGTGCTTTTGCTGTAACAAATGAAAGGCTATGTTCCTGATGCCGAATTTCACTGTTCATTTCTTTTGGCCTTGTTGGTGTGGGGAGGGGCTGTTTTTGTTTCCTTTTTATTTAATAATAACAATAATAATATCAGATATTGGCTAAGGATCTGACCAAACGGAAGGGGTGATATGAACAAGATAAATCCAGCTTTAGGAAGCAAATACCCTTCGGCTGACAGCCCCTCATGCTGGAATCTACAAGGAAATTGTAGCAATGTGGTTCCCACAAGAACAAATATTGACACTTCCACTAGGAATCCCCCACACCAAGTGGAAAGTGCGGAGCTCATACCTACAAAAGAGTGGACCCAAGGGGCAGACCTGGAGGGAGGAGGGTGAGAACTTAGTAACAACGCCTTAAGAAACCAAATCACTGTTTCTTATTGCATTTTACCTTTTCCTTTCCCGCTGCCTCCTGCCAGAAGAAAAATATATATATATTTATCGGTTGCCAGCAGAATAGCTTGCGCTTTCTTTGCAACATTTCGTGCCTGATAATTAATGATGCCCACGCCGGGCGCCTGTGGCCTGGACTCGGGTTCCAGCCGCCGGCAGCCCCTGACGTCAGTGGCTGAGCTGCCTGCGTCAGGTCCCCAGCAGCCCCCGGGTGGCCTGGACTGGAGCTCCGGGGGCATGCGGGGAGGGAGTCCTGTGCAGGGTCGGATAAAACCTCGGAACTGGCGAAAGGGGCTTTCCTCGCACTCGCCCGAAAGTCCTGTCGCAGTTAGAATGGCAGCGTTTGCTGCTCCGGGGGACTCACAGGCACTTTAGACTGCGACAGAGTCTGGAGGCCCAAACCCGTTATAGGCTCCTGGGGTAAAACGGGGTTAAAGTTCTAGAAAAAAGAACCAGGGAGAAACAGGGCAAGTCTATGAACAGTGAGTGCTTCCTTCCCTCCACTCTTACATGGGTCAACGTAATACTGTTTTCCACTGACTCCAAAAACGTGGACCTTAAACGAAATGGACCCACCGTTTCTACCTCAACTTGACACAACTTGGAAGTTGGAGATCCCGGAGAGTTTCTCATCCGTGAGCTGGTGCTGGAACCCGCTACTGAGGGAAAATGAACTTGACCTCGCACTTAACTAACCACAGTCTTCCCTCTTTCCTTACTCTCCCACCCTGCTCCAACTTTTCCTTCTTTCCCCATTCTTCTCACCTTTTACAACCCTCCCACACTGGGGAGTTATCAAGATTATTGAAAGGTTTGATTTTCCAAGGGGGATCTTGGACTCTATCGTCTAGAAAAGTGTGTTCAATCCCCGGCAGTTGCCCGTGTACTGAGAGTCGGGGGACCCGAGTTTGGGAAGCCATCGGCGCATGCTTGGGACTGAGTCTACAGAACTACGTCTGGAAAAAACCCTGTAGCTCTCAAGGGCCCTATCGTCTCTGGATTTCTTCAGCGTAGGCTGTTGGGGAATAATTTCTCTTCCCTGGAATCCTCAGAGTATCTTTTTTTCATGATAGTGGTTGCCTTTCTCATTTAACTTTCCATCTTTTCATCTACAGCCGGAGGACAGGGGGGAGTGAGGCAGAGACTCCCTGAATAAAGATTTGAGACCACAACTGATGTTTTTTTGCGTTTTCTCTTGGAATAAATTCAGGTCCCAGGAACCGCGCCTGCATGGCTCCGGCAAAACCCGGCGGCAGAAAACAACACTCAGGTGCGGAAAATTGCCTCTGCCGCTGCGATCTGCACCCCAGGACAGCAGCTGAAGGAAGTCAGCCATTGGAGGGCTGCGGGGCTCAGAGCTAGAACACAATTTCGCTTCGCCCTCCCGCTTCCACCAGTGGCGGGAACTCGGGCAGGAGTGAATTTCTCCCCTTCTCCAGTTGAAAGCAGTTAGCGGGCTCTGTTATTGGGGGAAAGAGAATAAAAGCATTTTCTGGGAATGCGCTTTTAAAACTTAGACTTTTAATGACAACTGAAGTAAAAGAACCCCTTTGCCGAGCCGGTCAATAAATACTGGGTGAGCCGCCTCACCCGCCAAGCAAGTGGCCTCCCAGTCCTGGCCGCAGCGACGTCTCCAACTCCAGCCCCATCTGTGAGGCCGAAACGCTGCAGGTTCAGCCGCAGAGCACCAGACCAGGGACTTAGTGGCCAGCCTGCCTTCCCTTTCTGAGCTCCAAAGTCTGGGAATAAGTCGAACCAAATTAAATCGAGACGCATCTACTTTCAAAAGGCTTTAAAAACCTGTGACTATCCCCTTTCCATGTGCCCCACTGCCTGGTGGATATAAATTGTCACACTCTAGTATCTCCAGCGAGTAAAACAGAAACACACACACATATGAATCTCAAAAAAAGTATTGCCATAACTGTGACACTGTCTTCACAGTCTTGACTGGTGTTAGGATTTCTCAGAACAGAATTCATTAAAAAGAGGTGATTAACCTTATTTATAAGCATTGCCTCAAAGTGGCGACTTAAAGGACTTTAGGAATTATTCAAAAAATGTTTCTGTTTTGTTGTTTTGCTTTGTTTTGCATGTTTGTTGTCGTTTTTATTTGGGGGGTTTTGTTTTGTTTTTAAGGAGCTAGGAATGTGTCTTTTACCCGGTGTCCTTCGCTGCCCTTTTCAGGGAGCAATCGGGCTGCCTGACACTTGATTAAGCCTCAGGACTTAGAAAGATCATTTCCTCGAACACTAATTTGAGCGAAATCTGGATTGAGAGTGTAGGTTTACACGCCCAGCTCGAATGTCTAATGTATCAAATCCTCGTTAACGAACGGCCCGCTCCGTGGCCGTGTCAGCCAAAGGTCAGCCCCTTGCAACAGGGCACTGTGGTTCAAAAGCAGTCTTCCAGCGCCCTACCTCCCCCTCCCACCCCAAAATCCATCTTTCACATTTCAATAATAAAGCGTACGGAGCTCCAACTAGAAACGCCAAGGCTGTTTTTCTTTATTTACTTCTTTCTTCACATTAGTGACATGTAAACGACATGACCTAAAGCAACTATTGAAAAATTAAGTTTATTTTTTCCAGTGGGAAGGGAGTGCAGTCACTGGACAAGGTAATTGTCGAAGCATCCTCAAGAGGCACATATATTTGAAAAGCTATGACTCTTAGAAACCTTAACTTAAAATAGTAATAGTAACAATTTCACAGCATTCAAATGGAAACCGCCCAGTAAACTTTGTTGGAGACCTTAGTGGTTAGAAACTGCTTAGAGAAAGGGACAATTCTCTTCCCCCGCTCCCCCTTTCCTCTTTTAGAGACCAGCAGAAAGCTCATTCTTAAAAGATGGCTTTGGTGTCCACAGGACCAAGAGGATCCAGAAGAGTGGGCCTGCACTCTTTTCGCTCCCGCCTCACTGGGGGGCCCCGAGACAATCCTGACTACCCTGGAGTGTACCGCGTGTAAACGTATACACCCCAGCGGCAGAGGACGAATTGGCGCGGCAGTTCCAAATCAGCCCAACTCATCGGCGCGCGCCTCAGGCCACGCGCGCGCACGCTGTCGCGGGCCGCGTCCGCTAGTGAGGTGGTGGGGCGGGGTAGGGGAGGAACGCGACTTACCAGGTCTGGGATCTAGATTTCGGGCAAAGTTGGTAGCTGAGAGGCCAGCAGACAGATTCAGTCCTACCGGAGACGGGCAATTTGGGGAGGGCTACGGCGCGACTGGAGGGAAAGGAAAGCACCGGTGCGGTTTGGGGGGGTCCCCCTTCCCTTGGTCCATGCCCACGCTCCCGCCGCCGCCTCCACATACTAAGCTCGGCCTGGCCGGGAGAGGACCCAGAGCCCGCCTCGCCGCCATCGAGCCAGAGCCTCCGGGGCTCTCGGGCTCTGGCGCCGACCCCAGGGACGCCTGGGGGCGGGGGAGGGACGGCGCCACTCTCCAGCCCGGGTACCCGCGTTGCCGGCACGGACGCTAGCTGCCAAGCTAAGCAGCCGGACAAGTCCGCTGCGCCGGGCCGCTGGCTTGCAGACCCCGACCCGCTCCCGCCCCCGCCCCTCCCTTCCCTCAAGCCCCTCGCCAAATGAAAAGGGTTCTTTGGGCCTTGGCCTTTTGGGAAAGACGCAAGAACCCACGCTGGGTTTGAGTTTTCCGTTCAGAGGGAGGCCCACACAGGTCATCGTTAGCTTGGAGTCCGCAGAGTCTAAATAGCCCACTCTTCACAATACTCAAACACAAAAGGACCCAAATCACGAATGGGTTTCTTCTGAGGTGGTCCCTGTGGCGGGGGTTTGGAGAAACAAGGGTTTCTGAGCCCCTGACTAAACGCTGGGAGCCCTGGCTTCCAGAACCCTAGGACAGAAGAACTCAAATCCTCATGCCCCGGCCACTTTCCTCCTAGTCATGAGTAGTGAGGGGTGAGTGGCTTCTGCCAGGCCTCTGTGGGCCTAGCACTCGGTGGCAGTGGGTGAGGGTCATTGAGTCCGGCAAAGAGACCTGGAGCAGATGCTCTTCAGCCATCCTTGCGTTATTGAGCTCGGAGACTCGGGAGTTTGGGTAGGAAGAAAGGCACTGTCCTGGCAGGAACATTTCCAAAGCCTCCCTCCCTGCGTCCTCAGGTTCCACGCTGAAGGCTTGGGGAGTTGTGGTTGTCAGGTGAAATGATACTGTGGTCCCCGTATTCCAGAACTGGCACAGATGGAGCTGGCCCTGGGATAAACTGCAGTGCGAGCCGGGCACTGACCTAGGCATCTCCTGTTCCCAGTAAGGGGAAATGAAATGATAGACTCCACAAAGTGGGTCTATCTCTTCAATTGAAAGTAAAAATCTAGAGTAGGATTGGAATCTGTCGGCAACCACTACTGTTGTTATGGGACCCAGGATGCTGACTAAAACACCCAAAGGCTGTAGATGTTCCTCGGTCAGAGTTTGGAGTGACCCAGGGACCCTCCCTTGCCCCTCCTCTTTGTTTACAAGCGTTGGCCACTCCACCTAGACAGATTATACGCTCACTCTGGAAATGTCAGCACATTGGCCACAAAATACCATGCAGATCCCCAAGGACGTCACTAGAGAGGAAAGCAATAATCCAGCGACTGAATTCAGGTGTCTCTCACCAAACCCTACACTTTCTGGTCTCTAGGCCAGGGCAGATCCTCCACCAGTCCCGACGTTTGCACTACTTAAGCACGTTTGGATTTAACAGCACCATTTCAACTCCAAGACAGGCAAGCTGACTAGTATTATTTGCAAAGGGTCAAGTGGAAACCATAGAACAGTCGTTCAAGCAAATGGCTTCTAGTATCCCAAAGGGGGCGGTGGGAGGCTGGGGAAATGCCAGAGAGCAAGAGGAACTAGGAAAAAAGAGTGGGAGAGAGAGACGGAGAGACAAAGACAAGCCGACACCCAGACTTAGATCTGGGCAAAGGATGAGGGTAGGGCCTAGGAAACCTCCCCCATGCCGCTGTCCGGTCACCTCGGGCCTGAGCTCTGACTAGGGGCAGGCTAAGTCTTCTCCGAGGGGCTAGGGATATGAGAACAGCCGGGGCTACAGCTCCGGCTTGGGAGAGGATAAGAGAAGAAGGCCTCCTTGATAGGCCCGGTGTGAACCGGAAGCCCAGCCACCCGAAGCACTGCGGTGTGGCCGGCTGGGGCTCCAGCAGGCCGCAGCCCCCGGCCCTCAGCGAAGGAGAGGCCCTGACAGGCCCGCTCAAGTCGCCATTCCAATGGCAGCAGCCCCAGGTTGCTCTAGCCTCTGCTGTCGGCTCGGCATTGTGAACTCACTTAAACCAGCGCGGTTTGAAAACAAACACGTGCAGCTACCCTGCCGCACTATTTTGGGAGCCTAGCCAGAGACTTTCACAGGCCGGAGCCTCTGCGTGGTTCTCTCTCCAGCCTGCGAGGGCGGGGGAGTCTCATGCATATTCATCAGCACGTGGAACCGCGGGCCGCAGGCCGCGCATGCGCACATCTCGCCCTGCCCGGCCAGAGCCTGCCGCCACGATTTGGAAAGCGCCCCGCCGGGCTGCGGGTGGCTGGAGGGTCCCTCAAATGCTGACGACCCAGCTTTCCGTGGAGGTATTGTGGGGAAGTCTCGCTGTTGCACCCCCTACACCTACCCCCGAAGACTGTTTCCATGCTTTCAATAAATCCACCAATGCAAAAATTTCCCTTTTCGCACTTCATCTCACCCCTGTCCTTTCTCCACAACTTTCAGTTTTCTTAGTCAGAGGCTAGATTTTCCCGGATGAACGGAATATGTTTAGAAAGGAATCGCGATGCAAGTTTCTCTCGCCGTTTACGTTCCCGCTTTCTGTAACTTAATGGACATTGATACGCAAAAGAAAGATGTAAAATAACAAGTTTTTAAAGTTTGCTAAGGTCGGACGGCTTGGGTTTGCTTGCTATTGTTGTTTTTAAAGATTGATTCCAATATGTTTATACCCATGTTCAATAGTTGATTCTTGTGTGTACTGTAGGTGAAAATGTCACTGTGTAACTTTCACAACACGTGAATTTTCCTGCACATGCTTACAGAGATGTCTCACAACCATCAGAGGCAACCAAAGTATTGTGAACAGTTGACACACTGTCAGTCTGTAGCATCTTCACTGCCAAATGATATTTCCACTCTAGATAGCTAAGTCCGGTTTTTTAAAAACTCACCTTTAGTATATAACATCAATTGGAAACTTCATACTGTTTTAGTTCTTCACTCTAAAATGGATATCAACTTTAGGAACTGATGACAGATCCCAGCTTCCACAGTAAAAATAGCCTCTGGTTTGGCCTGGTGTGTTTCCTCTTGCTAAGGAAGAGACTCTGGAGCAAACCAGCCTTGCATAGATTTAAGGAGAACAGTATTCATAATTTGCACGTATTACGCCATTATATTTGCAATAAACTTTGAGGAAAAGGATTGACTGTGACATAAGAAGTTAACATTTTTTGTATTTCTTGGCCCAAAATAGTGGTTATCATTTTTTAAAAAATTGCTGTATGCTTACCCATAATAACCCTACTTTCTATATTTAACTAGTTTAAATGGTACATATTACAGAAGATGGACAGGGTGGTTAAAAAGCTGAAAGAGAGACTCTCATGGGTAACTTGTACCTTTAGCGGCTTGACGGCACAGACAAGATCAATCCTTCCATTGCCACACTATTTTCAATAATTCTAAAACAGTTGATATCAACTGTGACTATCTTTATGAAAACGCTTTCCCCCCTCAAATATGAACACATAATTCTAAGAACTAACTACATTTGATGCTACAAGGAAGACAGAACTCTGTACTGAGAGAGGAGGAGATAAATTTGTAATCAGTATTTTAAGTTGGAAAAAGAAAAGAAATGGAAGTTAGAAATGTGTAAGAGCTGATGTCTTTATATCTAGTCCACAGCCAAGGGCACAAGTGCCTTTATTTTGAGCGTGCCAGACCACATAGAGTAACTCCTCATAACATCTTAAACTAAATCCTCTCTTTAAGGTCTAGGGCCTTCTCCAACTCACTTCCTGAACAGCAGTATGCTCAGGTAACAACTCCAACAGCACTGACTCACAAGGGGTCCCAGACACTGATTTAATGTTGGCCTCAAAAAGAAAACTTCTGGAAGGTTTTGGGGCTAGGTGAGGTACTTGAGGGTATAATTCTCTGGCCAGCCCTTTAAAAGTTCTGAGAAAACTTCACAATAAAAGCATCTAAATGCCAGGCCCATCAGCAAAGAAGGTTAGTGCTACTTTCATTGTCAGCAAAAAAAAAAAAAAAAAAAAAAAAAAAAAGATAAGCAGATGGGGCAATTGAAAGGTTACATCTTTCTTTTGGAGGTGATTTGCTTTTTAAAGGTTAACTTGAATGCTTGACTTTAAAAAATCAAAATCATCAGCTGCAAACGCTTAAAGCAGTTGGGGGTAGCTTTTGAAGAAGAAAACAAAGGATCTGAAATGTTTGAAAATTACTTAGCCCCCACATAAATGGTGCTTGTATATTTATATGCTTGCTCTATAAATGCACATACACACATACCACAACTCATTTCTCTTCATTTCTCAAATATGATTGCTTGTACTCAGGCATTTTCTGTTGACACAACATAACTTTTTAATAACTTGTTAGCTGTTCTAATCATTTGATATTATTCAGAATACAATGCAATTACAAAACAAACCAGGAAAGCATTCTGCCTAAGTCAGAATCTAGAAACAGGAAACAGGCCATTTGCAGCATCTTCAGCTCCTGCTAAACAGAGTCTAAGAATATATTTTGCTATTCACATTTGTGTATTTCAAAACCTAATAGTCCATGAAAAAAAGTATGAAGAATACATCTCAAGAAGCAAATATTAAAAGTGCCAGCAAAATAATAGACTACATTTAAGTTCGAAGCATTATTTTAGGCCACCTACATCATTAATGACTTTTTCTTTGTGATAGGTGTTGGAAAAGAGAATGCACAGGAGGGTTGCCTTAAATGTTGGCTTCTATTACATTTATTTGCTGTGAGTGAGATTATTCACAAATGCTAACGCACTACTCTTCAAATGTTTTCTTAAAAATTATTTGGCCTTCAAAGTCTAAATAGATATTTGAAATATGAAGTCATTTTGAGGTACACACTTACCCCTAAAATGTATCGTTAAAATATCCTACTTAAATCATATGTCATAGTGTGATATTTAATTATTACACTATGATATTAAAGCAAAAGGGGCATCAGATACATAACAAAAATTAGACACTTATAATTCCAAATTTGAGGTAAACTACACTTAGCAATAGGAATGTTCAAAGAAAAGACGAACTCATCATTTACTATTTTCTTTTAAAAACCAGCGAAATTATAAAAGTACCATTATTACCATGTTTGTCATTATCACACTCATATCAGGTTATCAGACAACCTGATCTCAATGAAAGTGGGAAGGATTATTAATTGCAGTGTTATCTTTTCTAGAGAGAAGAGATTTCTTTATTCCTCTTTCTGTTTTTAACTATTATACTTAATGTCTGGAGTCACTTCAAATGCAACTCTGTTAATCAATTTCAAACTTCCAAACCAACTGGGGCTAGCTTTTGCTTCACAAATTTTTGGAGCTAGCAGCAGTTTCTGCTTAGGTATTCAACTTCCATAAATCTCACTAAACTTTGCAAGGTGGCGCTCTTTTCATGAAAAAGCCAATATTATTGTTATAATCAGAATAACATTTTAAAAAGTTAAACACCACCCTCCCCAGTGTTTGATGTGCAGCAAAGTCCTTACTCAGCAAATAAGACTTTGTTGACTAACAGTGACAAATATAAATAGTAAGAGATGAAAAGACAAGTCAACAAAGGATTCTTAAAGAGAACTGAACAGTTTTATCTTGTAATTGGCCAATGGTTTAATCTGAAAAATTAATTTCACTTTAAAATAGATGTATCCTAAGGGGTTATTATACTTTGTGGGGTTTTTCCTCTTGTTTTCTTTCTCAGAGTCAAATATGGTCTATGGCTTCCTGAACACATATAGTATATTAAAGAATCAGGTCCACGGCCCTCCTTGCCCAGTGAGGTCAGTTTCTGCCGCCTGCTCTGCACCTCCACACCCTAGCAGCTACAGCCAAGGGCCTGATTTGTTATCTCCGGCTACGTTGTCTGCCTAATGGGGCGATCATGCAAGCTACAACCAGAGACAAAGAAGCCTGCGTTCCTACCAGCGCAGCTAACTTCATGGAAGCAGCATAGCTTGCAAATCTATCAAACTAAACTGCAAGAAAGACAATCTGATTTAGAGAAAAGGCGTTCTGCCACAGTCATTAAGCACAAGTAATTTAGATTTTTTATATTGTCTCCTCATTTACAAATTTACTGTATCAACGCCAACCAATGGAACGAATTTCTTAAGTAAATGAGAAATAAATAAAAGAGATAGAAAGATAATCAAATTACTTAAAATAATCCTCTTCCCTAGATGTATTTTTGAGAGAACTAATAACACTGGCAAAATCATAGGAATAATAACATATCATAGGAAGTAATTAATTTAAATTAGCATCATGTTTGAAGAATATAAGTGAAACGCTTTATGGACATTTACTTTTGTACAAAGAAGGAAGGCTTGGAAAAGCATGCATCGACATCCTGAAAATTAGTTATGGTCATAAACGGTTTAATTGAAGACAGCAATTTAAAATATGATATTGTAAATCTGCAACTCGGTTTCAGCCAGGGGAATTTAATCTACGGGGCAGCGGAACCCTCGGCTGCAAGTTCATTTGCAATGTTGCAGAGCGAGCCCCTGAGCTTCTGACAATTCGTCTACATTAATATTGATGTCGCCTGTGCAATCTATTTCTGTTATTTTTATGGTTGTTATTCTACATCTGCAAAGGTCATTTAAATTATACCGCGACCGAAAATTTGTTTCATAAATTTTGATATAAATACTAATTACACTCTCTCGCAGAGCCAGCAGGGTAGCATTCATTTATCACGTTTATACGACCTGCAATGACAGAAAGGGAAGGCAAGGGAGACTGCAGAGCTTTTCCGGAGACCCTTTAAGACTGGCAGAAGAGGCAGCAGGTTGCTGGTGGGTGAAGAAGAAATTCCTACCACAATCACTGAGATTTAAGAATCTTTAATAAGGTACGAAAGGTTACCAAACAGTTCTGGAAACTAAAGTGTACATACGAGTTCTTCTAACCATAAATATTGAAGAGCTGTAACATGGATAAACCGGCCCTTTACATGCGGATAAATATGGAAACTAGGAATTATATACATTATGTGGTTGTATCTTTTGCCAAAAGTAACGGACAGTTATAGTTTATATCTTTTTTAATATCACTTTACATAAACAAATGGAACAGTTTGACACGCAGATCCAGGCTCGTACTATACGAATTCTTGACAGGACGGGAAACAACATTTTACTGCACTAAAGTACTTAGACTTTTGGACGAAATGTTTGCACTTTATACAAAAAAAGCACATTAATACCAATAATATTCGGTTAGGTCGACGTGGAGACTGTAATCGTACAAAGTAATTCACATTTTGGTACACATTTACTAGAACATTCTTGCCATTCAGTACAAACAGTTGGCTTTCGGCCGCCCACCCCTCCCCCTCCCCCCACCCGCCCAGCCCCTCCCCCCTCCCCCAATGCAAAGACCACAACGCCACAATCCCACCCACCCGCTCCAACCGCGATATAACTATTTACAGAATTCAACAGTACAGTTTTAAGCTAATAATTCTGTATTTACAAGAAAACAAAGAAAAAAAAGCTGAAGCCCCAGAGAGCCCGTACGGATCCGACAAGAAACTGGCCCTCGGGGTAGGCGGCATTTGGTCAGGTGGCCTCCTCCCCCTAGACCCCCTACCGCACCTTGGGTACCAAGCCTTCGCCAAAAAAGGAAAAATAATGAAAGCGAAAGGAAATTTTTAAAGGTTGATACTTCCTCTGTTACTCGTCCTGGGTCTATTGGCAGATTTTTTAAAAAGGATTGCGGGGTCTGTGTGGGGGGTTGTTTTGATTCGCAGGGTTCTTTCAGTAATGTTGTGTATACGTGTGTGATCAGTCTCTTAAATAGGGTTTTGTTCGGTGTTTTGTTTCTGATTTTAAACGTACCATTCGTTAAAATTGGAAGAGAGCGCGCTGTGGCCGGCTGTGTGGTGGACTGCGGAGGAGGAGGGAGATAAGGAGCTGGTGGTCGGGTTGTCTGTGGAGGGAGACACGATGGTGGGAGGCGTGGAGGATTCGTAGCCGGAGCTGGCGGCCGGCGAAGGCTGAGAGCCCTGCGAGGAGGATTCGTGGACCTGCAGGAATAAAGTCGCGTTTTTACGGACATAAAGAGCCAGTGTGGCGGCCGCCTAGAGTGGCGACTGCCGCGAGTGCCCTTCCTCCTGGACCTCTTGGAGCCCCCTGAACACAGGCGAGGCCCGATCAGCGGGACCTTGGGCTTGGTGCCCTTTCACAGGCCTGCAGACACCGTGCTCCCGGGAAAGTCAGCGTCCCCGAGACTCACAAAAGAAAAATAGGTCTCGGAAGGGGGAGCGTGGATTTGAGGCTAGAGACTGCACTTTCTTTCCCTGAACTTTGCTTGCCCGTGTTTAGGTGAGCCGGAGCTCAGGCCTGGGCGCAGGAGTCCAACTCTTGAGTCTCACCGGCCAGCAGCAAGGGCCGCAGTTTCGGCAGCCTCAACCCCCAGCAAAAGCCCTAGCTCCGGGCCAAATTCAGTGGCGGCCATTGCTCGTACTCGCCTCTTTTAACTTTTATTGTGAAACCAAGAATTTAAAACGGCCTTGGGCACTCCCATCCCCTTTTCCAGGTCCCGCCCTACCCTCTCTGCCCAGCTCCACTGAGTGGAACCTTTGCCTTCCCGCTTCCTCTGGCTCCCGCCACCGCCTGGCTGCCACTCGCCGCTCGACCCCAAGCCGAGAGCCAAGAGAGCTCCTGCCTCAAAGGGGACGATGAGAGCGTGGCGATTACCTTCATGTGTTTGCGCAGCGAACTGGGATGCGTGTAGGACTTGTCGCACATCTTGCAAAGATAGGGCTTGTCGCTCGTGTGCACGTGCATGTGCTTCTTGCGGTCGCTGCTGTTAGCGAAGCGCCGGTCACAGCCCTCAAACTCGCACTTGAAGGGCTTCTCCCCTGGTGCGAAAGTAGAATGAGAGGGGTCTAATTAGAAAAAAATCCCGCGGCCGTTTTTCAAAAACTAAACAAATGTAAAAAAAAAAAAAAAAAAAAAAAAAAAAAAAAAAAAAAAAGCCAGCCCAGGATTAGCGCTTTTTGCAAGTTTAAAAACCCGGAACGTCAATAAATTCTTATATCTGCAGTTGAATTATAAATATTTTAACTCTATTTTAATCCCTAATACAATTAGATCTACATTTTATTTTTAGGTTTAAAAAAAAAATAGGAGGAGGAGGAGGAGTCAGTTTTTAGCATCAGGTCTGGAAACTCGTATTACCCAGAGTTATATACACGATTTCGAATTGCTTCCACCTGGCTCCCGATTTCTAGTTTTCACGTTTGCGGCTTATTCTCCTGCCCTATTGCTTTTCTCTCCTCCCCCTGCCCCCTCCCCGACGCTCCGCATCCCCTCGTCGCCTCCTCCAACCCACCCCACTCCCTACATACACTCGCATTTTATAGCGTAATCTGAGCGGTAGAGAACTCAACGCCGCAAATTCTTCCCTGACTCGGGCGTTAAACCCGAAGTCCCAAGCACGGTTCTCAGACCTCACCCGGGAAAATCAGAATAGGAAAGCAGACCCAATTCCTGGCCTCGTGGGGGCAGGGAGCCCAGAATGTTTTGCCTGATGCCAGGCTACAACCCTGAGCTCGCGGGAACTTTTTTTTTTTTTTTTTTTTTAACTGTTCCGGACCTGTGTGTTAATTATTTTTAAAGGCCAAAACGGGGAATCCGGTGTTTTGAAAACCACCCTCACGGAGTCTAACAGACAAAAAGGTCTTCCTTGCCTTCCTCGGACTTTCTCCACCCCTCAAGCCCACTCTTAAAACTAGTCACTACTAAAACTGAACTCTTCAAATGTGCATAAATCTCCAAAAGTCTCCGTAATCCCAAATTATTTCTTTTCCCCACTCTGTCTCAATTCTTTCTGTCTCTATTTTGTTTCTTTCTACGCCCTTAATCCGGCCTCCTCAATTTCCTCAGCTCATTCCTTTGGCAAAGTCCTCAGTGAAGTGCACGGAGAGAGATGTTGGCAGCAAGCAAGGGTTTAGATTTGTCTGCAGCCTGAGCAGCTGGCGCCTCCGTGGCTGCCCGGAGCCAGCCACTTTCCCCGGCTTCGAAAGCACCAAGGTCTCCGCCAAACCAGGTTTGGCTTCCTGTTCTCCGACCTTTTATGTTTCTCATTTAAACAATCTGTATCCCCAGATCCTTCTCGTCCGCCCTCTGTGTGGATATATATATATATATATATATATATATATATATATATATATATATATGATTTTTTTTTCCGTAATTTCAAGCCCCAAACTAAAAATCAGCGCACAATTTCCCTGCCTGCCTGCCGGAACCTGACGCCCGGGATCCCACCGAGGCTGCGTTTGTGCGACCTGGCCGCTGACTTTCGGTTTGGGTCCCAGGCCCAAGTGGGAATGGGTAGGGGTCCTGCAGCTGTTTCCGTACCTGTGTGCGTCCTTTTGTGGATCTTTAAGTTCTCGGAGCGCGCGAAGACCTTGCCACAGCCAGGGAAGGGGCAGGGAAAGGGCTTCTCCCCCGTGTGCACGCGGATGTGGTTAACCAGTTTGTATTTGGCTTTGAAGGGCTTGCCCTCGCGCGGACACTCCTCCCAGAAGCAGATGTGATTACTCTGCTCCGGGCCACCTACGTGCTCCACGGTGACGTGCGTGACTAGCTCGTGCATGGTGCTAAAAGTTTTGTTGCACGACTTTTTGGGGTTGGCCAGCTGCTCGGGCTCGATCCACTTGCAGATGAGCTCTTGCTTGATGGGTTGGCGCATGTAGCGGAAGAAGGCGCCGGCGCCGTGATGCGCGGCCATGTTCACGTTCATGGGCCCGTAGCCGTGCAGCTGCGGCGCAGCGTAGTGCTCGGAACGCGGGCTGGTCACCTGGCCGTACTGCTCCGGTCGCGGGTACATGTCCCCCGAGAAGCCGAGCCTCATCTGCCCGTTGACCACGTTAGGCGACGCGTGGCCGGCAGCCTGCTCGTGAAGCCCTGGGAAGAGGAGGTGGCCCGCGGCGTCCGTGTGGCCGTGTGGGCCCCCGAAGCCCCCGGCCGATGCAGCAAAGAGGCTGTGCTGTGCGCTGGCTGCCGCCGCCGCGTCGCCAAAACCCCGGTTGCGGAACAGAAAGTCCCGCGTGGAGTTGAAGGCTGCGCTGGAATAGGAGCCGACGTGGCCCGGGTGATGGTGATGGCCCAGGGCCGCAGCAGCCGCGTAGCCTGGCGCCTGAGACGTGAAGGCTGTCTGGCCGGCCGAAGCCAGCTCGTGCGAACTAGGGTTGAGCTTGAAGGCGCCCATGCCGTCGGCGAACGGGTTGATGCCCAGGCCCACGTCTCGTTCGGCCACGTCGCCCGCGGAGTGGTGGCGGGACGCGCCAAAGGTGGTCACGCCGATCGCTGGGTACTGGGGGCCGGCGTCCAGGAGCATCGTGGCTGCTCGGGGCGAGCCCCGGCCTCCCCCGCCCCCCCCACCCTCGCCAGCCGAGGAGGGAAAATCGGGAGGAGGAGGAGGAGGAACAAGAGGAGGAGGAAGAAGAGGAAGAAGAGGAGGAGGGAGGAGGAGTCGACCCACCTCGCGAAGTCCTAGCCTGCAGGCAACGGCGCGGCGCGCCCGGGCGTTGGCCGGGCCAAACGCAAAGTAGCCGGACGGCTGCGGGCCGCGAGTAAGACAGGCTCCAGCGCCCGCCAGGCAGACCCTGCCGGCCCGGCTCGCACTTTCTCGCCGCTTAGTCTCTGCCGGGAGGGCCGCGCGTCAAGGCTGCCCGGGGAAAGGCATGGAGCATCTCAGCCCCCCAAAAAAACTTCCTCCTGGATTTGTAGCATAGAGGAATGTGAGCGCCAGAGCCGCGACAGCTTCGCTCTCTCTCCGCCTCGCGCCGCGCGCCCCTCCTCACTTCTCCACTAGCCCCTCGCTCTTTCTTTTCTCTCTCTCTCCTTTCTCTCACGCTCGCCTCCTCGCTCCTTCACTCTCCTTTTTTCCCTCTCTGCTTTTTGCAAAAAAAAAAAAAAAAAAAAAAAAAAAAAAAAAAAAAGTGGGTGGGGGGAGAAGAAAGAAAGAAAAAGCCAAAGAAAAGGCGCAAATCATGCACAATATTGTCTTTTGCGGTTTATCTTCCTGGGGAGAAACTTTCACCTCCTCAGCCGGGCGGTGAGCGCGAGACTGATAGCAGCAATCATTCCTGCAGATAAATGAATTGAAAGGACGACACCGTCCCCCCCTTGATGAATGGGAGCAGGGGGAGGTGTCACGTGCTGCCGACGCTGGCGCCCATTGGTGCGTTTGCACTCCCCCCGCCCGCAGCTGCCGCGCCAACGGAGGGCGCGCCGAGGCGCCGCGCGCAGCTCATTGGCCCGCCCGCCTCATCAATCCCAGGTATTGTAAAGCGCTTGACATCCCCTTTTGACAAACCAGGGCTGCCAGGAGTAGCAACTTTTTTTTTAGTCAAATTTTTTCCCTCTTCTCACGGAAATTTTTTTTTCTTTCCTTTTCTTTTTTTCTTTTTTCTTTTCTTTTCTTTTTTTTTCTTTCTTTCTTTCTTTTTTTTTTTTTTTTTGCCACGATGTCTTTTCCTTCTCACAGTCATATACATTCCTCCTTCTCCCTTGCCCCCACCACCCCTGCGCGGCCCTTCCCGAAACCTACTCTTCGCTGAGCGATTAGAGATTTCGGACCTCTCCGGGTGCAGGAGGCGGGGATGGGGCTGGTAAACACAGCAAAGGCACTTCCAGAATGTCCCGATTCAGCAACTTTCTTTTCTTTCTTCCCCCTTCCCCCCCGCTTCAAGGGCAGCAAAAGAGGCTTTTGTTATTTGCTCCTTTTGAAGTTTGTTTCCCTCTTGCTTGGTCCCCCTCCTGTTTATAATTTAAGATCTTGGGAGCACACGGGCACTATGCTCTCTTTACAAGAAATGTAATTTCTCAGTGTAACCGGTAGCCTCTGTATTTCTCGCTTTTATCTAATCAGACTTCCTGCACCACCGCACCCCCTCCCAAAACACACACACACACACACACACTCACATTCACACACACAGGTGGATGAACGCTTAAGTTCCCAGGTTATTGAGGTTTGAGTTTTTTAATGGCAAATTTGAAATGTTGTTGTCAGTTTCCTTTACTTTTTCCCTGTCTTGCATTATTTTTCTCTTTTCTCCCTTTCCGTTGTCTCCTTCGACTGCCCCCGCTAACCCTGTCTCTCCTCACTCCTGTTCCCTACTTGGGCCCCTTTCATTCAGGTAAAACTGTAAATTTCCCAATGCGCCATTGTTCCCTTGGGCTGCCCAAAGCTCCCTAGAGATCCCCGAATACTTTTTTGGTATTTAAATCCCCAGTAGATAGGACCAATGTAAATTTTGTGACATTCAAACCTTTTCTAGTTCACAAATCAGTCACCCTTGTCACAGTTATTGAAATTCCGCAACTCGCCACACCAGGACGGTGGAAAAAGCGGGCGCGGTCTTTGTTGCCGACCAGGCTTTTGATCGCCAGAGAAAATTTACTTACCTTCAGATGAGTGAGCAGAAAAAGAAATAACACTCCCTTTGATTTAGTTAGGAAAATGCAGACATTTGGATTCAGTGCAAACATACAACACTCGCTTGTTTTCGCGATGCGGCCCTCGATTAACCTGTCTTTGCCTAGCGCAAAGTCTATTCAACAACTGCGCGTAGTTTCTTTTTGTCCCTTCCACAAAGAGCCATTGACTATATATTAAAATGATTGTTGAAAGGTAGGGGAGTATGGTACTTAAAAGCAGGAAAAAAAAAATCCCTGTGACTCAATCAATTAAGCCGAGCAACATTTATGCATTTCAAAAAATGCACGCGGATGCGGGGGGTTGTGGGGATGAAGGTTGCATTTCTCCGCAGCTCTGTTTAAAACCCAACAGTCCTGGCCGAGGGTTTAGCTGAAGCGTCTGCATATTCATTAGGTCTAATTATTTTCTAGTAAGGAAAACACAAAAAGCCAAGAGTCGGAATCCTTCAATTTACCCTTTGTTTCTAACTTCATTTGGCTTCTTTGCAGCTGAATCAAAGCCCTAAACTCTTTTTCCAGACAAAGAAACCTCAACTCATCCTTTCACAGGCGGCCCGGTTAGGAAACTCACCAGTGCCCCAGCGAGAGGAAAATGAAAATGAATATATTTTTTGCCCTGACGCCAGCGCTGACTGCACCGGCTGGAGGAAGGCAGGGTCAGCGTCCGCCGCTCCTCGCCTGTCTGGTTTTCTGGTCTTCTCACCGACTAGATTCTCGCTTGGGGCTGGCCGGCCGGACTGCCCTTTCCATGGGCTGTGCTTGCTCACAAGTCGGCTTGGGTATCCGAGATGATTTCCCGGTGCCTGAAGGGACCTGACTGAGCATTTGTGCTTGTGCTGGGAAATAGAAATTCGAGAAAAAAAAAAAAAAATTGTCCTGTTCCCATCAACAAGTCTGAGTCTAGCAGCCCAACATTTCCCACCAACTTTGAGTGGAATGGAATGAGGAGTGGAGGTAAGGAAAGGACTGAGGCATTTTCAAAAATTATTATACACTTCGTTAGAAAAAAAAAAAAAGATATATCGGAGCAACTAAGTCTTTCTACCTACAAGGGGAAGTTGGATCCTACTTCCCCTAGAGTTGAGAAAACCTCATCTGCAAGAAGTTTTCTCTAGAGGCTGTATTCCTCTCAGTAGGGAGAACATATATTGAACCCACCTCGTCCGCCTTTCAGGAAACACACGCGCGCGCACACACACACACAACAAGGGAGGGGACCTAAGGGGGAAGGGTAGCTGTTGGGAGGGGGAGAGGGAAAATAATTCTTCAAAAAAGAAAAGTCAGTCTTCTCCTCTCCAGTCTGTGGAAAATCCAACGGGGACGTTTACAAGAGGATATTTTTAGGAAACACATCCAAATACACAGGGGTAAGAGTGAATGTGAGAAAAAAAAAAAAAAAGTTGTGGGTTGTAGAAGTTATCAAGTGGGATTTGCGGCGCTCTCTGCAGGAAACGCGAGCGGCTCCAGTTCAAAGCCACATGCACCAACGTGACATATAAGCCATTAAAATATCATCCTGACGGCTCATTTCTGCTTCATCATACATTCCCTAACTGCTTCCCGAAAGCTGGAAAAGGAGAAATGAAGGATGACCGCCTCGCTGGAACCACAAAAGAGAGGCTTGGAGGGGTTTGTGGTCCCCTCTCAGCCACCCCGAAATGATGTGCAGAAATGAGGCGATCCTGGCAACAGGTGGAGTGGGGTAAGTGCGTGAGTCCAGGGGGCAGACAGATGAGACCTGTACCTCCAGCGACCGGGTAGCAAGTGCCCTCAAGCGGGCCACTGGCACCCAAACCCCAGTGGGGGAAGAGGCCCAGCCAGTCTTTCTGCCCCATCTCCTCCTTCACCCCCCCCCACAACCGTGGATACAGGCCCCACCCCACTGACAATGAGGGGAGGAGGGGGGCCCTTCTGCAAAGGGGCAGCGCCGAGGATGAGTCCATCCCTTCTTCCCAGGAGGAGGGAAAAGGGGGAGAAATGGGGCTCCCACTGGTACAGGAACCAGGAGCAGTTTGTTGCCTGCCTGTCTTCCCTTCTCTCCTTGTAAATTGCCTGGGTGCCCCACCGTGGGCACAAGAATGGAAGTCGTGGCCCAGAGCTTCCCTCGCGAAAAATGAACAAGGCGGGTGCCGGGAGGGGGGCTTTACAGGCGGTATCTCTGCTCTGCCCCCAAGGGGATGGCTAGGAGGGTCTCTGCTTCCCCTCTCCAGGGTCAAAGAGCCAAGTTAGCCCAGATGGCAGCAAGACGACGGAACTTCTCCGCCCCAACCTGACGGCAGATGCCGCCTGAGTCACCTCCGGGCGGCTCCTAGCCCTCCCTCATCCTGGTCCTGCCTCAGGAAGCTGACTGCTGGGATCTGCTCTCTGCGCGCGGCCAGCAGTGGGTTCGGGACTTGGCTTTCTTTATCTCCAGTGGGAACAAGAGCAGCAACTAGCTCTCTGGGGAGCAGGCCGCAGCTCCTAGGATTCTGGCCCCTAGCCTAGGCCCAGGGACATTGGAAATTAGGGGCAAGTGAGGAGGAAACAGAGCTGAGCTGTGAAAGAAAGCTAGGACTGGCTCAAAGGTTGGACCTGAAAGTTGGGGCTGATGGATGGCCCATGGCAAAGTCTTAGGAAAGCGGGGGGGCTTTGGAGGGTTGCACTTCGACCGTCACCGTCTTCAGGAAACTCTCTTTGGATTCCAAGGTTATGTTTTCCCCGCTTTCCGACAGTATTGGCCTGGCAGCGACCCACACCACTGCACGCCGCTCTTTTTTCTCCTCTTACCCGCCTGCAGGTTGGGGGAGGGGTGATTCAAAAGGAGGGCGAAATGCCAAGCCTGATCCTGCAGGTGATCTACTGATACGAACTCTATTCTGGGCACCCGGAGGCTGCCCACACTTACTTCAGCCCCGAGCTGGGAAACCCAAGCTTCTCCCTCTAGAGAATAGGAGAATGAGTAAAAGCCCCTGCACAATCCAGTCTCAGCAAACTCCTGGCCCTTGAGGGTCGAATGGAGGGAAGCCAGGAAGGTGCGGGGTGCAGATGGGGAAATCAGGCAGCGGGCAAAGGCCGAGGTCAGTTTCCTCTCTGGCTCGGAGCTCCCAGCCAGCTTTCAGGGTTTTTGCTCTGCGCCCGCCAGCGACAAGTTACAGCGGAGAGGTGGGCATGCCTTTCCCGCTGCCGGCTAATCAGTAAGCAGCAGCTCGGGAACTGAAGTCTCTAACTGCAGCTGACCTCTGACCTTGGGTAGTCCTGCGCCGGCTAGGTCGGCCCCACAACTTGCAGCTTCCGAGGCTCCCCCAAATAAAAATGGTGCTTTTTGCACCTACCCACTGTCCCACCTTTTTGGCTCTCCTCCGGCACTATCAATCACTGGAGCTCCCTGGCACCAGTTCCTCTTCTCAAGGTGGGGGCAGAAGGGCAGATTCCAAAAAGTCTCCAGGATGTGCTATGGACTGGTAATTAGGAGGCCGTGGTTGAGGTGGGGAGCAAGCCTTTGGGGAAAACGAAACTGAGTTTCTACATGCCGTGGTTATTTGAGACCTCAGGTCCAGGGGCCTCAGGATTGCTCCCAAATTTTCTCACCTCTCCTTCAGCAAGATGACTGGCTTGTTTGCTAAGCAGTGTCAGAGTTTGCACGAAAGGAGATGTTTACCCTGGTTCCCTGTGTAGGCTGGGTGATGGAAATGCTACAGAGAGACTCCTAAGGTCCCAGTTGCCTGCCCTAGCCCGATCTCTGCAACATTTGTTTGCGTGTCTATGGGTCTGCAGTGCACAAAAGGCTGACAAGACCTGGAGCAGAAGTGATCCATACCTCTTAGAAGTTGGGTTGGAGCAGCCTTATGGGTGGACAGAGATCTCTAGGGAACCTCACACCCATTTCCCCCAGAAGCAAAAGAGTAAATTCTATTGTTGCCAACCAACCAGGACTTCTCCATGCCAGACATCCTGCCATGAGGAAATTTCAGAGCGAGGACGCCCAGCATGCCGCCCTTCTGTAGGAATGCAAAGTTAGGCCTCCTTTCTTTCCTGATTTGCACTGGAAGGAGCTTATTACCTTTGGGGAAGAATGCCTTTTGGTTAGAAATAATTGAAAATAATAATACCCTGTGGGAAAAGGTGAGTCTACCCCCCTGCCTCCCAGGCCTGGACCTAGAAAAGAGGGGAGATAGAAAGGTAAAAGCTGCCAAGCTAGTTGGAATTCTTGTTGGAGGTTGAGGGGGAGAGAGAGAGAGATCTTTGTGCACAGAGAACTGGATACCCTTTAAGATAACAGAGTCCTACTTGGATTTGGCCCGTGGTTCAACAAGTTAAACAACTGCTTGTTCTGTGGGCAGACATCCCCATTGACAGAGGACTTGCTGTGTTTGTCCAGCCTGAGACCTTTTCAATGACTGTTTTTCTTTCTAGGCCAAATTGAGGGTGGGGGCCGGGTAGATGCTTCTGTTTGGCTGCTCAACTGCCTCAGCCTTGCCTGACAGGATGCAGAGGTCCTCAGGATGGCTTTAAGTATTTAAGGCGGCCAATGGCTTGGTAGTTTTAACTGCAAAGTGAATCTGATAAGTAATGTGTACATCTTATGGGAGGTGTTATTTCTACCCTTCTCAAATATGAAATGTGGATGATTTGAACCAAATGATTAAAATTATACCTTTTTAATCTGACAAATTTTATATTAACTTTAAAAAGTCAACCGGTGATGAATCCCAAATGGGTCTGGGGTGTGGGAAATGTGAGGCTAAGGAATTCTGCACCACCACAGGCAAAGCAGGATTTGAAAACCTGCAAAGAAATTCCTCTCTTCTTGGTTCCAACAGTTATAAATCAAATTTTAACTGCTAACCTCTCAGAGTTCAGTAGACTCTCCCCACCACACCTCACTAAATTTCAGTTAATAAACTTCAGAAAAATAATAAGATTTCTTATACAATTAATTCAAATTCGAAAAGCTACAGATTTTTGAGCACTGACTAAAAGAGAGCTTACTTCTGATTGCAAGGCAGAACAACAAAGGAGTTTCAAATAAAAACCTAGCTGGGAAATTATAATTTTTCAATGTTTTTATCACCAAAGATATATAATTTTGCAAAATGGGCAGTTCCCGGCAGAATCCTTTTCTTTAGCTTCAAAATTTGAAAATGATCAAAGAAAGACCGAAGGATCTTCAGATCAACACCTTCTTTTGTTCATACATTCAAGCCACAGAATGTTGCCACACAGATGTATAAAATTGTTTAACTAGTGACTGTCACTCTTTTCTTCCCAAACAGGCTCAAAGTCAGAAAATGAGATACAAGACATCCTTGGTGATGAGGAAACGATTACGGCTTTACCGAAACACTCTGAAAGAGTCAAGTAAGTTAAAATCCTCCTTTGAATATTGGTTTGCTAGTTTCTTTTCTTCTTCTTTCTTTTCTTTTTTTTTTTTTTTTAAGTAGGAAGTTTTGTTTTGTCTTTCGTTTATGTTGGGTTGAGAGTTTGGGTGGAGTTTCTTGAGTTCAAACGAAACTTAGAACACCTTGGTGTTCAATACATTTGCACACAAATCAATGACACAACGTCCCACCAGCAGCCGGCTAATCCCCCTCAATGCCTACTCATCTGGACGTTCCAGAATTAATATTTGACGATTCTCTCATTGAAACTACCACCCCTGACCTTCTGCAATTCCACTGTCACGTTATTCTATGACATATTCATCTTGAATTCATTTCCAGACAATTTGATTGGAATGAGGTTTGACATGTATTGGCTTCCATGAAAGAAGCAGACTTTGATCTGGATGATGGGGTTTACATGATATACATCATCTTTACCAGGGATACCAGCCTTGTGCAATGTGGTAGCGACGAGGTTCCCACAATGTGGTGTCTGACCAGGGAGTGACTGACAGCTGCTCTGTCAGGAATACCTTCATTGTGAAGAATTTAATTTAATATTCCATTTAGAATAAGCATATGATTTAGGGTTGGGTGTTTTCCCTTCCAGGCGTCTAGTTTTCCTCATTTCAACTATATCACTAGCTGATGGTTGCCTCCAAAGATGTTCCCTCATTGGTAGGCAAAGGAACCTTCTTAACCAAAGTCAAATAGACAACTCAGGAAATGGCTCTCTATATTATTTGGGGATGATTTGATGGCAAAAGTCTCAAGAGAGGTATGAATTATTATGTAAATTCACTTATTTCGATTCCTTAATGCTGTTTTGGAAGGTCCAAAAGCAATGTTTCCTAAGCTTTTGTCACAGGATGCTTTGTAGAATCCTTGCTTGGAAATTAAAGCCAATCCAAGCATATTTTCTTCCATACTCAGTTCCATTAATGATGTTTAAAACTCAAATTTCCATAGCAGAGGAGAAGAATATCCTCCTTTATTGCCAAAATCCTAATAGATCTCATCTCCTTTGCACAATTTGGGCTTAGAAATATGGATGGGCTCCTAGGGCTTATGTTATTTCTTTGCATAAAAATAGAGACAACCTCCCTCTGTAGGAATCTTGAAGTCTGTCTGTGACTAGCCTTTAAAGAAATTTACCTCTGTTTAGGATTGCAACTGGACAGAAACAGGGAAGAAAGAACTGAACAAGTGACAATTGATTCAGATGCAGAACATTTAAATGACAAGACTTGTTTCTAGCCAGGTTCTATACAGTGGCCCTCAAATGAGTAGGGCCCAGCTGCTGATCTGGGCATAACTTACAACTAATAATCATCATTTAATTTAGCATTGATTAAAACATTAAAATGGAAAAATAGCCGAGCTGTTGATTTGAAATATCCTCTTTTTTTTTTTTTTTTCCTTTGCAAGAGAGTGAGATCAGACATTCAAACCAGCGATTTAAGGAGCTCTGGCAGATGCTAGGGCCACCAAATGTTCTATTTCTAGAAAGTAGAACTAGGAAATCACTTGTTTATGCCATTATATTTGTCTGGGTAGGGTGAGCAAAAGTGCTTAGGGCATGATTCTGGGCACTGGTTTGCAGAGGCTCTGAAGACTGAGAGACATTTGGGGTCTAGTGATGCAATACGCTCCAAATAGGTCCCCATGAAAACAAGCTCCCAGTGCTTCATTTTGACATCTGCTAAAGATCTGTGGGTTGTGAGATATTCTTTTTCTCTACAAATGAAGCAGAAAACTAGACTTAACAATGCTATAGCTCCAGGCATGGGTAGGAATAGAATGTGTCAGTCAAGCATTTGGTGTTGGGGATATGTATAGTGAGATATTTCTGGAAAAAAAAAAATCTGAAGACCATTGAGGAGACACCATTCCTTAGCCTGCTCAATTGATAATATCTGTAGTCTGGGTTCCCTGCTTCCCAGGCTCTGGAAGACTCAAAATAATCTCTCTAAAGACTACACTCTGCCTCTCAGATGTTGATGCCCTATCACCTTTAACTGGATACTGCTTTGGGGCTTATTTCAAAGATAGACCTTGAAGACCCCTATGTAATTGCCCAAAGTTCCTTGTCTGTAAATATTAGTTGTACAATTGGTATTCCCTTATTGCTGTCTCTGGGGAAATGCCCTTCTAGGAGAATGTCTGGTCCCGTTGCTGGGTTTAGCCAACCAAGATATAGACCATATGCCTCGAAGGAACTTCCAAAGATCAGGCAACCTCAGTGACCTGCAGGCCTACTGACCCCTGGCTACTCAAGCAAGAAGCAGCTACCCAAAATAGGTCCAGATGTTTTCAGCTTTCAAGAGAAAGCTGCATCTGGGAAGGAGCTCCATGGGGCCAGCCTACTCTCCATGATTTTGGCTGAATCAGATATGTTTGCCCTTTTGCTGCTGGCACAAAAAAGTCATACACAAGTTCAAAGCTTTTCAAAGGCAAAGTGACTAACAGAGAGTGTGTAGTATGCTAGCAGACTATGTGTATAAAACCTCTGTTTCTTATCCCTGGAGTCCAGAGAGTCAGTGGTTAGAACTCCAGAGGGCCCATAAACTTGAATGAGAAAAAAACGCATCTTTATTTTCACAACCTTCTATTAGAAAGTTAGTGTTTTCTTCTATGATGAATATGTGCAGCAAATACTGGACTATTAGGAGTTCAACAGACTCACCAAGCTTCCTAAGGGCTCCACAGCCTCAAACAACCAAAATCCCTTCTTCTCCTGTCTGTCCATACTGTTATTCAAAGCTTTTGATGGAGGTGGGGTCACAGTGTATATATTAAGAAATCCGGTGGGTGCAGTGGCTCACACCTGTAATCCCAGCACTTTGGGAGGCTGAAGCAGGCAAATCACCTGAGGTCAAGAGTTCAAGACCAGCCTGGCTAACATAGTGAAACCCCGTGTCTACTAAAAATACAAAAATTAGCTGGGCATGATGTTGGGCGCCTGTAATCCCAGCTACTTGGGAGGCTGAGGTGGAATAATCACTTGAACCTGGGAGGCAGAGGTTACAGTGAGCTGAGATCATGCCATTGCACTGCAGCCTGGGTGACAGAGCGAGACTCTCTCTAAAAAAAAAGAAAGAAAGAAAGAAAGAAAAAAATCCATGTTTGTGCAAATCAGAGTCTTAAAGCTAAAGTGAATGAGTTTGACAAACATTCTGAACTGTTAGTTGTAGATTACCTAGGTTCCAGGGAAGAAAAAATATTTTAATTGCCAGACAATTGCAGAAGTGCCCCTGCACTTAAACCTAAATACCACAGAAGCTGAATACTTTCGGTGTTAAGATGTGGATAGTAAAAACAGCTGGGCACGGGGTTTCAGAGAAGAACGCACTCTGGCTTTTGTTTTGCTTTTCGGAGCCCTTCATGGGTTCAGTCCAGAGTTGCCTAGACAATTGCATCATTCAACATACACCTGTGAGGTGGGGAGATGTGAAATGACTCATTGAGATGTGGAAACCTTTCGCTGGAAACCTGGCCACACCACTGCTTGGATGAAGGGAAGACAGGGGAAGGATCAGAGACTTGGTGGCTGTTGGTGGAGGAGTAAACCGTGGGAGAAGGTGAAAGCCAGGGAGGCATATCCTGAGAGTCTGGTCTCAAAACTGCTGTGTGGAAGCCCTTGGTTTTGAGAGTAGGGAGTGGGGGTCTGGCAGTCAAATACTCTTCTGTTTTTTGTTTTGTTTTGTTTTTAATACTGACAGAGTATCTATTGGTAGAGTTATCTAAGCTCTTCCTGTAGGAGGAGCAGAAAGACTTGGACGTGTCTAAGTGGAGAGAAATTGTTGTGGAAGTTAATCCCTCCCTAAAGTGCACCCAGGGGAGGAACAATGTATTAAATGAAGGTCTCAAAGAATCTGCCAACTGTTATGCATCAGTTAATTATTTAAAAAAAGAAATTTTTTTTAACCCTTATTTACCGACCAGGAAATGTAAAAGAATAGTCCTTGGTGCTGGGGATAGGGGGAGGGGCAATTCATTCCATTTATATTCAGCGTTGCTGGTAATCTGCCGGAACTTCTAGCCTCTGCTAAGGGGTATGGGATATTTTACTCAATCTTTAAAACTTTTCTTAAAAATACAAGCCTTTCTCTGTTTGGGGGGCACTATTTATGGCCGCCAGGGAAGTCCAAGCACTTAGACTGGCATTTTCGGCTGCAGCGACAAGGTAGGAGTCCTGGCCAGCAGCCCTTTAAATCCCCGGACGACGCAGCTGATCTTAGCCGGTCCGCTCAGACAAAGGACACCCTCCTGCCCCCAAAGCCCCCCAATCCCCCGCCTCTCGGCTTTTGCCACACTCGACTGGGCCAGAACTTAAGTTTTTTTCAACCGATCGACCCCCGTCGCACCAAAGTGGCCCCCCTAGCACTGGAGGGCATCTTGTGGGAGGCAGCCTGCAGGCCCTCTCAGAGCCTGGACGGGGAAACGCGGCGTGCACTCTCTAGAGAGGCCTAAGACGAGCTAGGAGGAAGCAGAGGCAGCTTGGACCGCAGGCAACAAGTAGCCGAAGCTGAAAGTGGAAGTCACCCTTAAATCCCCTTTCCCAGAGGCTCCTTACGACGGCAGGGTATAGCGCTCAGCATCCCTGATTGGCCCAGGGAGATTCCGGAGCGAAAACCTGTTTCTCCTGGATGCACGCCCGACTCCTTTGTTTCTTTGGAAAGCCGGCCCGCCGGTGGGTGTGACTTGTGGCGGGGCGGGTCCTTTCAGGAAGGCATGGGTTCGAGCCCAGCCTTTCCAGGCCGTCACCACTTCCCGCTTAATCCTGTCCCTGGTAAGGGCCAGATCCTTGGGTATCGCGCGTCTTTGAGCTCTCCAACACCGGGGAGGAGGGGCCTGCAAGGCTAAATGGGAAGAGAGTATAGAGGAAAGAGAGGGGGAGGGGAGAAGCAAGGAAGACGAAGTGAGGTAGAGGGTTTGGGGAAAATAAGAGAGACGAAAAGAACCCGAAAGATGAGGGAAACGAGACATTTCGGAGAAAGCCAAAAAATAAAATTAGGCTCAACGACTGCTAGCCTAGGAGTTTCTCAGCTCCTGGCCCCCGAGTCAGCAGTTTCCTTTGGTCCTTCGATCCCGACCCCCTCCTCTTGCAGTCTACAGGGACAAACTGCCCAACCAGACCGCCATCTCTGCGCACACTATGCTAGCCATCAGCCCCGACTGAGGTCCCGAGAGGACTTTAGGCGCAGCGCAATGCTCCCTCCCCAAAGTTGTGGTGAAGAGTGGCATAACCCAGTCCCGAGTACTTCCAGGAGCCCTGAGTCAAAACTGATGCACTCAGCTTTCCGGAGAGGAGGGGGAGGAGGCTCAAGGGGAGAGAAAAGGATTTGTGCCCAGGTCAGAGCGCATGAGCAGTAGAAGCGTGAGATGCTGTGGGGGTGGGGTGAGGGAGGGAAGGAGGGTGTGTGTTTGAGGGAGAGGTGTGTGAGGGGGTTGGGGGTGGAGCGAGGAAGTGAGAGAGAGAGAGAGACCGTCCGCGTGCGGCAGGACCTGTCATCACTGACGTAGGACCCGGCCGCTGGCCAATGGGCGACCCAGGCAATTGTTCCTCTCTGTGGGTCCCGGCCACAGCCCTGAATCTCTATTGACTTCCTAACGCGCCCTGCTGCTACTTCTGTAATGTGCAGGATTTCGCGTAGGCATTAATAGCCAAGGGGGTAGGCGCGCCCAAATCCAAACCTTGAGAAGAAGGAGAGAAAGAAAGAAAGGAAAAAAAAAAAACTTTACAGAAGTTTTTTGTGTGGTTTTCCTTTCCCCTCCCCACTGTCAGGTGGCAGTGGTGTTAGTGGCCCGGTACAGGGAGCTCCGGGGAACCTGGGCCGGCATGCAGCCGGTCGCTCTCTCCTAGCCAAGCAGGGCACTGAAAATATATATGGCTGGGGCGCTTCCGAACCACCACCACCTCCAACACCATCATTTCTATCACCTCCACTCCCCGGCAGGGCACCGTGCCCCGGAGCGCCCCGGGGTGTTGGCTGCCAAAGTGCGCTTGGGGCTCAGGTCCTACCCCTCTGGAGCAGAACCCCCAGCAACCCACAGACTCAGCCCTGCGCCTTCCATTACCCCTTACATCTACTGTGCGACTACCATCCCTCTCCAGCTCATGGCACCGCAGGGGACCTGGCCGAACAGCAATCCGGTCCAACGGCGGCGGAGGTGTTTGGCCTTGCTCTGTCCACCCGGTTCACTGCTGGCGCGGTCTGGCTCTGAGTTCCACGGCTGACTGCAGAGTCCGTAGTGCGTCTGGGCTGGGCCTGCCCCCCGGGGCCCAGGGAAGAGCGCGCAGCCCACCCCACCGGTTCTCATGCGTGCTATTTGTTTCGACAACAGGTAGCAGCTCTGGACACCATGGCCCCCAGCTCGCCGCCGCCTCCAGCCCCTCGGTGTTCCCGAGCCTCCATGAGGAGCCTCCCCAGGCCTCCCCCAGCCATCCTTTGAATGGACTCCTGCGTCTGGGGCTCCCTGGAGACATGTACGCGCGGCCAGAACCCTTCCCGCCAGGGCCTGCGGCCCGCAGCGACGCCCTGGCAGCTGCCGCAGCTCTGCATGGCTACGGGGGCATGAACCTGACGGTGAACCTCGCTGCGCCCCACGGTCCTGGCGCTTTCTTCCGCTACATGCGCCAGCCCATCAAACAGGAGCTCATCTGCAAGTGGCTGGCGGCCGACGGCACCGCGCCCCCGAGCCTCTGCTCCAAAACTTTCAGCACCATGCACGAGCTGGTCACGCACGTCACCGTGGAGCACGTCGGCGGCCCGGAACAGGCCAACCACATTTGCTTCTGGGAGGAGTGTCCGCGCCAGGGCAAGCCCTTCAAAGCCAAATACAAACTTGTAAATCACATCCGCGTGCACACGGGCGAGAAGCCCTTCCCTTGTCCTTTCCCGGGGTGTGGGAAGGTCTTTGCTAGATCAGAAAATCTCAAAATACACAAACGAACTCACACAGGTCAGTATTCGGCGCTGTCTGTCGCGTGCGGACCCTCTGGGGAAGCAGGCCCTCGGGTCTGGATTTCCTCAAGTCCCAACTGAGGGGAGGGGGAAGATATTTCGGTGTTGTTACCATGAGCCAAGGCCATAAAATATTAATTATGCGCTTCTATTCTTAGAATCACAGAAGTTTCCGGAGGCTGTGTGTAGGGAGGATAGTGCGGGATTTCCGTTCTGGGGGGACAAGGGTGAACGTGCCTAAGACCCTGTGTGTGCAGACATGTGATCTCTGCTTAAGAGTTTGATTTTGAGATATTTAAAAACAGCATTGTTCCCCAAAGTCGTAAAGACATAAGAACAGCTGTCTAACTTTTTTCCTGGTCCCTTTGGAATTGCGGGGCAGAACTCTTCCACCTGTCCTCCTGATAACCTGGCCCACCTGGTCTGAGGGTTTACCAGGCCCTGGAGCCTTCTTTAGGAGTTGGGGTCGAATGGGCTAACTTTGTACCTATTTTTGAGCCTAGGTGGCCAGACACTAGGGATGTTTGGTGAACCCTCACTTTTGCTTTAGCACAGACCTAACGGGACCTAGCCACCTTAAATATCATTTACCAAGTTGTTAAGGGAAATGGGGACATGTGTCAACTACATCTGCTATTTCTAGTTAACAGAAAAAAAGGAGTCCCGTTTAAGAGCCTGCAAAATTGAACTCCTCTGGCCAGAGCATCTCTAATTAATGCAACTGCAAGGAGAAAGTTTTCACACTTCCAGGATAGCCTGTGAAGTTACATTAATTAGTTTAGCAGCCATTGTTTGTACTCTCCTTAGTTAGGGTTTTCTCGCTCCTCCTCCCTGGAAGTTTAAGAAATCAACATCTTCTCTCCTCCCCCATTTTGGGGGCAGAAGAAGGGGACTAGTGGGGACAGGAGAAAATAAAATAAATTCCAGCTTGGTGCCCCACTTCTCCTACTGCCCGGTGCCTTGCCTTACTCGCCCCTATTCTTGCTGGAACATCGACAATTGCTGGAGTCAAAGAACTGACTAAGGCTAGTTGTGCTAAAGCCTATCTTGTCCCCAAACTCTCCCTTCCCGGGGAAGGTCCATGGCCCGGACACTGGCACACGCGGAGACCAGACCAAAGTCCACTTGGAACCTGGCACTTTATTTCTAAAGCGTGTCTGGAAGTGTACAGTTTCCCTGAGCTCTTTTCAGGGTTTCCCACAATGTCGCAAGGATCTCACCCCCTCGCCCGAAGTTTTAGCTCCGGGAAGGGGCGGTAGGTCACTCTAGAATCCTGGCCCCAGGCCTGCTACTCCGGGAGCTGGCGGCGGACACCCGGAAGGTAGATTCGCAGTCCTGAGCTGGAGAAGGAACTCATCTTTAATGGCAGAGTTGTTGTTTTTTAAAACAAACAAACTTTTACAGCTCTTTGCCGGCCCACTGTTTGAAGTCTGTGAAGCAGAAAATGGTTAAATTCTTAGCACAGTCGACCTACAGCAGAGAAGCAAGTTCAGTGCGCCCGCGGCTGGCTCAGGTTTTCGTCTTTTCAGGACAGAATTTTGTGCATTCTTTCGGATCCCCTGATTCATTCCCGGTGGGGGTGGTGGTGGGGAGAACAACAAAAACAAACAAACAAAAACACACACTATCAACAACAAACTACAGAGTCTGGCCTGCTCGGGCATTTCCCTCAAATCCGCCTCCTAAGTAATAAAAAGAGGAGAGAGAGAGTGAGATAGAGAGAGAGAGAAAAAAATGTTTCTCAAATGGCAATAGACCTCAGTACAAATTATTCATGAAGACAGTTCTCGATTCAACAGGAAAATAATTGCCTTTTCAAATATTAATGGCATTTCATTTCCTCGAGTCGCGGAAGTGGCAAACAGGAGCAAATTTCTCAGGAGTTGAGATTCTCCCTGACCTGAATCCCGGGCCTGGCTTTGAAGGCGACTGTCCGCACCGAAAGCATTCACTTTGCGGCGGTCACAGCGATCCCGGAACAATGGTGCCTCGAGGAGGGAGGCGAGGGCCAGCTACCGCGGTCTGCCTGGCCACCGCCACCCAGCTTCTCTCCTGGGACCCCTCGGCCGGGGCCGGGAGCTCGTCACACCTTCCCCGGCGTCTGAGGGCGAGTCAGTGCTGGGGATCCGAGGTAGAGGAGAAGAGACCGCGCCGGGGCGCAGTCGCCGGGACAACCAGATCCAGCCACAAGTGCGAGAAAATGGCGCTGGCCCAGCTGCCCCGAGCTTCCGAACTTTGTCCCGCGGACCCGGCGCAGGGTCGGAGAGGAGGCCTTTCCGGGCTGCGGAGCCTCTGGGATGACAATCTGGGTCTCTCACAGCTCAGCCCCAGGCCTAGGACGCTCCGAGCGGGCTGCAGGGGCCTAGCCCAACGCTGCCTCTTCACATTCACCCACCCACCCAGGGCGCGGTGCAGGGAGCTGGAGGGAGGGGGAAGGACTGGAGGCCGGGAGTTGGCGGGGGGCGGGGGTGATGTCAAGCGCGGAGACCAGGGCGCCTCCTGCAGCTCCGGAGCAAGCTGGGGCGCAGCCTCACCTGGCCTCCAAGGGGCCTGCGAACTTCCCGGCTGCCGGTATCACTCATTGCACTGCTGTTTTCTCCTCTGCTCCTCGTCTGGAGCGAAATAATTGTTTTTGTTTTACGTGAATGTCCAGCGAGGCGCTCACGAGATCGGATAAGCGTTTGGCGGGATCTTTGTGGCGCGGGGGCGGGAAGGGGTTGTTGGGGAGGGGCACCAACCTCAAATTCCATTTCACCTCTGTTTTCTCAAACTAACCTTGGTTTCTTTTGCAGGCCCTGAATTGTACGGGTTTTTTTGTAAGGTTTTTTTTTTTTTTTTTTTTTTTTAAAGAGAAGGAAGAAAGTTTGGGTTTGCAAATGCTGGCAGGAATCAGAGGAGATAAAACGAGGGGCAAATAGGAACACTGATTTATTCCGCATCTTTCTCTCACTGTTTTATAAAATGGTGCCGGTGTTCCGCTAAATGGCAGGTGCCAACACCTTCCAGAGGGTTCAGTGTACTAACTGTGCTCCTGTAGGGTGGGAATCCAGCAACCGGGTGGTGCCGGAGACCCGGGCTCAGGAGGCGCTGATTGCGCAGAAGTGCGGATTGTGCGCAAACCTCTCTGTCCGAGCCTCCACAGGGCTCGGGAATTGGGGCTTTGTTTGTTCTAACCAGCCCCAGGAAAGCGCCTGTCTTTCCTGGATGCGGCGGGAGAAGCCACTACAAAGACAGCAGTTCTCCAACTGTGCGTCTTCCTCCTTAGCTAGACGCTAGGTAGCCGGTCCCTTAACTCAGAGCGCTGGGAGGCAGCCATTTGTTTAAAGCGCCCAGGAACCTTCTTCCCCCATTTCCGCAGCACTTGCAGCTCCGGCAGGAATCTAGGCTTCCGGATTCTCGGGATCCTTTTCTCTCCCACACGTCAGCGAGTTCAGGTGGCCGTGAGCTCCCCGATTGGGGCTCAGTCCGGCCAATATTATCACTCTAACGTGCACTCGCGCCTTCCCTCGGCTCTACAGGGCATCGCAGCCACCGATCCCAGCCCCTCCCGGGCCTATCCCAGCCACCCGGTCGCCCTCCAGTCTGCAGAGCCGGGCCTGCCCTGACAGCTGCAGCTGTTCTCTTCCCGAAGCCTCAGCGCTCAAGGGCGTGGTTGCGGTAGAGACCTCGGATCCCACTCGGCCTGTGCGGACCCTACTGCGCCAACCCCTCGTCTTAGGCCCGAGAGACCCGACAGCCAGGTGGGGGTGGTCTAGGGAGACTGGTCGACATCGCAAGTCAATTCGGACTGGGAGGGCCAGCTGCCCACAGCAAGGTCTCCGGGAGGCCTCTGGAGCAGCGTAATAAAATATTATTGCTGGCGAGCGTATCTGGAGGGATCCCGGACGGTTTAGGCAAGATTTGAAGAATGCTGCTAAATGTTTGCCCTCGGGGGGTAGAAGGGAAGAGGGAGGGGGATCCACATCCTGTAAAAATCTCCTCTGAAGTGAATCATTGCTCAGAATACCTTTCCCTGCAGCACGAATCCACTTTATGCACACATCATGTGCATCGGCTGCGCATCCTTAAATTATTTCATCGCTTTGGCGTTTGCGCAAAACCTACTTTAGTAAACAATTTGGGCCAGGATGGGAGTTGGGAGTGGGGGGGAGATGAACGGCTGGGCAGGGTAGGGGCAGAGACGTTTGGCTGAAACAGCAACTTTAAATCGAGCAGATGTGAGCTTCCCCGTTAACTATATTGTGAGCTCCTCCGTTAATGTATTTCCAAACAGAGGTGCTTCTGGTTCCAAGTGGAGAAAATTTGGAGGAAACAATCAGAGTGGATCAGGATTTTCGAGGATGAAAACTCGACTAAGATGGAGTCACTGTCGCTCCTCCTCCCTACCCTCCCCCTGAGCCCAGACCAGGAAGGCGGGAGGGATGGAGGCGCTCAGGAGAGTGCATCGGGGGCGCTCTCTGCACGAGGGAAAGGGGTGCTCGACTTGAGCACCTGGAAAGAGATTTCTGAAAATCTTTTGTAGTTCTTTTCCAGAAAATGAGAGACGAATTGGGGGGAGAGGGAGGGTGGCGAGCACTAATGTCTCTGCGTTGCCTCCGCCAGGCGAGAAGCCCTTCAGATGCGAGTTCGAGGGCTGTGAGCGGCGCTTCGCCAACAGCAGCGACCGCAAGAAGCATTCGCACGTGCACACTAGCGACAAACCATACACGTGCAAGGTGCGGGGCTGCGACAAGTGCTACACGCACCCCAGCTCGCTGCGTAAGCACATGAAGGTGCACGGGCGCTCGCCGCCGCCCAGCTCTGGCTACGATTCGGCTACACCGTCTGCCCTCGTGTCGCCCTCGTCAGACTGCGGCCACGAGTCCCAGGTGGCCTCCTCGGCGGCGGCGGCGGCGCGTAGTGCCGACTTGAGCGAATGGTATGTGTGTCAGGGCTTGGGCCCCACCGCGGCTGCCCCCGCCGCGATCCTCAGCCAAGAGCTACCACCTGGCCCTGCTGCTGCCGCCGCCGCCGCCTCCGGTATTAGGGCTGCCTCTGTGGTTGTTGCTTCCGCACACACCGGATGCAGAGTAGGCCACGTTTCTGAGGCATGAAGAGGGAGCGGGCGGAAGGAAGGAAGGCAGGCCGGCCACCTGTAATAGTTGCTAGAGCTCACTGAATACGCTAATATAATGTCCATTATTTTAAAAGATAAATATGGTCCCCCTATTTATTCTATAGTCACACTCAGCACCATCACCCCTACACGCGCCTTCATGATTATCATAAAGCCAGTGTTAGGGGTGAAAAGACAGGGAGATGGAAAAAAAATGGAGAATTTAGGTGCAATCCTGGCCACTTCAGATGACAAAAGTAAAGCCACAAATTTCCCGCATGCTTCGCAGGATGGGAAATATTTTTCTCGAGAACTGGGCCTCTCCCACCCCCACTCTAATACTTCCCTCCCCCACATTAATTCCAACCTCAGAAGTTCAGATCAACAGAAGGCGGCAAAGGGAATTCCAGAGCCGTTTTCTTGACTCCAGTTTCTTTCCTCTTTGCCTTCCTATGGTTTCCCCTTCCCTAGGTATCCTTTGAAACAAAGTATACACAAGTCTTAATTTTTCCGACCTCCTCTATAAAGGAGATAAGGGAGATTCATTGTCTTTTCAGCAGGGGGTGTGTGGGTGGTGGTTACACGCTGCCACCCCTATGTAGTGGCCTGGGCACACAGATAAATATCTGCCTGTCGTCCACAGACTCGATATACATTGTATACTTGGGGTGGCGAGTCAATTCAAAACAACAAGAAATACAGACAAAGGAACGCCAGAGAGGCTTCAGGATTCAATGCTGTGAGGCCTCCCCGGGCCCTTTTCCCACCCCAGCCCCTGTAGAGGCGTTGCCTGTGAAGTCTTCTAGGTTCTTGGGCTCCGGGTGTAGAGCGAGCTGATGACGTCACTGAGTCGAGGCCTCTAAAGTGGAGGGACCTGACCTAGGCGGCCGTGTCTGGGTGAATCGCGTCAATTCGGTGACGGTCTTTGTCAGTAATTGCACAATGTTGGTTTTATTTTTTAAAAAGTGTAGGAGAGACTAGAGAAATGATCAACAATAATAAATATTGTAAAGGCAAACAACCAGTGAGTCTAGATGGAATGTGTATTTGATATGCTGCGTATGAAGTCTCCAGAAAAAAAGAACCAGATGTTGAAGGAGGGGGCGAGAAAGACCTTTGCAATTGTTGCCAAAGGGAAAAAACTCAGGTCCTGTTTCCCACCCCTTCCCCCCCTCTGCAGGGAGAATAGGGCTGCCCCAAAATCCTAGCTACGATTTGAAGAAGAAGTAAAAGAAAATAAAATAGTAAAGCTATGGCAGATTCATCCCAGTTCCCTAAGAATTTGAAAATCAGTGTGTGTGTTGGGGAGGGAGGTGGGTTTTCTCTTTGGGGAGGGCCCCACAAAAGAGCTCAATTTTAAAATCTGAGCCCAACAAACAAGTCCTGGCCCTGCCACTAATAAATTTTCTTCTGCTCTCTCCTCTTCAGACACCATTAGACAATTAGCACTCCTGCTCACAGTCCCCACAACTTTCATCAGATGAAATAACGTCCTAACTGGAGTGGAACTATTTTTCTGACTCCAAATAAAAAATGCCATCTTCCAAATACACCCTTAGTGAATCCGTCCTTGAGAAAGGGAGACTGAAATTCCTGCCTCCCCCTAATACAATAGGGCCCAGAGGCTGCCTGACCCAGCGCGGGCAGTCGGCAACAAACAACTCTTTCCCATAGTCAAACGCCAACCCCACCGCTAAGGTGCAGAGGGCATTTGCGGAACTTACTGCTTCTGCCTATGTTTAAAAAGTCCCCCTTCCTGAAGTAGGACTCTTTCCTTTCTCCTCTGTTTCTAAGCCCCTCCCCCCCATTTTGCCTTCTATCCTAATCTAAAATAATGAAACAAAACAAAAATGTTTGGTCGGCCACTAATCGCCTTTAATTTTTCATTTGCTTGTTACAGATGTCCATCGCGTTGCTCGCAAGGTAATCTCGCTCCGCGCAGCTGAGCGCCCCGCATCTTGCGCCTGCTACATCAAAGGGCCCGCGCACAAAGCAGTGTTTCTTCGCCACGGTGCATCTTCATGGTAAGTTAGGATTTCTATGGCAATGGGCAAGTCTCACTGAAATCCTGAAAGGCCAAGCCTGGAGCCCGTCCAGGCTTTTCATTAAGGACATAATATTTACGTCTAACAGACCTTTTTTCTTGTGTATACAAGTATATATTTTTGTTTGACGCGGACTAAATCATTTTCATTTAATTTCCGGTAAACAAAACCCACGCGAATGGGTACTTGTACCCGATCATAATAAAAATGGATAATAATGTGAAGGAAGAAAAGAGCCGCTTGAATCGCCGCTCAGCCCCCTTTGTTTCTGCTTTCTGCGGTGATCAGAGGGCGCATTTGGGTTTGATGGCGAGTTTCTAAAGGCGAGGAAATGGTTTGTAAGAGGGGAAAGAAAAGGAGAAAGGTCTAATCAAGCTTGGGTTGTTC
Source organism: Macaca nemestrina (assembly GCF_043159975.1). Taxonomy (NCBI): domain Eukaryota; kingdom Metazoa; phylum Chordata; class Mammalia; order Primates; family Cercopithecidae; genus Macaca; species Macaca nemestrina. The sequence continues at coordinate 49,951,967 of NC_092126.1, read as the reverse complement.
AAAGAGTCGGGTTTTGGGGTTGAAAGTGTGAGTTTGACGGTGCATCAGCATGCCGCGTTAGGCTCGCCATGGAAATACGCGCGGGGAGCGGCCGCTTCAAAGGCGGCACACTTCACTACAGACACTCTATTAAGATACATTTGCGCTGACCTTTGCTTTCACGCCATTTAATACTGTCACTGCGCTCTCCAGTATATACTTCCTTCCTAGAACCCGACTTGCCCGCGTTTAGGGGTTCACCCTGCACCCGGATGTGGGAGGCTTTGGAGCAGGGGACACTTTCAGGAAAGGGAGGAGCACAAGGACTCTGTGCATCTTGACTGCGCACCAAAGAGCTCCAGGATCAGGAGTGAAAGATTTTAAAGCAGCCTCCGAAGCTTAACAAATGAGCATTCCAAACTCAGTTTTGTGCAAATCGCCTTTCTGACTCTTGAGTAGGATGGAGGCTTAAGTTTAATGGGGACTTGTGGGGAAGGGAGCCACCCTGGGGGAGTCTGAGGAGTTCAGTCTGTGCCCTTGGGACATTTCCACTCTGGCTTTCCTTACCACTCTTCTTCCTCTCCATCCCATAAGTCTCTTGCGGCCCCTCAAACTTGTTTCTTTCTAAGGCAGGGTGTGTGGTACCGTTAGGCCTGGACTTGTCCTAGATGCAAACTCAAGAGCCCAAGGCCAAGGGGATATGGGGAAGATGGCAGGAAAGTTAGAAGTCCATGTTCCCTTAATTGTCTTGTTGTTTATTTTATCCAAGTACCCCAGTGAATAGGGGAAAAATAAACACAGTGAAAAAAAAAATCAAACAGTGGAGTCTTCTTTAGTGCCAGTCCTTGTGGTTGAATAAAAAGGATGGTCCGCTTTCTATTGAGCTGAGAAATCTTTGAAGTGGGAGTTATTATCTGAGACATTCCTGCTTGTCGTCCTAACAACGCTGATGAAACGTAAAAGGTTCTTTGTCAGCGATTTGTTCTCCTCTCTGTCAAACTCCCTCTGCCCCGTTAGTTTCAAACCGTTTCTAAAGAGATAAAAATCAAACTTCTTTTAAAAAAATATCCACACACTGCACCAATACATAACTTTAGGACTAAGTCTTGCTAAGGGATAAACAAAAGCAATGCCTAGACATCAGGGTCAGGGCCTGGCCTGGTGAAGTATGCAGAAGTTGGGGGACCCTCGGGACAAGCTTTGGGACATGAGGAAAAGTATGCAGAGAGGGTCCAAGCAGAATACATACCCTAAGCCCATAATTGTATGTCTGCTTTCTTCTGCTCCGACTTGCACTCAATCAGCCCAAGTTGGTTCACCTGGATGGGTTCCTTTGGGTACCCCTCAAGCTGCTAATATTCTTGCCCAGGATCCTTGGAACTTAAGATTGCAGCCAAGCAATTGTTAATATCTCCTGCTCCTTCAAAGCCACCTCTGCTAAAAATAGACCCATTGTGTATTTGTTCTCACTAGCAGCAATCAACAAGCCCTTTCTGCCATTAATAAGAAGGAGAATAGCTGAAGGAGAGAGATGTTTTATTAATTTCCTGTTTCCTTCAGAATCTTGGCAGTTGAAGCTTAGAAGATTTGGTCTACAACATAGTGATCGAAAATGCATGCAAATGCCCATCCCTCCCCTCATTCACATGTGCAGTTGTTCATTTTATATTGTGCCCAGGAAAGAAACTTTCACCCAGTTCAGGTTTCCCCAAAACTCCTGTTGTGGTTTTAAAGGTGGTCTAAATAAATAAGGATGTGCTGGTCCCGCTACACTGTGTGTGCTGAATAAATGACTTGTAAAGTTTTTCCGAGCTGTAACCCATGCTGTTATTATAGTTGCTGCAAAATGTTGTTTCTGATATTGATTTTATTTGTTAACTGGAGGTCTCCATATGTTTGTTTATATTGCTAATTTATGAGAAAATGTAATAATCGCAATGAATGTGAATTATACAGACAGGCAAACATTTTGTAATCATAATTCACATATACACAAAAGCCTGGCTGAAACCTTAGACTGTTTGTACCCTCTCTACCCACACTGTTTGTGATTTATCATCTGTCTCCTTAGTGTCAGTTAAATTATGAACTAACTTGAAAATAAAAAGTTGTTTGACTGAAAGTGATTGTTGAATGAACAACAAAGTTGAAAGCCATGGCTTGATCTTGTAAATATGTAAATGTAAATGATATTAAATCTGTGATTCCTTTTCCCTCCAAAGGCCTTTGTGTACATGGCACTCCATTTGGCTATTTTCTTTGGAAATAAATGATGTGATGTTTCCCTTCCTCTTTTGAATCCTGGTGTCCTGTTATTGTTTCTTCTTCTTGGGAGAGATTTGAGGCCCTCCAGAAGCCTCTAATTCTCTCCTCAGTCTTTCTTCACTGATTCACACAAATATCTCTGGGGGCCTAGTCTCAGGACAGCAAAAAAGAGGGACTCCCTAAAGAAGCCATTATGAGAAAGACTTCTCTCATCCCAATTTCACCCTAATGACACTGACATCATCAACCAATTTATTAATACATTATAGAATGGAAAAAGTTGGAAGGATGCTCTCAGTGTCTGCCAGGAAAGGCTACCTTTCTGCATTTCCAGCTCAGAGAGCAACATCTAATAAACCACGTCTGAATTCCCAGAGAAATGTCCAATAGCTGGTGGGAATGAAAACAAGGAAAGAAAAAGACAGGACAGTTCCGCTCTAAGACCTGACTAAGCGCTGGTGGAGTGTCTCAGGCACAGTTGCCCACAGAGATCTTCCTAGCTGGACTCTGCCCCATTTGGGAGAAGTGATTGCTCAGACCTCAAGGCTCCCTTCAGATACCTGCGAAGGTCTCTATGCCTGAAGACTGGGGGGCTACAGCCCACATGACACTTTCCTGGGCCGCGATTGAGATATCTGGTGAGTTTCAGCATCTGATACACGCCACTGTTACCTGGCCCAGCCACTGGGAAACTTATTTCAAATGAATCACCAGAGCCATTTTCCTTCCTCCACTGTGTGGCCAGTAGACCTCTAGATACCCGCATACCTTGTTGCCCCTGCACCTACCGCTCAGGAGGCTTTCGCCTGACACTTTTTTAACTTCTGAGAAGTTGGTTCCCGTGGGCTTGGTTGGGGCAAAGGGCTGGATGGAGTGGGAAGACAACGACTCCTGGGGTGGGAATGCTGGGTCTCCTTAGAGAACACCTTGTAGACTCAATTCGTAGGGCAAGGGCTGCAGTCCTGGGTAAAACATTGGGAGAAAGGACCCCAGCGCGCAAAGGTGAGAGAGAGACGCACGGGTGTGATAAAGGCGGCCACGAGGGGAAACCAAGACGTGTCCCAGTCAATGGGATCCCTGAGAAAGGAGGTCCATGGGCGTTAACACTGGAGTTAGCGCCCCCTCCCGTTCCTTTCGCGGAAGGGCCCCCTTCCTCTGTCTCAGGGACGGATTAGAGGGGCCTCTCCTCAACCCGGCCTCTTTGAGAAAGAGCACTCATTAAAGCCCTTTAACCGACTGAGCATTGTGGTGAGGAGCAAGTGGGGATTAGGAATGAACTCGGGACTTCCAGTCAAGGCTTTTCTGGGGCTCGGAGCTCTCTGCTCAATCCTGCTGCCTGGAGTCTTCACAGCTGTTCCTGCCCATGGCTCCAGAGAGGATCCCAGCCCTTCTACCCACACCTTCCCATTCCTCCCAGGAAAGCCTTGCATGAGAGGGCACTCAGGAATTGAGGTCCGAATCATTCCCTAGAATGCAGAGAAAAGACAGGGTGCCCAGGAGGCTCTGCTGTCCTTGACATTCCGTGAAAGGGTTTTGGAGAAAGAAAGGCCTGTCTTCAAAACTTCCAAGTTCGAACTGTGAGGCAGTAGAAGAGGAAAGAGAAAGTGCTCTTAGACACCTCAGTGCCCCAGCCACTAGGAGAGCTGAGATTTCCTTTGAGTCATTATTGTTCGGCAGAGTTGAATAGTGTAACCTTTGACAGAGGGTTGAATTTACTGGTCCCCAAGTGCCCTTGGCTAGCCTCACCCTAGAATTATCTCACTTGCTCTCTGGAGAAGTTACCCACCCCCCACCCTGAACTGACAATGCTCAGAGAAGCTTGGGTGCGCTTTAGTCATCTAATGATCCCTCCACCTCATCCTGCTCTCTTCTTCGCTATTCCTCGTTAGAGCACCAGGTAGAAACTGCTGGCCTGGCGAAAAGATCTTGGATAAGAGGAGGCAGTCTGCCCACTTGTCCACCTTTTGGCCCTGTGCCCCTGGATAAATGATGAAACCTCTCTGTGCTTTAGTTCCTTCATTTGTAAAATGAAATTAAAATGAAACTCCTTTGCAAGCTTGTTTTGAGTGTTAAATGAGATAATCCTTTAAACATTTAGAATGTACTTGCTAGTGCTAGTTGTTATTACTATTACTTATCTTGGGATTCTGTCTTTCAGAAACATTCCCCTAGCTCCTCATTGAATCAGGTGAATATTTTCGGTCCCTAGCAGAAATAGTGGCACCCTCAGGGACCCTAAACTCCATAGCAGTGTGCACCTCCTTCAGGCAGTCGGAAGGATAACTGAAAGCCCCGATGTCACTTTGTTTTCTGAGATCAACTCTCTGAGAAGTTTATTATCTGAGAGTTCCAGAGCCCAGGGCACCCAGGCACTGAGGCAAAAATGTAAATTAGTTTTTAAAGATACAAGAAAAGTTAGAAAGAATTGAGTTTATTTTGGAGAGGAACAAAACTGAAGAAACCAATTGCCTTAATGTCACCTCTATGACTTGTTAAGACTGGCATTGCAGTAGACACAATGGTTCAGTCTGCCTTGTGTCAATTTATCTTATAAGCCTGTGCGGTTTGGGTTTTTCAAGTCTTGGGTGTGTAAGGTGGGAAAATGTGAGTTGAGAGAGGGGACAGGCAGCTAAGGGTCTGAGGACAGGGTGTTTGGGCAAAAGTCACACAAAAGTACTTTTTTCCCAAGAAGACATCGGGACCTTTTTCACAATCATGATTTTTTTTCTTACTAAATCCTCGTTTCAGAAAAATTAATAACATCTTGATCGACAAGTGACTGAAGATCCCCAAATTACATACTTTACCAACTTCATTTCTACGAATAAGGATAGGTTTGCCTTTTCACCCAAATATCTCCAATGAGAAAAACAAGTGGGAGTTTCCTAGGAATGTTTTGGGGCTCAGAACCCAAAGTTCTTCAGGAAAAACAGAAATTCAGTAGACACTTTGGGGAGGTCTTGAGTTTTGTCCCTGAATTGTCCAGACTGTCTAGTGGCTTTGCAAATATCCAAAGCAACTGCGCGGATAAGAAGAGAACGAAAAAAAATACCTTGGGGCATGGGTACAGGTCCATCTAGTGTAAATGTGACCATGAGGATACACTTTGAAACTTGTCCTGCCTTCTTCTTTTCTTTTTTTCCCTCATTTAGAGCCAGTGTAGACTACGTGAGCCAAAATGCAGGGCAAAACAAGGTGAGCAAGGCTGTACATGATCTTAAATCAGAACAGCCTTGGGAAATGTCTGCAGAGAGAATAAAGCAAAATTAGAGAATTATCTATCATTATAGCTGTGACATTAGTTGTAGAATTGCAAAAATAAGAAAAAATAATCCACCAATAACATTAGATGATGTATATAGGCTATCAGAAGGATGATTTAGTTTTCCCTTTTCTATGACTGAAGGCTAGCCCATGCAAGACCAGATTAGCCACATGAGAATAGTATTCTTTGCCAAAACTAAGGAGAAACTGCAGACACCTCAAGGTCCTTGCTTTGTGTCATTGCAAGGTCTTACTTAGGGTTTAACAGAGGCCTCTAGCTTTTGAACTGATTAATGTATTCATTAATCCTCTAAAGAGTACACCCAGCATCTTGGTGAAAAACGTTTTTCCTGAAATGTTCATATTTCTAAGCTATGAAAAATAGGCATCTGCCCCCAAAATATTTGCTTATTTATTTCCTCTGAGAGAATTGAGTTGCCTGATGCACATAAGCAGTTCCTCATCACACTTTAGCCACTTTCACCTGAGAAAATAGTTTCAAACATACCACAAATTTTTCCCTACATTTCCTGCCACTGCATTTAATAAAAAATTTATAGTGAAATGTTTTCTATTGCCCCCAAGGCTGGAAAACTTTCTTTTATAAAAAAAAATAAATAAAAACCTGTTGTAGAAAAACAGCCTTTTTAAAAATGTGAAATATCATTTCATTGTAAAAAGTAAAAAAAAAAAAAAAAAAAAAAAAAAAAAAAACCCGGAGTGGTAATCCAACTTCCGGAAACTGTTGTGAATTATTTCACCAGACCCTTTTAAAAGGGGATTAGCAGGGCTTTGGGAGCAAAATCCTTCTGTTTTATTCAATCTCTGATTTTATGTTATAATTACAAGCTGTAAAGACTCTGGAATTAGTATGCAGGCACTGTCAGGACCGATGCAGGTGCTATTCTAACGGTTCAGCTTTTTAATTAAGAAAAGAGGTAAGAAAATCGAATCATAAAAACACTTTTGTGAGAGCTGAGAACATTGCAGCAACTGCATGAATAAAGCCTTTATACCTTGCCCTGACAGGTCAGCTACTGAGGCTCTGACTTACGACCTTTTCAGGGCCAGACAATAGTTAACAGCTTTCTCACCTTGTCCCCACAGAACCTTTTCTTCTAGGACGGATCTTATGGAAATTGCCTTAAGTAGCTTCACTTTCACAAAAGATATTGCAGTTAGAATGGATAGAATGGATACATATCCATATTGAAATGCCTGCTCTTCAGTCCCAACTACAGATCTCTTGTTCTCTGGATCTCTTCTCATGGGTGGGGGAGGGTGGTGTCTAGGAGGCACAGAAAGTAGATGAGGGAATAAAATCTGCCCTGAAATAGGCATACAGGGGCACACAGAACCAAGGCCAAAATGAACACCCCCACCCCTCCACTCCTGAGAAAACAAAACAGAAAAAACTCAAAACAACAACAGCAAAAACAAGTTTAAAAAAACACCCAAGTCATGGGATGCAGGCTGTTCTTGGCTTTTCTGAAGTGGACTCTTCTTGCAGGAAATAAATTTGGCCTGAACACTCCATAGTGGCTTTGGAGGCAGCCAAACCCAATGGAGGTGGCTTAGTCCTTTGTAAGTTTTTCAGCTCCTTAGTTACCCCTAAGTGTTCTTCACCTGTGAGTAAAATTGTTCTTACTCACAATACTTCAAGGCAAGTTCCCCAGCTGTTCCACCGTAGTAAAGCTGGAGCTGCCTCAGCCTTGGAACACTTGACTCCGTTAGACCTGTGGAGGCCCTGGAGCCCCCACTATTCTCCTATCTCCGGCTTTGCCATAGTTCGGATCCCAGATCGGGACTCTCAGGGAAGACCGCACTCTGCCTTCCTTGGGCGTCACTAAAGCAGGCCCTACCCATCACCTTTTCTTCTCAGACCCTGACAGGGTGTGTGATTGGGGACCTGGTCCACTGCCAGCAGCCCAGGCCTTGCCCTTCCTAAGGAGGCCGGGCGCGCCTGGGCCAGGCCCAGACAATGCAAGTATTAGGATATCAGCCGCCCTCGCAATGATCACGCGTTCAACGATTTTGTTTTCACGGCTGAGGGGGCTTTTTTCCAATGTAAATCAAGCGCTTTAGTTATTAGGGCCGAACACTAATCTCCAACAACCTTGACATAATGTGGCCGGGCGCGCCGGCCCACTTCGCACCTGCAGTCTGAATAGGGCTCCTTGTCAATGGGGGACACGCTTGTTGCCCTGGCTTGCAAAGGAGGGAAGTGAATAAGTCAAGCTTTGTGAATGTCCATGCGCGCTCTCCCTCTCTCCTTTGATCACGGAAAATGTCTTCTAATTTGTCCCTTTTTCATTGTAACAACGTTTTCAAGGCCCTTTCTATTTTTCCAAACCACATTTTTATAAAGGACATAAATCGCCCCCCGAAAACAAAAGGGGCGCGCCCTGGCCAACTGGCGCTATCACGCTTCAGCGTTTCAGGGCTCCAGAAAGATTGTTGGTTCTTGAGGCTTCCATCTCAGCAAACACTGGGCTGGAAGGCCCCAGTTCTCCAGAGCTCCAGATCTGGGCTTCTGGGAGGATGATGGCGACTGGGCCCCTTAAAGGGGAAAGTAGAGGGGCCTCCTTTTTAGTGGGTGGGGGATGTAGACACTCAGAAGAGCAATGGGGCTAAGACTCATATACTAGGAACCCAGGGGAAGATGTGTCTTTTAGGAATGTGATGCAGATCTCCTGGGCTAACTGGAACTCATCAGGCAGTTTCTGGACTTCATGAAAGTGGAAAGGAGTAATCCACCTTTCTTACACAAGGCAGGTGCTGGCGCTCACTGCACTCTGACCACAGCGTTTTGCAAACTTTTCTTCCCACTTCACCTCACTCCCTCAATTGGCTGTAGTCCTGCATTCTCCAAAGAGCCAAGGGAGTTGTGGGGGCATATGGAGGGGCTTCCTGCCCACAGACAATACCCCAGATCTTTTGTGGGGGGCCACAGAGTATTTTAGGAAAACTCTCACCCCATACAAATCCTACAGGAAAACAGAGGATTAATACGATTTTATACTGGGTGGAGAAGCAACCTCTGTTGGATCTGGTTTTCACTTCGGATGGGAATTCACTCAGTCTCTCTCTAGGAACACAGGGACATTAATGACGTTGATGTCTCATTTGGTGGGATATTAATTATCAGGTTGCAAATCAATGAGCAACCTCTGCTCTTCCTCCCTCACCTCCACTCCCAACATTGATTCAGTTTGGATTTTCACATGTTTTAAGGACCCTCTTGCCAAGAACATTTTTCTCCTAGTGTTTTAACTTCCTCCCTTTATCATAGAAGATCAAATAATTTTTCTAGTATAGAGATGTCTAAGACTTCTTTTTTTCTTCCTCCTTGGTTATTACTTTAGATCAGGCTCTGGGAAGAAAACTAACATAACCTACTAATACAGTATAAAACACTTTGATGTCTTGCCAAGAAACACACTTCCTTCAGGAGAGGAGTCAACATTTGTTTTTCACATTAAATGGCATGAGTTGCCAGTGGAAAAAAAAATTCTAAGGACCACTTTTTAATTCGATGGATAGCAACCACAGGGGTCTAAAAGAAAATAACGACGATAGCTATAGACACAAATAACTAAATTACCAAAACGTTAGTATATCTCCCGGCTTCATTAATATGTAACAGACTCCCCAGTTAATCTCCAAAAGCTAGTGTTCCCCCTGTAAAATAGCACTCTGGGACGAATTGTACATGAGATCAATCACTGCTAATGCAGGAAGGTTTACTGCAGGAAAGAAAAAAAAAAAGCTATTTACACCTTCAAATAGAAGCTTTTCAGATTTAGGAGTAAGAGCCATACATCACCAAGAGTAAATGATTATGAATTGGTAAATGCGCCCTCCAGCGATTAGCTATGCGATGCTATTTATCATTTCTTGGGTGGTGATGATGGTGGAGGGTTTTTTCTTCCTCTCCTTTTCCTTCTTCTAAAACCATCTGACTGTTTGGAAGGAAACAATTGACAAGTAGAGGGGAAGAAGAAGAAGAAGAAAAAAGAAACACTGAGGGAAACTTTGTTTTTGCATATACTGTAAATCATCAAAGCATGGAGGTGCAGATTTAGGTGGGGTCACGTACAAAAGCTTAATAGGAAACAATGCAGCCATTTCATTGTTTCATTTATTATTAGGAGATTATTTGACTATTGGTGTTGACACCTCAGCAGGTATCATTTTTCCCCTCTCGTCTTCTCCTTTTACTCAACACTCCTCCCCACTACATTTCCCCCTTCGTGGGTAGTTTACCATCTGACAAATGCATTCTTATATCTACTATTATTCTTTTCCCCCTCCTCCTTTTTCTCCTTCTCCTTTTCCTCTTCCTCCTCCCTCTCCCCCATCCTCCTCCTCCTCCTCTTTCTTCTTTCTTTCTTTCTTTCTTTCTTTCTTTCTTTCTTTCTTTCTTTCTTTCTGTCTGTCTTTCTTTCTCTCTCTCTCTCTTTCTTTCTTTCTTTCTTTCTTTCTTTCTTTCTTTCTTTCTTTCTTTCTTTCTTTCTTTCTTTCTTTTTCTCTCTCTCTCTCTCTCTCTCTCTCTCTCTCTCTCTCTCTCTCTCTCTCTCTTCTTTCTTTCTTTCTTTCTTTCTTTCTTTCTTTCTTTCTTTCTTTCTTTCTTTCTTTCTTTCTTTTCTTTCTTTCTTTTCAAGAGGGAACTTTCCTTTGTATGCGCGGGGCACGGCCTGTCTGAGCTGGCGTCCTTGCGCGTGGCAGTGTGTCTGCGCAAGATTACTGCCGGGAGGCCAGCTCAGCCACAGTCGTCCAGGGAAACGGCGCTCCAGCCAAGGCATGGGGTCAGGGACTCCTGGGGACCCTGCTTGCTGTTTGCAACACAAAAGCATATGCAGCCCCTAAACATTCCAAGAGAGACAAAGGCTGGAGCCGAGGACTGACTTTAACCCTGGTTAAAACTAACTCACAGCTCACCCTCTTGCCCGATAGAGCTTTTGCAGAGTAATGTGGGGGCTTTGAGACCCTCCTAGGGTCAGGAGCTCTCCTACTTACTTAGGCCCCTGCCTCTGCTGGGCTAGGGATCGGTGGTGGGGCAATTTCTGGTGGCAATGTGAAAATAGGTTCCAATGCAAAGTAGAAGGGTGACCCACGCCAATGAAAGGCAAGAAAGGGGGTCAGTTATCGCATCTTGGAGCTCAAGCCTTTCGAGATCCTGTCTATCCGCCAGGAATGCCGACTTGTCTGATCCTTGATAGGAGAGGGGCGCTAGCTTTGCCTGAGGGTGATAGTAGCGTGAGCAGCATGGCCAGTTGGGTCGCAAAACACCTAGCAGGAAAAGGCGGGTTAGAGCAAGAGTCTATAGTAAGGACTTCAGGAGTCCGGTTCGGTAGATCTGGGACTCACCTGCCCACACTTTCAAAGAAAGAGTTGGCTACCTGAACCTAGCGATGGTCCAACTTTAGCGATGGCCCACCTTTGGTAGCTGAAAGGGCTCTACGGGCACGGACATACTTCAAAGGCTCCAGTACCTTTGCATCCACACCCACACTTGAGGATGTTGAATATTTGAACGGCAGAGGAAGGTGAAGCTTTGGAGGCCATTTACTGTGGGTTGCTAGGATAGCCAACTGAAAGAGAAGAAACCAGTGCAACTGTCACATACTTCCAATGCCACTCTAATTTGGATCTAAGTTGGGTCTAGGGCCTGTTTTTTAGGTTGAAGATATTTAATACAGGTGGGAGGGGGTTGTGGCTTTAAGTCTGTCACAGCAGGTAATGTTCCCTAGGGGATATTTCAGATAAAAGTACAGAAGGCCCAGTAGGTTGTCTCAAGGTTATGAAACAAACTCAGGGCAGTGCCCCATAGGCAGGAAAAGGTCCCATTTCAGGCTTGCATTAGGATTGATTTTTAAAGCTAAAATATTTAAGAAAAGTATTGTACCTATAAATACAGAAGAAAGGAAGATTCTCTCCTTTCAAAAAAAAAGTTGTTAAGAATAGTTTGAGACTGAATCTATAGTATCTTATCATGCACTGCCAGTTTTAGAACATATTAAGGAAACAGTACAATATAAATTTTGATCTGGGGAGTAGGAGGAGATATGAAATATTTCTAGTTTTCATTTTATGCTTTGTTATGCAAACTTTCCTTTCATCTTCCTCCAGCAAATTTTCTCCCATTTTGATAACTCCTGACAGGCTAGTGTGCTTGAAGGGTTGGTTCGCACAATACTGATCATAATGGAATAGATATCTCTTTTACTTTTCAAAGTTAGCACAGCCCTGTACTTTAGAAAAGAGAAATGGAGAGAAGGAATCACCTCACAAATTTGAAAAAGGAAACATACATTCATCTTGTATCTCCCTCCCAAGAAGCCTTTAATACTTTTCACCTAACAACTCCAGAAAAGAAAAAAAGAAAAATTGAAAATACACCCTGTGAAATAAGCAAATTGGCATCATGAAGATTTATTTTTGCAACTCCAGCATAGTATTCATTTACTATTGTTCTTCAAGATTTTATCTAAAGTTTTAATTTTAATGTCCTTATTTTCTTCTGTACAAACCATTTTTTATATAAAAGATTCCCTTTATGATATGTTTTCAATAGTGAAAGTCTCTAAAGATCTATAATATTATTATTTATCTGAATTTTGTAGCTCTGAGGGCTGTATACACGATGTAATTGCTTTAACATGTTTTCATAAATTACATTCAGAAATGTGTCATAGTAAATTACCTTTGTAATAAAATGTAAAAAATGCAAATGGCTGTTGTCTTTATTACGTTTTAAACCATTGGTTTATCTGCACTATTTCACTTGTCACTTGCACAATATGTTGGCTAAAGGGGCGGCACAGTTTGATAACAGAAAGCTAGGTCCTGTGTGTAATCTTGCAGGCACGTACAGTTTGGGTCATTTCCTCATCTCCTGCAGAAAAGACATTATCCAGCTCATATTTACATACTTTTCAGTATTTGTCAAACAATCATAAATTATAAATTAATGAAATGTTCGACAGTCTTCAGAGATCAGACTAATGAAGACATTTACCTTTTTAGTGATTTTGAGTCTCATCTTTGTAAGTTTAATGACATTTTGGCGCTCACGCTTTATTAGGCTTTATTAGATTTGTCCTTCACTCCCGCTGTCATTCAGATGTCTCTACAGAAACATCACCTGCTTCAGGTATAAGAACAAATCGACTTTGACCAGGAAACATTAAAAACAGGGACTCTGCAACCTTAGTTTTACAGAATTAATGCCGAGTTGGGTTTAAAAGATCGCTGGAAAATTTTACCCTTCTTAAATTTTTTAATGAGAGTGTTGTTATATTTATTTCACCAGCAGGCAATAACATGAATACTTCTGCATATGTACAGGCTGATATACTATGATTTCAAAGTGATTTACAACAGCATTACCAGAAATGGTGAAGATCAGCCCTGATCCTGATTTCACCTTTTGGAATTATATGAAATATCATTTGGATTAAGGCTGGGACACACAGTTGCCAAATTATCTCACTAGTCCAAAGGTAGGGAACTAGTTTAGAACTGGTTTAAATCAGACAGTGGGACACCATCTCATCCAGTCAAGGAAAATAATAACTAAAAAAACCCTTCTCCCAAGTGCCACCACCCATTGGGTGTTACATTGACCTTGGATCTTCAGAGGAAACCCCAGGTACCTGCCTGCTCAACTCAAGATAGAAAAGGGATGGTGGAAGCACCATGTGCCAATGAAGATGACACATTTTCCTGGAAAATGTTGGCTCCCCATGCTCCCATTATGATTGATGGCCACTGGGCTTTTTAATAAAATTATAGGTGATGAATTTAGTTCAATCCAGAGAGGTCAAATTATCAACCTTGACTTAAGATTTAAATAGTTAATCACATGGAACAAATGCACATCGTCACCACCTATCCCCAGACAGGATGGAAGTGAGCTGGGGTTTTGGAGCCATCTGACTCTAAACAAAGGGCAAGGAGCCCAGGAAGTAGGAATGTCAATGTCTCTGTCATCAGGTTGGGTAATTTTATTAGCTCTCTTGCAAATTTCATCAACCCGTGTTAGTACACACTACCCTGTGGGGCTGCCAGACTCCGTGCTTTCCTAAGCCTCAACCATGAGGAGTTTTGTAGCATTTGGGATATTGTAGCATTGGTGAAATTTGGAAGGGGTGCTGGAAGGAGCAGAGCATTTCCAGTCCTCACTTATCTTTAAGCGAAAGTGTGTGTGTGTATGTGTGTTGTCTGTCTATCTATCTATCTATCTATCTATCTATCTATCTATCTATCTATCTAGAAAGAGAGAGAGATGGAGCCAGACAGACAATTTTAGAGGCAGCGGCTCAGCTGCATACTTTTATTCTGGTGCACTACATCCTCTTCTGCCAACCTGGCATCGAGCATAGGTGAGAGGCATTCTCTGCGTGGAAGGCAAGAGAACTCCCATTCCCTCTCAGAGCAAGGACTTAGAGTTTAGCCTTTGTCCCTTTATAAAAAATACATCAGGAATAAAACAGCACCCCTTTAAAAGCCACAATAAGAATGCATTCAAATGTTGGGAGGGACTTCAAAATATTTCCAAACACTACTTTTTTTTTTTTTTTTTTAATACGCAATGGAGAGTTATTAAACGGCTTCTTGGTGCAGGGGACATGGCTTCCACAATCATCAAAAATTGATATGTACCACTAGTAAAGTAATTATGCACCATTCTGAGGATAAGGAAGCCAACAATTGTTAATCCACTTGCACACCCGTTGACTTGCAACATCAAGTTGCAAATAGCTTAATTAAGTCATACATGTGGACTATAACCATATTGCTCCATTGCATTATGCACAGTATATCTCAATTTATTGGGACAATTAACGCCGGGACCCCAGCTCTGGTGGGCAGGAATGTTAGCCACCCAATGCCCAAGTTCCTTTCCATTGATACTGCCCAACATAGAAAGCCACAAACAAGTGAGAATTAAGAGAGAGATGGTGGGTTGGGAGTGGGAACATGATTTGTCTTGTGCAAACTTTTGGGGTCTCTGGAATTGTCTAAATGGAGTGCCACAAAAGCTGAGGTGAAGCAAATGAGTGCTTTGGATATACCACAATTTGTGAAGTACAAAACTGGTCAAGTATTTAAGTGGGTATAGTTTCTGATAGTTCCATAAAAATTGTAAAGCACAAAGCAAAGTTCATTAGTCATAGAAATCTTCAGCTCAGTAGTTCAGGGATCTGTCAGGACAGATATTTAAGTCAGCTTCACCCCACTTCCACACACATCTATTGGGCACAGACAGATTGTTTTTTCTGAGTTTAAACTATGGAAACCTTCAGGATTTTCTTTATCTACAAACAACCAAGACACCAATTTCTGTCCATGAATTTCTCTCTGTTCTATCTCCATTCTTCAGGGTGTGAATATTCCGATGACACTTTCCTGGGAATTCCATCATCTACAAGGTCAGGAGCCTTAGCAGTAGGGGTGGGGTGGCTAGCCGACGAACTGCTGCAGCCTAAGCAAGCAGCTCTTGGCCCTAGCTCGCTGCAGGTGAGAGAGTCAAAAACCAGGGCTAGTGGTGTTAGACTCTTGATAGTCCCTTCTCTTGAGGACGCTGAGTACCTGCTCAATTTCTAACTTGGGTGCCAGGCAGGGCTCCATTTTGAGTCTGAGGCATGAGACATCCTGGGAGTCGTTGTGGCAGTCAAGATTGGGAAAATATTGACAGAAAGTTTAGTCCTCACTGAATCCTCAGTTCTGGTAGATACCATTCTGCCCTTCAAACCATTCTCACTTCAAACATTACAAATAAGTGGGGGAATTCCAAGCAGCAGTCAAAGCACCTCTCCTCTACGTGTCACTAAGTGCTAGTTGAAGTAAACCGGCCCCCAAATCTTGTGGGTTTTCCTTTGTTTTGTTTTGTTTAGTTCCTTTGTCCTACAATATGAGGTCATTAACTTTGGCAGTGTATTTTGAAGGTGTGTCTTGGGTTCCGAGCTGCAGTTGTGCCTCCTTTTCTCAGGTCTGGGGGCAGCTGGAGGTCGCGACTCCCACTCAGGAACCAAACTCTCCCTACCCAGACCCCCAGCAGTCCTCCTGGAAAAAGAGGTTTCTTCCCGGCATTCTCTGCAAAAAAAAAAAAAAAAAAAAAAAAAAACTTCAGTGGGAAGACTGGTGATGTGAACCTGAAGTAGGCTGTGTGCGCTGGTGGGAGCCTCTCCGTTGCCGTGACGCCTTCCTCTGGTTCTCTTACTTTACTTCCCAAAAGTAGAAAAGTGAGCGCCTTATCTTTTCCAAAAGAGCTTCTCCAGTCCATCTTTAAAGGTTTCTTCCAGTGTCGGGGCATCTTTGAGAGACCAGATTGGGGATACCCTCAGGTATTCTAGGGAGCTCTGCAGCCCAGCGCAGGGAAAGGAGGGAGTTGCCCAGACCCCGATTGGGTCGCGGCTCACACCTCTCAGCTTGTGGGCTTGATCCCAGTCGGGGAGAGGCTCTTATCTTGTGAGTTTGATTCCAGAATGGTAGAGGTGCAGGAAGGGTTCTCGGTGTCCAACTCTGGACACTTTTCAATCTTCAGAGCTAATAGAGTGAGGGCATGGGTCCAACGAACCGCTCGTTAGAAACCTATATTTTGTGGTAGTATCGCGGCAAAACCTACTTCAGCATTTATAATCAAAACAACAAGTGGCAACACCCACAACACACCAGTATTTACTGTGGATTTGCTGGAAATGCTTTGTACTCACAGCCCTGTTTAAAACAAACAAAAAACTGATTTGAAACAGATTTTATTTTATGACTATTTTACAGATGAGAAAATGGAGGATTGAGGTAGTGGTTAAAAAACTTTGCTGGAGTCACTCAGCCTGAAAGTAACAGAGCAGGCACTTGGAGCAGTGCACTGCCAAAGGGTCCACTGTTTTGTTTCCTTGGACTGCCTGCCCACCCGCCTCCCCGCGTAGAAAGGCTGGGGCTCAGAAAATCCAGTTCAGAGTCATTACCTCCCCTTTCACTGCAGCAGGTTCTTTGAAGCCAGTATCACCCCAGTGTTAACCTTCAACCTGCAGGATCTCTCTGGTCCCCACTCCCACCATACCCCCAAATCCTTGCCAGTGAGTGATTGGCGAGGAGTGGTCTTCTGGGCTGAGAGTCCTCAAATTGCCAAATCCTTTTGAAAACCTGCCCTTGCCACACTCTGTTCCTTAGCCTGCAGAGCTGTGGTTACTTTGGGTAGGGTTCATTCGGAGGACTTCCTGGAAGTGGCAGCCAAACTCACACACCAGACTAAATCCTGTCAGAGCTGGTGCTGAAAAGTGGGATCCTGGGTGGCTTCCAATGCCCCCCCACTACCACCCAACCTCTCTCCCCTGCTTCCTTTCCAGAGGAAGGGCTTCAGGGTCTAAGTTTGATCTTTGTTCAGACTTTCAAAGTAAACTTCCAATTTCTTTACCTCACTCTCCCCCCTCCACTTTTTTCTGCTTTGCCAACATCCAACTCCAAGAAAATGGCTCAAATAGGATGCATGTTAAATTCTTAATTCCCATTCCAAAATCTGAGAATCCACTGTGATCACCTCAGTTTGTGTGTCCCTCACTTCTAAGAAAATTATGGGGAGAAGTGCTGATGAATTTGCCAGGAATACAATGATCTGCAGTTGCGATTACAGGAAAGGGAAGGATCCATGAGCGTGTAAGGTTGAGGATGAGCCAAGCTCTTCGGGTTTTTCCCAGTTGTGGTGGGGAATGGGAGGGGTTGGAATGAACATATTTGTCCTTATATTCAAAAGCCACAGGTGGCCTGAGACGTCAAAGGCTGCAGGATTTGAACCTGGAACCGAATGGTGGCCTGCAATGAACCCGCCTACCGCCTAAGGGGTTCGCTTCACTCCAGGCTGCTGGCGCTGGAAAGTTTAACTTTATTATCAAAGGGGAAATTGAAAAGTGACTTCTGCAAATCCCAAGACAGGGTTTCACCAGCAACTTCTAGGGTGGGAAACCAAAAGTGAGGTGGAAAAAAGAGCTGGTAAATCAATTGGAAAAGAAAGAAAGAAAGAAAGAAAACAAAAAAAGATACACGCGGGATTAAATAAACTAAGAGACTCAGCCAGTGGAATTCTAGATCTGGGGTTTGAAACCGAGAGGGTCCCTCTACCTTTGGCCATCTGGCTGTTTTAAGCTCTGCCCCATGCTGTATAATTTTAGCTGAAAATCTCTTCCGTTGCAGCTTTGCTTTTATTGAATTCATCAAAAGCAAACTTTCCCTGAGTTTTTTTTTTTTTTTTTTTTTTTTTTTTTTTTTTTTTTTTAAGAAGGGCTAAAATAATACGCCGACCACTGTGACATTCTCCGCGCCCAGGCCATTTTTCATAACGCCGCAGATCCGCTTTTGTGCCTCTGAGGCGACTAAACAGATGAATAACGAGCAAAGTCTCCCGAAAGTAAGCTAGCAGCTTTTCTCAGCTCGAAAAAAGTTAACTGCAATGAGAAGTGCATGTAAAATCCCCACACCCAAAGATGGGGGCTACACTTTTATTACTCTGAAGGACAAGGATGTCTTTTAAAAAGCAACTAACTGCCCACATCCGCACACGCGCGCGCGCGCACACACACACACACATTTGCTCACACAAACCACACAAACTTTAAGCCTTGTGAAGCTGCCCAGGTGGTGTGTAGGAAATTTTGGTAGAGAAAGAAGTGAGAAGACTTTGAGGCAGATTCTAGCTGGCAAGATATGACAAAAGTAAGATCTGGTTTTATTTATTTATTTTTTTTATTTTTTGTTTTTTTCGCAGCTAGTTTGAAAGTTGGTTTCTGACAAGAGGAAAGAAAAGGCTGCAACAGTAAAGGAAGACTCAAAGTGTTAAAAGGACTCTCAAAATGTAGTATTGTGGCAGGTCGGGGTAAGTTACATTTTCTTCTGTTTTCTCTTTGGTTTTGGAACGCAGTGAAAATGCACTGTGGGGAGAGCTTTTCTGTTGTTTTTAAGAAATGAGAGAATACTCCAAGCTCCCTTCTAGGATGACTTCCTCCTGCGACTCTGCTCTGTTTTTGTGGGTGTTCTGCAGGGAGGCCCCTTTCTCCTAGAGCCCTGTCGTCATAGACCCAGAGGCCCTCAAATTCTGAGTGGCCGGGGTTTGGAGAGCCGCGTTCGGGTCGTAGAGGCAACAAGTCGTGGACTCTCTAGCCCCAGGCAAGCGCCGCATTGCGCCGCAGCTGAGCCTGTGGCTCGCCTGACTCAGGAATGAATTTTGCACGTGTAAACTACTTGCCTGTGGACGCGCACAGCTGTGACTCTGGGGTTTATCAAGGGAAAAAACTATTGCCTTAAATGGACGATTTGCAAAAACTCAGCCATTGGTTCTTGCCAAATGACTATTGATGCGGTTACCCTACCGGTTGGTGCGTGCGCACGTTTGTTTAACCCTAAAAATATTCCACTTCCGAGTTGCTCAAGTTGACATCCACTAGAAATCATTTGTATTTTTTTTTTGGGGGGGGGCTGGAAAATAACTAGGCATGATCTGTGGGAGATGGCTTAGATATATTGGTGGGGGAGGCATATTTCACTGGAAAGTGATGCTCTGTATTCGCTGAATGTAGGAAAGTGTCCCAAAGAAACGCGGCTCCCAGTGTGCGCGCGTACCACATTTCCACAAACGTCTGTTACAAATGCACTTTCCTGCCACTAACCTGCGGCTTTGAGATTTGATTCTGCTGTTTGAATAATAATATTCTTCTGCATGGCATGGATATTCAGACGCCAGCAAAGAGCGGTCCTTCATTTGAGTACCTGCAAGCATCTGTAGCAAACTACATTTTATTTATTATTATTAGCTTTCCGCTACCAGAAACGTGGAATAAACATGTGCTGCCCCAGAAGTTGGGCGGAGCTGATGCAGATGTTGGCAAACACGTCTTTACCAGTTGTATTTTTGAGGAAGCCCAGAGACATGGACCAAAGATCCGAAAAGAAATTGACAAGGGAACTGATCAGAGGCGATTTTGTTCATTAGCAGGAGCGACTCCTGCGCTGGGTCTGGCGGGGGCGAGCATGTAAAATGCAACTTTTGCCCCATTGGTTCTCTAGGTGAATTAGCACATACTGGGACTGAACAGTCCTTGACCTTTGCCTTTATGTTTGCGCAAATGTTTGCCTAAAACACAATCGGCCTTGACAAGAGAGCATGCTACCGTGTGACACTGCCTATTCACCAGATAGATGTTCCCTGCCACACACGACCCAGAGAAGCTTTTTAAATAGCTTAGGTATTTGCACAAACTGTATAAATTAATGTCGGATGATTGCTAGTTGCTGGTTAAATAGCAGAGAGATCATTTAGGTGAGGAATACATGTATCTCTCTGGCCTTTTTTTTTTCTTACTAAAAAAGTCGGTAAGATAACTGATAGCAAAGGAAAGTTTATGTTTGTGGAAGTCAACAGGTTCTTGTTTGATCAAATGGCACATGAATGTAGTTTTCTCACAAATGGCTTTTCCACAAAGATGGGGAGTGGATGAAGGAAGAGGAGAGATGGAGAGTGGAGAAAGCTGTGAGAAACTAATAATTAGGATAACTGGTAATGGGGAGGTTTGGAATATGATTCTGGAGGATTTATTGTTCCTGAAGGAGCTATGGCCAGCCAACAGGCTCTCAGCTCTCCGGAAACCCGATGAAACTTGCGGGGGAAGTTATCCCGATTACTGAGCTTTATGGCTTTGAACACTTCCTCCAGTAAAACCAAATACTTTACAGGAGGAGAAAAGCACCTTTTAAAAATCTAAAATTGGTTTACGTCCTTTAAACCTCATACTATAGATCTGAAATTATTTAGAGAACTGGGCTGCCTTTCCCTGAACTTTGACATAGGAGCAAAATAACTTTCCTCAACTGTGGTTTCTAGCTGAGATCAGAATTTTCCACATTCCTTTCATTATCTGCAACAAGGTAAAACCTCACCAATTTCCATGGCTCAATTGTGTTGGCAGATAGGACTACCAAGACAGGGAGAGCAAATTAGGAAAAATGAGGATATTTTCAATTTCTTTAAGGGAGTGTCATTCCTTTGAAAGAGAGGAGTATTTACTTCTTTCAGTACAAGGGATGCAGCAGACCAGGGTGGCACCAACTCATGCCACAGCCTGGGAATGCAGATTTGAATATGTGAAAGTCACTGTGATTTCTCCAAACATTTGCAAGGTATTTTTCAGGTTTCCATGAACTGTGTTCAGGTGGGGAAGAGGGAGGGCCACCAGTTCTCCCTTGGAAGCCCTTTCTCTTGATTTCTGAGCAAAATTTGCCTTCTCTCTGTTGAGCTATGGAGATTTTCAGGGTAGAAGAAAGTTTGTTTAAAAGCCATGTTCCACATTGACTTTAGGTACAGCACAAAAGTAGCAGAAAGGTAAAAACAGCAATCTTAGAATGAAAAAAAAAAAATATATTTAAGAACAAGCACCTAAAAGAAAATTAAGGGGACTCTCCATTTTTCAATAATCTCCATAATAATTTCTTAACTAACAGAAGTAATTTGTTAAGTTATTCTTATTTCTTGCTTAATTAACAATGTGATAAAGTATGAACTACTTCAAAACACTTCTTTAAGGCAGATGCAAAACATAAATGTCTGTGCATTTTGACTTTAGGTTCAGAAATATGGGCAACTAAATATACATAAAAAATCATATTTCAATTCTCAGGGGGTATTTGTCCATTTTATTAAGTGCATGTTCAACTATTTTTTCAAAGTTGTTTTATTTTAAAGTAAAATGGCTCTAAATTTTCTCTTCTCTCTGCTACTTACTGTATCCTACAGTTTTCAGAAAATTTAGGAATGAAAGACATAGAAATGCAAATATTAGTGTTCTATTCTGAGATATCCTATAGTGACATAGTGTAGGCAAGGCAGCAATATGTTTCTAGCCTTTTCTTCCCTGTACCTGGGGGTGTGATGGGTTAAGTTTATTCAGGGTAATGGGTAAATTGGGACCTAAAGTCTACAATCCATGATGATGAACACAAGGGACTTAGATTTAAATTTAATTGTTACAAAAATCAGCTTAGGAATTCAAGAAATTTCCAAATTTGCACAATTTGATACAGACACATTTTAAAAAAATCATTAGAAAAAAATCTGTCTATTTTACAAAATGTGTCTCACATATATTCTAGTATCAAAAATTCAAGTACTTACTCCATTCATTGACTTATAGTAACTAAAATTGAAGATGAAATGTGGTTAATTCCATTTTTTTGCTGACAGACATCTATTAATAGAGTTTGTGCATATTATTGGCCAGAGCTAAAAATATCATTAAATGTTTATATTATGAACTCTGTCAGTGGTTTTACCTAGAAGTATTCAAGAGAACATATAGTGATTTATTGATATCAATAAAGACACAGCACAATTGCCAGAAGTGTTCTTATTCAAACAAATAACACAATTTAAATGAGGAAGAAATGAGAAAAACATTTTTATGTTTTATAAAATATAAGTATATTCATAATTGAAAAATTAAGGTAACTGATTTATTCTTATAAGATTTCAGTATGTGATAGTTGTCTACTGAAAATTGTTTGCATATAAAATTAATGTTTCTTAAAGGTAAAATGATTTGCACTTACAGGACACTGTAAAATTTGTTAGATGACTCTAGTACACATTAACTTCTATATAAATAATATTCTTACTGACTGGATTATAAAATGACACCTGCTATAGTCTGTGAAATTTTTACATTTTACTATGCAGTGAAATTAAAGTGAAGAAGTAAAGGCAGATTATAGGACTTGGAAGTACCTGAGAGAGCAGCCTAGACCCTCTTTGTATTCTATTTCTTCTAAGGTAGTTGTTTCCCCCTAATTTTTATAGATGAGGCTTGTATTGTTCTAAAAATCCTCAACAGTTATTTGCTATTTATTTAACTCCACTTTGTACGCAAAAATTTAGAGATGCTTTGGAGGCATGTGTTTTTAACTAGCAAGTACTGAACTTAATTTGGAATAGGCCAGATATTCCACTTCCAGGTCCTTTGTCTGTGCCTATGAGTAGGCAGGCCATGCTAGAGTCGGGGTTCAGAGAACAGTCATTCTCTGGTGGCTTTCTTGATACAGAGAAACACAGCTCTCATCCCCCATTTTGATTCACAACCTCTGACCAATAAATTGCGCTCTGATTTCCAATGCCTATTGCATCTACCACCACCTAGCCCAAATTACCTGCTTCTGGCAAAGAGAGTGCAGAAGCTGAGGCAGTATAGTTCAGGGACTGGATTCCAGAGGGGCATTTGGAAGAAGCTACACAAGTTTCGGCAAACAAGTGAGATTTATGATCTCGATGCTTAGAAATCTTTCTTATGGGCAGTCCTGGAAAATCTGGGATTTTGAGAAGTCTGGGCCCCCAGTTTAATCCTCTTTGGTGTAAAAACTGTGAATTCAGAGCTAAAGAAGGGGGAGGGAATATTGCAGCCTTTAGAGAAGGGCGCAGGGCCTGAAGAACTGAAAAGCTCCCACACTTCACTCTCACTTGACATTTCAGGGGCCCCTTAATTTAGTCACAGAAGTCGATGCCCACAGGCAGTGAGAATTTGGCAGGTACCAGGTGCTTCAGGAGGACTTGGGCTCATTCTCTGATTTAGCTACTGCTGTCTCGTGAGGGAACAAGGGGCCACAAGTATGGTTTTTTTTTTGTTGTTGTTGTTATTGTTGGTTTTTTTTTGCTTTGGTTTGGTTTTAGCTTCTGACTCTCATTCATATATCAGATCCCCATTTCCTTTACCCTTCACTCCCTTTGTCAGTAGCTTGGAAGACCCGGAGACCTGTTGCTTTCTCCCACTCCACACTCCTCTCACCTTCCCCCACCCTCTTCTACTGCTTCACACCACCTCATCTTGTCATACTCCCTCAACCCTTCTTAAACCTCACCTTCTCACACTCATAGCCCCTCATATTCTCTTGTATCCATCTCAACCTCTTACCCCCTCCTACTACTCATCCTCCACTTCCACAGAATCCCCCCGAATCCCTCACATCTACTTCATCCTCTTCACTTCCCTCAGACCCTTTACCAGCTCCAGTCTCTTCATCTCCACACCCTACACTCCCACACATTTTCAGAGTCCCCAGACTCTCCTTGACCCCTCACAATTAGAACTTCACTCGCTCTTTCACATCAGTCACCTCCCCATGCCTTCATATCCCCCCACATGTCTCCAGGCATCCCTTCCCCCCAACTCTTACACCCACTATATTCACATCCTCTACACCTTCCACACATACTCCAGACTCAGATTCCTACTCCCAGTCAGGTACACAAGTCATCTCCTCCCCCGGCCTTTTCATGGGTGGGATCTCAATTCCTCGGTCTGTTTGTGTTAGAGAACCTTGCCTCGAGTGTCTTCCCCTCTGACTCCTCCTTCCAGAGCTTTCTTCCATACCAGAGTGTCAGCATATCTGTCTCTGGTGTTCTCTTTGGAGAAGAGAACATGGCTATCTCCCTTTCACTTTTTTCACTCACCAAGGCTCGCAGTCACAGCAAACCGGGACTGGGAACCTAAAGAGTTGTTCCCTAGATCCAGTGCTGGGGTAGGTGCGGGTGGGAAGCCAGGGCCTCTCATTGGCTGTTCTGTTCTCAGCCCTTAGCTTCAGAGGGCTTGTCCTTGTTTCTCCTTCCAGATTTGTCTTCAGTGTTCAGGGATACAAACTCCTATGTTCAACATTTCTATTAGCAGTGTGAGTGGGTAGGAAAGATTCTTTAAACTAGAGATTCTCCAATTTGATCGAGGTTTAGAATCACCCAAAGTTTGTTTGAAAACAAACAAAATAAAGCACAAGTAGAAATTGCTTGGCCCCATTCCAACAGTTTATGTGAATTTACCTTTCTAATAAGTTCCCAAGTGATGCTGGGACCACATTTTGAGGCAATTTGAGCGATGTTCAGCAGGATGAAGTGATTCTATTTGTATAGTGAGAAGACACAGGGAGATCCACAGAACTCGGAGGTTCAAGAGGAGAATGACACTCAATGGATAGATAGGAACAGTTTCCTAAAAATGTCCTAAATGAGAAGGTACTTTGAAAGTATGGATTTATTCTACAAGGTTAGGGCTTTTTTCTGTGAGAGGAAGGGAGGAAGAAAGAAGACTGTACCCAGGACATCTCCTTTCCTAAGCTTTCGCTGACCATTTAAAATGAAGCTAAGATGTTTAGAATTTGTGGGGGACTGGGTCTTGAGTCACTGAAAGTGCTAGTCACTCTGTATAGGTTTATTATTTTTGAGCCTGGGGATTTGTGTGTGTGTGTGTAGGCTTGCTCTCTGCCTTTGCATTTAAATTTCATTCAAAATGGACGGCCCTACAGAATCACCTTTTCCAGCCTAGGTAGTGGTTGCTATGGTTATTTCCTGTTTCCTTTCCATGTACCTGTGATGAGACCTCACAGATATCTCCCTTCAGTTCTCCCTGAGGGCTAAAAGGTGGCCCAGAAACTTTCGGCCAGTTAACATTCTGCCTTATCAATTGTCTAGGGAGTAGTTTTCTAAATTTATTTGGAACTGCAAAGGTAAATAAATGAAGGAAAAAATACTTAAGAGAGAAAAGGTAAAGTTCTTCAAATTGGAACTTTCTTGTGTGTGTGCATGTGGATATGTCTATGGTACATTTAACAAGTAAGAGAACACATACCATAAGCAGTCATCTTGCTAGACAAAAGTTTTCTTTGATTTTGTATTTGAATTTACTTAACAACATAAATTTTAAATACCAATTCTGGTCACCTGGGCCAAGAACATTTATGTATTTTTCTCCTAGCTGATTTTATCAACAGTTTTCAATCTCATTTTCTCAAGACTTTGAGGCCAAGGCAGAATTTTCTAGCCTTCCTTTGGAGATCAGGATCCAGGGATTAGAGTTCTGGGATCTTGGCAAGGGTTTATACTACTTTTTCCATGATGTTTGCAAATCCCTAACAACAATTCTGCATTCTAATTTTTTTCCTCCTTTCTTTTTGTATCACAAATAATTATGCTGTTCAAACATGGCTTAGAAAAAAACACAGTTACATTAACATGTTTCTTCTACAATTTTGTTTTAGAAATGACTAGAATTTTCTGTTAATTCATAGTTTTTTTCCTGGTTTGAAAAATAAAAATATTTAAAATTTATCTTGCTAAATGTCTATCATTTGTTAGCACACTTTGTTTCCTGTTCTTCAGCTTCTGAAGTATATGGACATTACTAAAATGTTCAGGGGATCATCAGCACACCAGTTCCTTGAGAAAATGTTGGGATAGGCTTTACGCTACACAATCCAGTTGGTCAGAATTTAAAGGTGTTCAAGTTGAGTCTGCTTTTCTTTCTCTTACTTTACAATCCCTTTTTGTATTTTGTATTTTATTTCAAATAGAAGCTTTTCCAAGGTTATTTTTAACATACAAAAGGTAGCTAAAAAAATTGGATACTAAACGTTGAATCCAAACTAAGTAAATTTTTGAAGTATGCAGTATCCACATTTCTCATTGACTTAAAATAAAAATGAATGTAATTCAAATCTACTTGTGATTTTTTTGTTTTTGTTTTTGTTTTTGCTGTTTAAATGGAACATTCAGTATGGCAAAATGAATCTATAAATGTGTGATCTGTGTATTAGACCCAGACACACCCAGTTCAATAATGATTGATACTATTTTTAAGTAGCGGGCGCTGAACACATTATCTAAAGAAATGCTCTGAGCATCTGAAGGTTGAGGATCTTACAGTGATCTTAGTTCTGGGAAAATGACTCATGTATGTTTTGGCTCAGTGTTAGTCTTACTAGCAATAAGTTGTGGCAAATAAAATCTGACCATAATGATAATATTAATATTACTGTCCCTTTGGAAAAGAAAAACTGAATTCAGTATCTGTTTGCTTTGGCATTATTTTTTCCAGCCATCTAACTATCCTTTATAGTAAAGTGTGGCTGTTGTTTCTTGAGTTGTGTCTACCCACTCCCTTCTCTCTGGGTAAACCTCCTCTCGCGCCCCCTAGTGGAGGGTTTGGCAGTGCAGAAGCAACAACCACCAGCGATTATTTATTGATCACCTGCTGTGCGCCAAGCACTGTGGAAGAAGCTGTAGCTTGTCCAGATCTGGGTGGGGTCTAATGCCACGCACGGGCTCTGTAAAATGATTTAAGATTGAGCAGATATTCTAGCTCTGGGTCCTTGTGGCTCCTCACCTGGGGGCCTCTTCAGAGCCCTCACTCACGTTGCACTTGGAGCCTGACTGGAGGCATTTCTGGCCATCAGAATCTCCTAGCTACAGTCAGTTTGGGATGGAGAGGTTTGCTGCTCCTTGGGCCTGGTTATAATTTGTGTCCTCTTGTATGGAGCTGTCCAGTTTGACCTGTGGCTACAACCAATCTTGGATCAGCATTGTCAGACCTCGGTTCCACCACACTCTGTTTGAAGATCTCCATTTTGTGCAGTGGCAGTCACAACAAAACTCAACTTTCCTCTGTGACTTTGTTCTTTTGATTTTTAATAGATCAAAGACGTGGAGGGAGGAAGGAAAAGCGGGGCGGGGTGGGGGGAGAAGAGGAGGGGCAAGGATTGTTTTCGTGTCAAGATGCATCGCCCATTTGAGGCCACTAGCCCCATTAGAAGAGAAAAGTGCACGGAAAAGGGCGAGAAACCTGCACTTGGCTCGGCATTGTTTAGGGGATTCGAGCTGCGGCCGCCGTGGCCGCCGCCGTAGCCATACAGTACAGTCTCCATGGCAACGCAACCTGCTGCTGCCGCCGCCAAAGTTGAAGGCGCTTGAAAGGCTTGAAGAGACCAGAATCTCAACCCCTACTTTGGTTCCCCCGAGAACAACGGAGAGAAAATAAGGCAAGGAAAGAAAGGAGGAGGAAAGGAGGAAGGAGGGCGGAGGGAAGACAGGAAAAGGAGAAGAAGAGAAAAAGGGAGGGAGGAAATATTTGTATGAATGAGAGGGACTAAGAGAGAATATGAGAGAGAGGGAGGGAGAAGGCCAAGAGAAACCCCACCCCAGGCCCATGAATGCTGGCATTGTCCCTTCTTTTCTGAATCTGATTTACCATATCATAACCCCCAGGAAGAAGAAAACATCAATATCCCGAAGGAATGGAGATGTTTCTATGGGAAACCTAGGAATTTTAGTCCATAACAGATCTGGCGTAAAAAAATCAAAGAGATCAAAGGCAGAGCTCCCTGGAGTAGAGATGCGTCTCTGAATTAAAGATGGACGATGCAGACTACAAAGTGCTTTTTTCTTCTTTATTCAGTCCTCTGTTCCCATTTCAAGGGAGGCGCTGGTCTCGTCATATCTGAACTAGACAGTCATTGCGAACAATGTCATAAAGAGGATAAAAGAGGGAGTGGGGGGCACCAGGAGCTCAGCTTCCTCTGTCCTAGTTGGTTTTCCAACCACCTTCTCCAGCATTCTCAGCACAGGTGTTAGCCCAGCCCTACTCATAGAAGGAGCTTGTGGAAAAGCCCACCCCTACCTTCAAGTCTGTAGGGGCACCTAGGAAAAATTAGATTCTCTGAAATCAGGAGATGAGAAGTGGTGTTAGGTTGTTTTCTTGCCTTACCAAATTAAGCTTGGGACAATATCAAAGGCTCTGTGTGGCAGTTCTGGGATGGGGAGGAGAGAGCAGGATCTTTAGGCCCAGATGTAGATGGAGTGGGGTACAGAGTGCCCTGCGTCAGGGTAATTCGGGGCAGCCCCAATAGCTGTCTTTGCAGATATGGGTTCCTGGCATCTCTTTCAAGAGGAGGCCCCAAAGAGGGAGACATTCCTGTTGGGAGTCCGTGGTCTAGTTGAGTAAGACATCTTTTTTCCAGACAGCCTTTCAATTTGCACATCTAAGAAGCAAATAAATCACTAAATGTTTTTTAGACACTGACAAGAAAGACTAGGTGACTTCTAGTTTGAGGGCAAAGCTTATTTTAAACAGTTGAACGTTTTATTGACCTTTGACTAGTACTGTGATTACCTAGTGATTTTAATTATTTTTAAACCGTCGAGTTGAGTTAGGGATCATGACGCCCAGGTGTCAGTAGAAGTGCACGGAAAGGAATAGACCAGCAGCAGCCCCAGATGAAGGTCTTCTCCACGTGCAAAAAGATAATTCTCTTGCCTGGCTCACAACGTGTTCGTGTCTGTTCCCGTAGGTGTCTGCGGGGCGGCTTGTGGGCCTGTTGTCCAGCTTCTTTCTGACCCTACTTATGGCTGGCAAATTAAAACAATAAATTTTCTAAAGCTGAAGCCTATCCGCTTCCTCTGTAAAGAAGAAAAGATAATCAGCGAGGTGGCCAGGACCTGCGTGTGGTGAGCCAATCCTCCAGAGGCCTAGGGTCTTTGCCCAGCGAGTCTCCTTTCAAATTTCCCTAAAGCCAGCGTAGCAGATGAATATTCGAAAAGTCAGTTAAGTTGTTTGCAAACACGCGCGGGCTAGCCCAGCGAACGGAGGACAGAAAGCCTGTTCTCAGGGTGGAATCAGCATATGTACTGGCCGCAAGCAGCCCTGGGGTCAGACCCGACACTAAGTAAACAGCGACGTGGCCGAGGGACTCCTTTGTAGTGGCCGCAGCTGTCCGGTCATCTATTGTGCAGCCAGGGCTGGGGTCTGGGGCGCTGCCCTGGCGCCAACTCTGTGCACAAAAACATACCGGGGAGGGCTACACGCATGGCCGCCCCCAGGCCTCCAAACCTTCTCTTTCTGTCTCCCCTTCAGCATCCTGCACCATGCAGACAATTTTTCTCCTTAAGTAAAAAAGCACCGGTGTAAAAACTCCAGCACCTGGTGGGAGGAGGAGAAAGGGAAAAGACCTTCCTTCCCAATGGAGGTGGAAAGAACAGAAGCACAAGACAAAATAACAGGAGGGTTGGAAATCGAAATAAAACTGATAGCAAGAATGATATTGAATGATCTTGTTAACCAGATTTTTTTTTTTTTGTCCCGAGTTGTATGTCTTGGAGAAGTTAGTGAGTGTGTCCGATGACAGAGGAGGAGGAACAGGGACGAGGCAATGCTTTTCCTGAGCCAAGGGGTTGGGGTGGCATAGTCTTGGGTCTTGATGGCTCACTCAGGGAGCCCTACAGAAATGCCCCCAAGGATTCAACCACCTGGGAGGTTCTTTACTTCCGGTATTTCTCCTAAGGATGAAACTTGCAATTCAAACACTCTCGTTGCTGGCTCTCTCGTCCCGTACCCGCCCTATCTCCACTCCCCCATTCCCCTTCCAGCAAGGTTAGCGCACTGGAAGCAACGCGAAGGGGCGGTGTGGAAGGTGAGGCCCGAATTTTAGGCTACTTTTGTCTGATTCAGACTCTTTCAGAATGACCAGCAACTTCAACCTGTACGGCAGAGCCAGGACTCACTGGGCTGAAATGACTTTTGCATGCTGGAGTCCTGTGGATAAGCTGAAATTTACAGAGTAGCTAGCAGGCTATGGGGTGCCAGAGCGGCTCCTGAGATGAGACCTTTTACACCTTCCAGACCCTTCCTCACCCAAATACATGCTTCAGACTCTGTGGCTCCCACTTCTTAGGGGTTTTGGGGCACAATTCTCAGGACTATGGCTAAAGGAGCCAAGTTGGAGGCTTGGACCAGCGGCCTATGGCTGACCATTCAGGCCCTCATTGAACCCATAGTCAACAGGGCATTTCACATCCTCAGTGAGCCAAGCTGGAGGAGTTTCAATGCTCTGCCAAACATTGGAGAATTAAACCAGTCATTTGGCTTAGGTGGCTTCTCTCTGATTTACCTTATGAAATTTTAACTCCTAAATTTAGAAAGGTGGGAGGTAAAAATCATACCAAAAATTTAAAATGCTATCAGGGTGTTGCTGCTGAAAAAAAGTAAATCCACAGATCCCACCTGAATAAGAAACCTTGATTCTGACAAAGGTTTTAAAACTCAAGCTCCTGCCCCCCTGTGCAAAAATGCTCGAGGTTGAATTATTTTTATTTTTTTATTTTTATTTTTTAAATAACAGAATAGCCAGGGTGAAGTGAGGGCTAACATTTTGAGTAGCAGACGCCACTAAGTTCCTGCTGTTCAAGTGAGGGAGAAAGTTTTGAGGTCCCAATCCATAGAAACTTCAATTGTCAAAGCTTAATTAATGTGAAGAATGGATGATTTTCAAGCACTCTGACAGTGGTTCTAATTGCCTGCTTCCTCTTGTGTGTGATTTGCTGCAGGGAGTGGGCTGGACAACTGTGAACCAACTACCTACCAGTAAGTTTATTAAAAAGAAACTCTTGAATGACTGGGGGAGTCTCAGGTTTTGGCCAGCTGGGGAGGGAACTTGGCAAGAGCGTTATTCGTGTCAGAGACTGTAGAATCCCGTGGGCATGTTACCTGGGGACCAGGGTCCCCCAAACAATGTTGTGTAGAAGCTTTTCAGCAGCTCTTTCCAGAACATTTATCAGCAAGCTTTGGGGATCTGTCTCTCTATCTATCTGTCGATCGATCTACCTATCATCTATCTATCCATCCATCCATCCATCTACAGCTTGGTGAGACATTTGCCGAGGACAAATCCGATGGCAAATCGTTCCTTAGGCGGTGGTTCCTTAGGCGAAGAATTTAGACCACCGCCGCGGTCTATACCCGAGCCGCGCCTGGCGGAAAAGACTGGAATTGAAAGCCGCGCCAGGCAGCCCAGTCTCAAAATTTCAAACGCTGCCCTCGCCCTCTCTGGGTTGGAAGCGGGACTGCCCAGCTTGCTGAGTTCCCCTTTTAGTTGGAAGGGATGTGGGGAAATATTGGGTAACTTTCCATATCCGCAACAAATAAACAGGGTAATTAAAATGACGCAAATGCTGGTGTTGGACTTAGCTGCTTCTATGATCATTAAAGGCAGCGACTTAAAAAAAATCAATTAAGCCTAATGATGGACCTTTACTTCTTGTGAATAGATGGCAAGTTAAACCAATTAGACACATTCATCAAATTCTTTCCACCAAGTTTCTATAGACATTAGGATATGTTCTCAACACAGCTCAGGAACTCGCACAATATTATCCGCCCAGCGCCGGGACAGGTGGGGAGCCACGTGGATCGGGGTTAAAGAAATGCAATCCCCCACGCCCCATCCCATCCTAGGAAGCCTATTGCTTCGGGGCAAGGCAGGTCCGTTCTTGAATCTTCCTAGTGCAGCACCGGTCCCCTTCCCATCCAACTTCTTTTCCAAAAAGTCGCTCAAAATTAACGAGTTTTCTGTTTTCTAAATCCCTCTGTGTGGTCAAGAATCCTGGATGTGGGAGTGTTTGGCAAAACCTAACTCTTCTTGGCGCAGAGTAGCACCTAGGAAAGGCTGGAATTAAGAACCCAGAGAACGCAAATCGAATAATAGGAAAATAATGTTAGTTCTCCCTTTGCATTTTCTTCAGAATCTTTTGCGGAGGCCAGAGTGTTTCCAAGGGACCCAGATCTGCGGGCTGGGGGTGGGCTAGGAGGAGGAGCCGCAGGGAGAGTCAAATATGCCGAACTCCCCAAACACCAAGCGTTACTAGCATTCTGGTATCACCAGGTCAAATGGCCTCAGTGCGAGATGATCTTCCCGAACGAATTTAAGACTTTTTTGAGTTGGAGTTCGGACTCAGCCTCGCCGGAGAGCGCAGAAGTTGAAATTCTGGGTCATTTTCCCGTGGCCTAAGCTGTCGCACTCTTCCTCTAAAATAGGAGTTTCATCTGTTGGCTTAGGGGCTATAGTTTGAACAAGAACTTACTTTCCATTGCTCTGGAAGTGACAGGTAGTGCTATAGCTTTTAAGGAAGAAAGAGATGAATGTATATGCTGGGTTCCCTGTGAGAAGCCACAGGCTTTTAAACAACATGTGAAAGGGCATGAAATTCAGCATCCAAGCAGATCCTAAAATTTAATATTCATTGCCTAACATATTCCCATAACTATTATGTATCACCGTATTTGGAGTACGCTGACATAATTTTCATTTTATTGTTATTTATTACAAGAGTACATAAAATGATGTATAAATATTTATTAGGTGGTAACGCTATTTATAAGAACATACAAATGTATGGCAATAAATATATCAGATATGTAATATTTATTTGATGATATGTCCTAGGCTAAATATGTATCTAGAGGCACATATGTATATGTATTTAGAGTGTGTATTTACAATCGATTTTGGAAGATACTGAGTGAAACCTTTTGAGCTCCATCCACAGCTGACTGAGGCAAAAACAAGCATCTTCTTCTTAGTAGTGCCATTTCTAAACCCTTCTCTTGATCATCACTCTGTCATCGCCTCCACTACCTCCACATAAATAAGAAAATAATATAAAATAGGTAAATAAACAGAACACTCCAACTTTCTCCCAACCGGGCAAGCCTAACCCTTCACCTCAAAGCTGTTTTTTGTTTGTTGTTTGTTTTGTTTTTTCTTTTTTTAAGTTTGATTCTGCTCCCAAACTTTCCCGCTTCATAGAGACTTTTAGGGCCAATCTCCAAATTGGCGGAGATTCTGCGACCCAGCTCCAGACCTGAGCAGAAGGCATGACTCAGACCTATTCCCGGCCACCAGGAAATAATGGTAGTTGAATAAGGGGAATAAAATTCAAGGTGAGGGCGAGCATTTGGACTGTTACGCATGTGAGCACAGTCCCGGGAGGATTTTTTTTTTTCTTTCTTTCTTTTTTTTCAGCTAACGGTCTTTGAGTGCGAGTCTATGACATCAGGTTGCAGATGAGGAGCGGGTAAGAGAGATAAAAGTTGAAAAGGTTTCGATTTGCAAGAGAACAAACTTTTTGAACTTTCTATGCACATGGTGCAAATCTGCCTGTAATCATTTTTCAGCTCATCCGGGAGCTGATATCCTAGAGAAGCCCCAAAGTAAATAAGCATCCCTCCCACCCCCCAAAGTCACGCCTTTAAAAGGAACACCGTCTGCCTAATTACGTTTGAATTATGCAAGGAGCTCCTCAGAGGATGGAACTTTAGACAAATAATTGCTCCATTGTGAGCCGCCGGCCCGCCCGGCGCGGCCTCCCTCCCCTTTTCATCACTCGCGCTCGGAAGGCGGCGGGGCTCTCAGCCACCTGAAAACCGCCGCTGGGGGCAGAGCCAGAGACTCCTGCCTAATTAACCTACTTTTCCTCCCAGTAGATGTCAAGATTTTAGAAAAAGGGTTGGGGGAGGGAAAAGAGGGACACACAGGGGTTCCCCACGACCCCAAGAGTCGAAACAAAGTTCTTTTGCCAAGTTTCATAGTTGTGATTCGTTTGCACTTCAGGCAAAAACTTGAGATGTCCAGGGAATTGCTTGGAAAAGCTTCCTCTGCTATCGGGGTGCCTTGAGGAGACAGAAAGTTTTGGAAAATTAGTGCCATATGTGTGTTTCAATAGTGTTACAGTAAATCATAGTAATCAAACAGTTTCTCAAAGTTTGGGAATAAACGAGAAAATGTGAAGATCTCTCTAATCCTTAAATGAAGAATAAGGTTAATTTTCCAAATGAGGATTTTATTAAATTCATCTCGTATGTAATTTTCTAAGAAGAAAGAAAGAAAGAAAGAAAGAAAGAAAGAAAGAAAGAAAGAAAGAAAGAAAGAAAAAGCAAGCAAGCAAGCAAGCAAGCTAGGAATTTTAACCACAGTGTTTCCTCTCTTACCAGTTTCCTGAGGACCACTCTGCTGATCATCCAGCAACAGTTATTTATGATGTTCTCCTCACGGGTAGATTCCCTATTCAAAATCAAAGAGTTGATTTTGATTTATTTCCATTTGTTTTAATTTGGCTAGGACTGAAATTGTATTTTCAGGATCAGCAGTCATATATTTGGATCATGTTATTGGGAAAAAATGTAATTACCTTCAAACCTCAAGAGTTCATATGCAAGCTGTGTAATAAAATGATTGAAAAACACACTATTGGCTCATTAAGTCTCTTTTTAAATATTTTCTCACATTGATAAAATTCACAGTATACTAGCCCTCTATTAAAGTAATTTTGGAAGAAAATATATGGGCTTTGAAATTTACAGGAGCTGAGGGTGAAGTGGATTTAGTGTTAGAACAGAAAACTATGGGTTCTTATAGATTGTTAGAAATATTTTCTATAAAAAATATAGATGCATTGCTATTCAATTAGTTGATCCCCTCCAGCTTAAAAAACTCCACAGGACACTAGCTAAAGGTGTACACAAACTTTTCTCCAGAGGGCTTATGTATATTTATTTATTCATGGAGCCCAAGGCAACCAGTGTATTAGAAGCAGAGATAGAAATGGGGTGAAGGGCTGGCAAAGGTAAAATGCTTCTGAAGTGAGTTCCTGAGGTGAAAGTTCCTAAATGGCATTCTTTCTCCAGGAAAGTTATTTATCAGCACATGTGTTTCAGTGAAAATAGTCAAGATGCTCTGAGTAATGGGCTATGAATCCCACAATTAAGTGAACTCTGCAGTTTTCAGTGACCATTTTCCTATACACATGCAGACAGATAATCCCCTGTGTGTATACAGACATAGAGACAAACAATAGTATACCCCCAAAGATATATCATAAATACAAATATAAAAAAAGATTGGAGTGTGGGTAGAGCAGGGTAGATATATAGAAACAGAGGAGATGAGGGACACGTAAACTATCAGCTGAGTATGTGATTTTAGAAAGTGTTAATTCATAAAATCTCACCTGGCTGAAGGTATAGGCAACCTTGGGTAGCTCCTGACAAGGTGCCCAGGACTTGTAAAATCTGCAAAAGGTGAGTACAGGGCTCTATAACATGTGTTTCCTCTAGAGTAAGAATTAAAATGGGAAAAATGGTTCTAATCTCACATTTAATTAACATGTAGAATTTTATAAGAACTGGCAGGAGCTGTTTATGTAATTTGAGTCTATAAAGTAAAACATTTGCATTGATTGCCCATCACTCTCCCCGAAATGTCTCTGTACTCACTTTCCTGTTTACGCAAATCATTCCGAATTCTTCTGAGAAATCCCTGACAATCTTCACC
The DNA here is from genome assembly GCF_043159975.1 of Macaca nemestrina. NCBI lineage: Eukaryota > Metazoa > Chordata > Mammalia > Primates > Cercopithecidae > Macaca > Macaca nemestrina. The sequence goes on along the minus strand of NC_092126.1, from coordinate 49,916,498 downwards.
CTGATGAATTTTTTGATCATCATTTGATCATCATTTAAGAAACTAAAATATATTAATCTCAAAGAAATGCCCTAATTCCTAGAATTATACTACGTTTTCAATATTTTTTCTATTGCCATGCCATCAGTTAAATACTTCTGAATTGCTTTATGGTCTAATACTTTCCCTCTTTCCCTATATTATTAGGGTTATATATTCAAACAAATGAGTAAACTGTTATTTGATTATTTATGCAGATGACTGTCTCACAAGTAAAAAGACTCATAAAACTAGTTTTTTCCCCTACTTCTTAAATATACTTTTTTTTTTTTTTTAACTCAGATATCCTCTTTTTCTCATGAAGATTTTGAGACAAAAATCATAGTACAGCCACTGGCCTAAAAATGACATAGATAATAAAGTTTGCTAAGTATGTATGAGCTTTGATTTGTGTTTCATCAAATTGTAAAAATTGCACATAATAATTTAATTGGTGGACTCAAATAATATTTCAGGCAAGTTTTAGTATCCCGGTATGCTTAGGGAAGAGGATGAGGAGTTAATTATAAATTTCTTCCCTAAAGGAAAAGTTTCTCTGTAATTATTTGTTGTTTTAAATATCAACAAATCTTATTTTGTAAATTTGAGTATGTGACCTTAATTAACTAATGTACAAGAAAAAAGTTTTCATCATTTTCCATTAAGAAGTATGAATATTAATTATATTGAAATAATCAAATAATCTATATGGTTTTTACATATTAACTTTATATATATATTTATGTATACTCCCATACACATAGGTATACACACATATCCCAAGACCAAAACAAATTTATGGTAATTTAAAATCTTTTTTATAGGTTGTTTATTTATATAAGAGTAAAGATTCCTATAATAAAATATTCTTGAAAACTTGTTACTTAACCAAACTAACAAATGATAAAGTATTTGCCAAGGAATAAAATTTATATAATATGCCACATTCTCTAATGATGGTATTGTATTTCAAATTTTAGATATTCTCCTATCTTGTTATATTACTGTAAGAGAGTTTGGTTTGAGATATTTTTTGAGTTACATGCTCAATGTTAGTATTTATCTTAAAACAATGTTGCATTGCAGCTGCCTGGAAATATGTTTTAAATATTTGTGTTTTTGTAAATGTGGACAATATTTATTCACAATTACCTCATTTTCAACTACATCTTAACTATTTTCCTGTCCTAATCAACTCAGTAGATCTTTAAAACAACATGATTTTTGGTATAACACAACTATGAAATAAAAACAGAAACCACCAAGAACAGTTTATTCTTATTGGCTACAGGGAGATACTTATTTCACACTGGAAGCATTATATTTTGGAGGTGGAGCTGACTCCCGAGAACATGTGCCAAGCTTCAGTGAAACGCTCTGCTGCAAAACCGAGGGCGTAGCCGGCCCAACTGGGTTCCTAGGAGCAGGGAGCCTTTTATTAGCTGTCCGTTTGTTTTTCAGGTGGAGAGTTCACCACCTTTTCTAGTCATGATGAATCTGTGGGTGAAACCTCTTCTGTGTAGTCTCTGAAAGAACACTGGATCCCTTTTAGTTCTAGGAGAACTAGTATCTTCCTGATTTTCTATAGTGTCGAGAGTTAAAAACACATATTGATTTCACATATGGAATTGCTCTGACCGGTTCTTTCTCTCTATTGATAGATATAATCAAAATAATGTTTTCACACTCACAGAAAAGATTACACACTTCCATTATTTTATTCTATTATATTAAAATAGTCATTTAGGGAACTTTCATAAAATTAGCATTTCCTAAAATAAATTAGTAGGTTTTTTGTGGTGACCCATTTACATTTGGAGGTGTAGTGGGAGAAATGTAGGAATCAAGGGCCAGCCAAAATAAAATAGGAAAGTCTAGAGAATTTCTCATAATCTAGAAAACTTTGGGAGTACAATGCAGTATGACAGAGACTTGTCTCTGGTGGATATCTAAATATCATTTAGATCCTTCATTTTACAGATCAAGAAAATGAAGCCGAAGGAAACGAACTGATTCTAAGTCAACGCAGCTAATCTAGGACCACATCTAGGTCTTCTGGTCTCCACCCAGCTTTTATTTGTGGGACTATACACATTATTGATGATTGTTAGCTCTTTGAAAGGCAAATCTGTGCCTCTCATAATTTTATTGCACCTGTGCTTGCCTTTGAACAAAAAGCTCTCAATGAAAATATCATTATATGAAGTCCTGATTGTGGACTGCATTGCCTTAGGAGGGCAGGACCAAAGCCCTCACCAGACAACTATTATATTCTGGAAATACTGGAATAAGGATGCGGTAGATATCATATGGGAAGATATTATTTTCATAATCTCTTATTTGAGAGAAAAAGATTCTCAGCCCTTGCGTTCTTTGAAGTTGTGGGCCTGAGGCTGAAATAATTGATATGACATAGACACATACATGAAAGGAGCATATTAGAAGCCCAAAGAAACAAGATTTGTGCCAGAATATGCATGTGTATAGGACAGTAGCCATACAACAGGCAGACACTTGACACCACAATGTAGCATGCAATAACTTATCCAAATATTATAAACTTAGTAGTCATAACTTAAAATGTATAGTTCAATATTATTTCTCTGTATGTTATTTAGGGAGCAAAATATTCTTCAGTTGCCTAAAAAAACTGATTGTCTTGTATTTCATTTTAACTCATTTTTGTTTTGTTTTGTTTTTAAATTGATACTTATTATATATACATATTTTGGAGTGCCTATGATAATTTGATACATTTATATAATCAAATCAGTGTAATTGGGGATGTCCATCACCTTAAATGTTTGTCTTTACTTTATTCTTGGAATATTCAAATTGTTATTCTATTATAGTTACTTTAAAATGTACAATACATGAATGTTAAACTATAGTTACCCTATTGACCTATCGAACACCAGGTTAATTGTAACTAATTTTGTTATGATTGACGTTGCATATATTGTAGAAAATAACATATTGGTCCTACTTCTGCTTTTCAAACTGAAAAAGGTAACAGCCTCAAATTATGTCCTTTCCCCAGGGGATTTTTTTTTTTTTAAAGGGACAAAGTTATGCTCTGTAGCCCAAATAGGAGGGAAGTGACATGATCACAGCTCACTGCTGCCTAGAACTCCTGGGCTCAAGGAATCCTCCTGATAGGACTACAGGTGTACATTATCACGCTTGACTAATTTTTAAAGTTTTTTGGGGAGATGGGGTTTGTCATCTTTTCCAGGCTGGTCTTAAACTCCTCCAGGGAAATTTTTAGAGCAAACAATATTTGATCAAATTATGGCTGTATAAAAAGTTTTAAATATTATGGGATTTATAGTAGCTCTGGGGAAATGATTTATCAACTGAAATAAGTAAATGCTGATAATCTTGATGCTTTGGCAGTCTAATGCTTTCATGAGCCAACAAAAACCATCTGGAGTATATAGCTTGCTGTTTCTTCTTGTCTAGTAGACAGTCAGTTATTTTGCCTGCATCTGCATCATATAATCTAAATTTGTTGCTACTTTTTGGGGGCTGGAAATTTGGAAAAATAATTGGTATGCTTTCCTGAAAATATCTCTTTGTTAGGCTGAGAATTGGCCTGGCCTTCTTAATACCAACCTACGATGATGTTATTTATATTAACAACTGTATTTGGGGCTTTCGTGATCTTTTGGGGATTGAAGATTTTAGTTAACTTACTTGGGTGCTCCTGAGTCATCAGCTTACTTCCTCTCTCTCTCTCTTTCTCTTTTGGTCTGTGATACTATTTCACTGAAAATGATCTTTCTGACTAATGGTATGATAGTGCCACAATCTAGAAGCTATTGAAATCTATTTTCCAAAGTATCTTTTTCTAGGAAAAGATATTCCCATTGCTGCTAGCACACTTAAATTGCATTTCTTTTTTTTCCTTTTTGCTGAGCAATACAGGATTAAGTTGGGGTAATAAAATCAGTGAACAATATTGGTACCACCAGGACACTGCAGAACACAGGGGGCAACATTCTGGAGTTTTCTATGCAACAGGAAGATTAACTTGATTTTGAATTTGATGTAGGGATAATGCATTAAGATAGTGACATGATCTCTGCTACTGCAACCTCTGCCTCTCAGGCTCAAGTGATTTGCCTGCTCCAGCCTTCCAAGTAGCTGGGATTACAGGCATGAGCCACCACGCCCCATGCCCCACGCCCTGCCACTCTTTTTTTTTTTTTTTTTTTTTTTTTTTTTAGACAGTCTCTGTCGCACAGGCTGGAGCACGGTGGCCGCAATCTCAGCTCCCTACAACCTCCATCTCCCAGGCTCAGGCGATTCTCCTCTCTCAGCCTCCTGAACTGGGATTACAGGTGTGCACCCCCACACCAGGCTAATTTTTTTTTTTTTTTTTTTTGAGATGGAATTTTGCTCCTGTTGCCCAGGCTGGAGTGCAATAGCACAATCTTGGCTCCCTGCAACCTCTGCCTCCTGAGTTCAAGCAATTTTCTTGCCTCAGCCTCCCAAGTAGCTGGGATTACAGGCACTCACCACCACATCCAGCTAATTTTTGTATTTTTAGTAGAGATGGGTTTCACCACGTTGGCCAGGCTGGTCTTGAATTCCTGACCTCAGGTGATCCACCCACCTCGGCCTCCTAAAGTGCTAGGATTACTGGCGTGAGCCACCGCGCCTGGCCTCACACCCAGCTAACTTTTTATATTTTTGGTAGAGACTGGATTTCACCATGTTGGCCAGACTGGTCTCGAACTCCGACCTCAAGTGATCTGCCCGCCTTGGCCTCTCAAAGTGCTGGGATTATAGGTATGAGCCACCACACCCAGCTTCTGCTAATTTTTGTGTTTTTAGTAGAGTCGGGGTTTCACCACATTGGCCAGGCTTGTCTCGAACTTCTGGTCTCAGGTGATCCACCCACCTCGGCCTCCCAAACTGCTGGGATTACAGGCATAAGCTACTGCACCCGGCTGCATGTAGGTGACTTTTAAATTTCTATCTTCAGCCTCAAGTTCCATCCTGAGTTCATAAGCCCCATTTTCAGTTTCCTAGCAAAGATATGTATTTTTTAATGTGTGCTTTGTCAATCTGGACACATCCAAAATAGTATTGAAAGTCCCCTGTCCCTCCTTCTTCTCCCCTTCAAGTCTGTTTCATGTTTTAAGATCACTAATTTTCAGTCCTTCAGGCTCATACTCAAGGAGTTTTCTTTTCACACCTCTTCCCCTTCAGTCCCCACATCCAATTTGCCTTTAAGTCCTTCAATACCAGCTTGCCTTTGGTTTCCTCTCCCCTTTTACTTTTTTATGTCTCGTACCTGAATAATTAGAATGTTTTTCTGTAACCACTCAAGTTCCATCTTCCAGTTCATCCTTAACATTAAGGCATCTGATCTAAAGAGGTACCATCCATTCAGGATTAACTAGATGTTGGGCATTCTACATAAAAAAAAAATCACACTTATTTAATTCCTACATGCACCCCATTCAAGAGGTGTCACCATCATTTATAAAGAAAATGGAAAGCTCAATGAGTTGAAGAAACTTACCCCAGGACATTGGTAGAGTGGCCACATAATTTCTCATTCAAATAGAAATACTTTTGAGCATGAAAGAAGGATACTAGGAATAAATATGTCCAGATAGATGTAAAAGGGAACTTCCCCAAACAAACCAGGACACTAGGTTATTTATTCAGTAAGTAATAGACTCAAGCAGGGTTCCCCTCTACGTCTGTCTGGAGAGACATTATAACCATCATGTGACCATGAGGGAGTAGCTGATTAGCTGAGAATGACAGAGAGAAAGGGGAGAAAGAAGCAGATCTTTTGATGACAATGCTAATCCACCCAATCTCCATCTTTATGTTGAGTAGATAATAAATATCCTTGTTGTTTGAACTATTTCATTTCTTGAGGATGAATACATTTCAATATAAGGAAAGACAGTACATTATACGAGTAATGGCAAGGGTAGCATAAGGGTAGTGCAGGCCACTTTGAGAAATCAGTTGTGACAATCTAACCTAATCTTGTGTAAACGTGTATGTGTGTATTGGGGAATGGCCAGTGAAAGATTCTTGGAGGAAATAACATTTTAATAGAAACTTGCATGCTGAATTCAACTCTGTCCACCTACATTTTTGTGTTTGGGAAACAGTGTTTTCCTTCCCAAGAACTTTTGGCCTTAGAAATTTACAGATGCTTTGCCTGCAATCCTAGCACTTTGGGAGGCCAAGGTGGGTGGATCACCTGAAGTCAGGAATTCAAGACCAGCCTGGCCAACATGGTGAAACCCTGTCTCTACTGAAAAATATGAAAAATTAGCTGGGTGTTGTGGTGGGAGCCTGTAATCCCAGCTACTCAGGAGGATGAGGCAGGAGAATCACTTGAATCCAGGATGCAGAGGTTGCAGTGAGCCAAGATCACACTACTGCACTCCAGCCTGGGCAACAGAGTGAGACTCAGTCTCAAAAAACAAAAACAAATTACAGATGCTTTGATTTGCAACTTTGACAGACAAGTAATATTAGACGGGGTTGCCAGAGTCAAAGTGGTACAGGGATTCAACTTGAAATGTCACCTGGAAGTTTTCTATTTATTTCTCAATAATTTGTCTCAATTTTATTTCAGCCTTGTTGGTGTGAAGTGTTAGAATGCAAATTACCTTTTTGCCTCTATCTTTCTTTTGTAAGATCTCTGGCTTTCTTTGGGTTATTTCTTGTTGAGCTGGAATTAAAAAAAGAAAAAAAAGGAAGACCTCTGAATTCATGAGTGACTTGTTAAAAAAAAAAAAAGAAATATACTGAGCAATTCAGAATTATACAAACAATGTCAATTGTAGAAAGACCACCTGTTCCAATGGAGTCAATCCTCAGAGATTTTAAATACAGTTTCTTCCAATCCTTAATTGCCTCAGGATGAGGCAATTGTGTATCTGTTTAGAACCATTAATAACCTACTTCACCTGATTGCAGTAAGTGTTTTTTTTTTTCCTCCAGATTTGTCAAATGGTAAATGCAAGGACTTTATGCACTGATAAACAACGAAATTGACCAAATTTAGCAGTAGGTCTCAGCCAAAGGCAATTTTTTCTTTTATCTTCCATCTAATTTGACAACTAATGGTTTCTGAAAAATTAAAGCTGGATGATTTCTTCAGCACACTTGCTTGATTTTGATTAGATCAAGTATGATCTGCCTTCTGCTTTGCTTTTAGGAATTGTTCTCAGGGTCTATTTCTCTCACTTTTCATAGCTCTGTATGATTCGATAAAGATTAACATATCTTTCTCATAAGGAGATGGTATTCTGCTCATCTATTCCAGTCCGTTGATGTTTCTAATATTATCATTTGATTTTTGCAACTTAGACAAGTCACTTAACCTCTCTGTGCTTCAGACTGATTTTTATTTGTGAAACGATAATGAGGAAGCTAATAAGATAATTTGCTACATTTTTTTAGGCAAACAGAGTTAGAAAATTACCAGGGCTGCAAAAATTCTGGAATTAGCACATATCAACCAATTCTATTTGCTTTTCTTTCCAACCATTTCTAGAGCGCTTCCTTCAAGGGGGGAAGACTCACTATAGTGGCTCTCCTGGCCACAGCATTTTATACAGGTGTTTATTTTAGAATGATTTTAAGAAAAACTTTAAAGGGAAAAGCAAGTCCAAAATAATAACCTAAAATGGTTTTTGTGGGATGGTGTGGGAGTGTGGAGATGAAGTTGTGAGCTGATGGAGTACACAGAAGTCCAGGAGCACTCCTTGCATCCTAACTTGTGTTAGAGATACACAGCCATATCAGCTTTCACTGCTGTGTACTTGGAGACTTAATAACTAGCCTGCAAGAACTGGCCTGTTGTGCCCTTTGCAGAGGGCAGGGTTCCAATAAACGTTTAATTTAAACCATAAAATTCTAAAGATCTGGTCTTCATAAGTGAAAAGGAAGAGACAGAAAGCATACAAAGTGAAGTGGCAAAATGAAAGCAAATGCACAGTTAGTAGGCATAGTGTAGAAAGGCAGAAATGTGCCAAGGAAGAACCAGGAATCCCATAAAGTATGATGGCTCCAAAACAAAAGAGGAATTTAGATGTTGCAAAATAGTGTTTGAACGCTTTGCAAGAGACTCCCAAGTTAATACTGAAAGTAGATTTTAAAGATACATTAAAGATGGACTCACGTGATGGCTTATGCCTATAATCCCAGTACTTTGGGAGGCTGAGACAGGTAGATCACTTGAACCCAGGAGTTCAAGACTAGCCTGGGCCACATGGCCCTGTCTTCTGCAAAATGTACAAAGAATAGTCAGGTGTCGTGGTGTGCACCTGTGGTTCCAGCTACATAGGAGGCTCAGGTGGTAGGATCCCTTGAGCCAAGGACGTCAAGGCTGCAGTGAGCCATGATCGCACCACTGCACTCCAGCCTGGGCAACAGAGACCTTGTCTCAAAAAAAAAAATATATATATATATATATATATATATACACACACACACACACACATACACACACACTAAAGATGAAAAATTTACTAGAAAATTATCTGGACTCTATTTTAGGAGTAAAAATGTGCATAGGGACACATTTTTATCAGATCATCTAATTTAATATGATTTCTCATGGTTTGCAAGGCTTTTTGTGACGTGTTTCTGCTCTAACACTTGCTGCCTCATGACTACATGCAAGTTAAAAGTCTCTCTTTGTGCCTCAGTTTTTCTCATAAGTAAAATTGAGAAAATAACAGTACCTATCTCAGGAAATTTTTGTGATGATGAGATGAGATTATACCTGAAATATAACTAAAAGAGTACTATAGTAAGTGCTTACTTAAGGTTAGCTGGCATTAACTATAATTATTATCATTACTACTATTATTATCACCAAGAGATGTTTTAAAAGCACAAACTTTGGAACCAGATTGCCCAGCTGTGAATCCTGGATTTATCACTTGCTACAAGTGGGTATGTGGTCAAGTTCTTTCAGCCTCCAGGTCTTTATTTCCTCATCTGTAAAATGGGAACAATAGTACTTACTTCATAGGGTTATTTTTAACTTTAAATCTATTAATGTATACAAAGGTTTACAGCTATGCTTGGTTCATAATTGTCATTATGGTGATGATTATTTTTCTGACTGGCCCTCACCTTCTTGCACTGTACTCCTAAACCACATTGACTTGTGTTTTATCACATGAATCAACCTATTATACTTCAAGTTTTTTGCTCTTGAGCTCACCTCTTCAGCCAGGCCTTTCTCAACCACCCTGTCTCTTTTGCTCCAAACCCACAGGTATTCTCTATCTCGGTCTCAGTTTTGTCACAGCATTTTCTATCCGACATTGTCTTTGTGCATGTATGGCTTCCCTTATCCTACTCCTCACAAATCTTAAAGAATATAGATTGCATGCTTTGTTTGCTACAGTGACCTAGGGCCTAGATCAACACCTGTAGATGATAGGCATTAAAAATAGTCAAATCAATGAGCACAATTGTGATAGGGTCTAAAGTGATCTGCAGATCAGTAAAGATCATTTCCATCCTATTCTTAACAACAGTCTAGAACAGGGCAGTCCAAAATATGGTCCATATGATTGATTCTATAAAGTTGGGTCCAATGTTGGCAACTGTATACTCTCTGTCTAGACCGTGATACTTTTGGAATAAAAGGAGTTGCTGTTAATAATCAGGACAAAATAGTATGCAAAAAACTGGGGCAGTCCAGAGTAAATCTTATCCAGGAATTATCTGCATTAGGATCATAGGTGATGATGGACTCATAAATGCAGCTTCCCAGGCCCTTTCCCAGCTCCACAGCATCAGGATCTTTGGTAAAGACACCTGATGTCTATATAAGGAAGTGCTCTGGGTGATTTTGAAACATGCCAAGCATGCCAGAGTTTGAGAACCACTGGGGTTGAGGATTAGAACATCCTCTTTTGGGTGCTTTGTCCCCAACCCAGGAGGCTTCCCCAAAGGCGTTAAATACTTATTAACACTGTTGTGTGAGAGCTGCAGTGGCGAGATTGCTGCATGGAAGCCACGGACTCATTAGCACTTGTATAGGAACCTCTGCCTGTTCTTAAGGGTTAATTTCTTGGCAAACAATCAAAGTCTTCATGAAGCACTTCTGCAGAGTGAGGACAAATTTGGGGTGATGTAGTGCAAATTATAGGAAGTGAGTACATTAGCAATTACAGAGGTTTAATAAGTCTGAAAAAGAGTTTTAGTAAGTCTGGAAAAAATATGTATATTCTGGGAGAAAAGTGAATAATGGTAATATAATTAAAGGCTAATCACTTATAGTTGAATCCTATAGTACTGTATTTCTTTCTTAAAATAATGCTTTGGAGATTGGAGTTTGGAGTTTGAAGATCAGGCTAACACTAATAAAATACAGTTTTTTTTTTTTTTAAATTTTTGCTACACGTATCTGTTTTGGTGGCATGGACAATATTTTCTGATTATGGGTAATAATGATACAGTAAATAAAGCTTTTATCACCCTCTCATTTTTTCACTTCTCACTTTAACGAAAAATTCTCCTTATCCATTTCATCTTCCTAGGGTGGGGGTAAACTACTAATTGCCATTTTGGTTTTCCTCATGCCATCTTTATGTTATCTCCTTTTTACTCTTATCCTTTTCTAAACTTTTCAAATTCCGTTCTCTTTTCATGCATCCTTGATACAGAAAGATAATGTATGAATTTATATCTTCATCAATTTAAAGTCTTACAGACAAATATGTAGGCTTGGTTTTGAACAATCTCAACAGACACTCTGCATTTAAGCTAGAATCCCTGCTAAGCAGCTTACTAAGACTTTAAACAAAATCATTAAATCATAGATAAGTCATTTTATATGGAGATGTATATAAGAGGCATAGAGATGTCATTTATGTATCTTGATTTACTATCATTTTCCGTGAAGTAAGAAGAAATTGATGGAGAAGGTGTTCTTGTGAGGTCTTCATTTAAAATAATATAAAAAATAAGAATTCATCAATAAGCATGTTAAAACAAAGTTCGAAGGTGCAGCTTCCTCTCATTGATTACTTAAAAGTTTGTGCATTTTGTTTCTCACTATCTAAACCTAACTATGGGATTTGGCAACCACTCCAACAATCTGAATTTTGTAAGACAGAGATAAGAGGTTATAGTCATAGCTAACAATGCCAGGAATGAGAATGATGTGGGGAGTTTATAGAAATTATTCTCATGATTATTTAAATGTTAGGCTTGCCATAGTAATTTAGATAGGCAATTTTAAAAGGAAAACAATTTCATTGAAAATTGTGTGTATGTAACTTTAAAGGTTTTCGGCTTGGGATCAGGCTTTCTCCAATAGGCTGTCCACTTTGGGTAGCGATTGGCAACCTCTTTTCTACGTTTCCCAGTTGGTGCGGTTTCACTCAGCAGGAGGGTGACCTCTCTGAATTCAGAACACCTAACAATTCTAGTTCAAATCAAATCTCTGCCTTTTAAACCTTGCCTAAAAAGATTCTGTCTCTGAAATCTCCTATAGAGACATGGAGGTATCTTAATTACTTCTAACATTAGCTGAGTATTTAAAATATTACACAGTATAATATCAAACTAGCTGTGTCCCGGGGCCTCCTCCACCCGCACTAATAAGCATCTGTATGCTAAGACAATCCATTATATTATAGTAATTGTCAAAAACCAACTTTAAGCAGAAAATAAATTACTGTTTCTAAGTGAAACATGAACCTTCTAATAGTGGGCATGCTTTCTCTGTGAATCAGTATTCTTAACCTAATAACACCTATAGTTCTGAGAGACAAGCTGTTGTCAAGATGCTGGCTCTATATGAGAGAAGTTGCTTTTATTTCGTAACCTGTATCACTTATCCCCTCTCTGTGTGCCCCCCTTAAATTTACTCTAGTTGATTGTGATTGTCTTCAGGTTTTAGTTTTGGGACTGTAGTTTAGTGTGCCAGAAGTGCAACTTTTGCCATGATTAAAAAAGCTATATCACTCTGGCTGTTACTTTTTGGGAATGGGAGCAAGCAGAAAAGTATACGTTTGGTAAAATCAGATTGAGTACCATCTTTATTTGGTACTACTTGTGGCTACAATAGAAAACATGTATTTGCAAGTTTTCCTCTTGAATACAATCTGGGGTTTAGTTTTTTAAAACACTTTTTTTTCCCCCTGAGACTGGGTCTTACTATGTTGTCCAGTCTGGCTTCCAACTCCCAGGCTCAAAGCAATCCCCTGGCCTCAGTCTTCCAAGTAGCTGGGACTTTAGGTGCACACCACTGTACTTGGCTGCAGTTATTGTTTAATATGACATTAAATTATATATGAATGAATAATTTTTCATTTATGGTATAAGTTTCCATGTCAAGGTTTAGAATTATGTCCTGGTAACAGGTTAGGGAATTAGAAATCACCTTTAAAAAAATTTCTTTTATTCAAGGTTATAATTTCTCCACACAACCCCCTTCTCTCTCCTAAAAATGGGCAAAAATCTGTTAACAGTTTTATGATTTGAATTTTAAGGCCATGTAAATATAGCAGATATTATATATGATATTTTTGACATTTAACAAACATGCAAAATATCTTTTTAATACTCCTTTTTATTTGCCTGATACAAGTATTGATGATTTTGTTATTCAAATGGCATATATAGACTGGGGGTGTAATTCCTAACATATTTTTTTCATTTTTTTTTCAGGTCTAGGGAAAAGCCGAAATAGAAACCACAAATAACAAATTTTTATAAATTGTCATCCCTGGTTGGCTAGTTCTTCTCTGAAAGAAGTACAACAAAATAGAATGATGAAGAGAATATGAATTTAAGATTTATTTCATAAGAATTCTAAATTCTCCAAGTTTTATATTTAATATATGACATTTCTCTAAGTAGAATAACTTTTGGCTTGTTTGTTTTCAGACTTAAATATGTATTTTGGGTCATTTTTCTTAGAATTTAAAAACATATAGTCTTGGAAATAAGTTAATTTTCACTAGTGTGTGTAAAATAGCTGTATTTGCACTGATTTGTCCTGGACAATCAAAAAGAGTCATGCATTACAGCCATCTAATTATTCAAACTTTCCTAAAAATACCTTAAAAGCAATTTAGAAAACAATAGAATATACATTCTTTACTCTGGGTAGAATGCTAGAAATAATGAGAATTTCAGAAAATAACATCAACACATTAGATATTCAAGAGAATGAAATAATATAATGCAACAACGACAACAACAAAGACTTAGGGGATAATGATGAACAATTTAGACAAAGGACATTAACTGTAATGTCAACTGCAGCAAAACAACATAAAAAAATGAAGACTTTTGGTCCTTCATTTGAAAAATGTTAGGGGCAACTAAGACATTGGGAACACATGTAATTGAAAGAAATAAAAATTCCTTTCTGAAAATTGAAAAAATGAGCAGAGGGCTACAGGAATCAACTAAAAAGAGATAATGAGGACTACATGGGGGTGGAATGCAAATATAATGAATTTTAAAAAGATGATGCTTTTTATTTGTATTCATTTCTATCAGTTTGCTTTTTTTAAACAGAAGGATTTCTATAATAGGAGAGATACTTTAAATTGTATTATAGTATACTATCTATAATTGGATAGGATTCAAGTAGATTTTCAAATTAGCTTATTTCAATTTAGGGGATATACTAAATACCTCTATATGTACATTTGAACTGGAAAGAAAAGCTGAAATCTTTTACTATATATATTTAGAGCTTTAAAAAATAATAATTTTTAAAAAGTAAGTTAAAAGAGTTTCAGAGGAGAAGAGAAAGGCACATATATTTTCTTGTAATGAACCCGATAGCATCACTCAATTTTAGAATTTGTGGTGGAAAACTACATTTTGATTGACACAGATGTGCAAGGAGGGAGGTGGTCAGGCTGATATGAACCACATTAAGAGGAGAGAGATACTTTAGGGTGAGAAAAATAAAAAGGGCTTGACAAAAAGAAAACAGGAAAAAACAGAGATAATGGATATGGGGGAAGGAAAATGCTCAAAGTAATTTAAGCTCAAACAATACTTCGAGCTCAAAACAATTACCTCAATATTGCAAAATTGTCTACTTACTTGGAATCAATAAAGTGACCTTATTATGCCCACCTCTTATAGCACATACCACTTACTTCAATACTCAATGAAAAATAAACAGAAAGAGTGAACTTCTTGATAATTTACCCAATAAAGCTACGAAGCACCAACGATGTTGCCAATGCTTGGTCTGTCTCACCTTCTCCATCAGTCTGGGAGAAATAGGCAAACTGGGTGATGACGTGTCTGTCTGCACACCTGCCCAATGACCAGTGTTTTGTTAGGATCCAGCTGTATTTAGCTATTTAAACATGACAAACTCGCTATTAAGGATCTTAAACCTGCAATTAAAAAGGTATTGTCTAGAGAAAACTCTAATGGCTCTGTGAAAAAACTCTTAATTCCACTTACTAAATATAAAATCAAATATTGCAATTAATTATAGACTGTGCCAAGGCGACCCTTTTGCTGACCACATTACCAGTCCTCAAATGGGGAATGGGTAAATGTTTTCTGATGAGGGCTAAATTGTTGCCTTCTGCTCTATCAACTGTTTTCATAACCCTTCAGTTCCTTTGGCCCTCATCTGTTCTCCTACGGGTTTTGAGGCTGGATTTTATGGCTTCCTTCTCCTTAGACTAATGAATGTTCAACAACTGAGGCTTTGTTGCTCTCAGTGCGAACCTTACAACTTTGTTTCCCTCTGCCCTTCTTTGTTGAATGTGTTCATTTCCCTAACAGAATGTCTCTCTCCTGCAGTTGTCAATCTGCACATTGGCCTCTCTGTTGTTGCTTGTCCATGCTGCTGCAGCTTCTTCTGCCCTCACTTACATCGGGTTTCATATCCAGTCAATGTTTTCAGTGTTCATCCCCACTTGGTGACCCATGGCATGTACCCTATCTTCACTCATGGTATTTCCTCATGGTTGTAGGGGACTTCTGCATCAAGGAGGGTTCAAGCTTTATGATCATTTTCCTTTAATAAGGGTTGTTCTCAGGCCATCCAGCTGAGTAGGAGGCTGTCTGCCCTTCGCTGAGATTTCTCTGGCCATCTCTTCCTGACTTTCTTTATCTCATGTGGCAAGGTCTATCTCCTTTCCTAATGACGTTGAAGCTAGAAAAATCTAGCTGTAAGGGGGGGCACTTAGAAGGCTATGTTGTTTATCTGACTTAGGAAGCGAAATCCATACTGTCTTACAGTTACTTTTGCTTACTGTGTGACTTAGGCTAAGGTACTTAACTTCTCTGCGTCTCAGTTTCCTCCTCTAGGTAATGTGTAATTATTCCACGTATCGGACAAAGACGAAGTGAGTTGTGTAAGGATGAGTGATAAAGTAAGTTGGTGTCTTATGCTCTTAGTACAGTATTTGGCACTCAGCAAGTGCCACGGAAGTTTTGCTAGTTTTATTGTTATTCTTTCAAGAGTAGATATTTTTTCTTTTTCTTTCTTTCTTTTTTTTTTTTTTTGAGATGGAGTCACTCTGTCACCCAGGCTGAAGTGCAGTGGCCTGATCTCGGCTCACTGCAACCTCCGCCTCCCGGGTTCAAGCGATTCTTCTGCCTCAGGCTCCCAAGTAGCTGGGACTACAGGCATGTGCCACCATGCCTAGCTAATTTTTGTATTTTTGTATTTGTAGAGACGGGTTTTCACTATGTTGGCCAGGCTGGTCTCGAACTCCTGACCTCAGGCGATCCGCCCACCTCAGCCTCCCAAAGTGCTGGGATTACAGATGTAAGCCACTGCGCCTGGCCAAGAGTAGGTTTTTGTATACAAAGAGTGTGTCTGTTTGTTGGGTTGTAGAGCTGGAGGTAGAAATTTTAATCATTTCACAACCAAAAGGTGTATATTACATCCTTATGTCATAAACCTAATTTAGCTTCACAGAAGCATACTTTATAATGCCATTTTTAGACTGTGAACAATGTTTTTATCTAAAATAGTTATTTAAATTCCAGAGCTTGATTTTTCACTCCATCCCAGAACTACAGAATATTTTGTTTGGCAGAGGAAGCACATTACCTTTATTATTCTACTCGGTTAGAGAATATTTGCAAAATTGCCTACGTAAGATTTAGAAATCTTAACAGATATTTCCAGTTTTAATGGTGTGTCTCTTCAAAAGAGAACTACTGCTCACAGTAGAATTATAATCCTATGATGAAGAAAAGTAGTTTTTTTCTAATTTACATATATTTATATGATAAAAATGAGAGAAATAGAAATGTTGGAAGTTATTAATCAAGATTTTTGGTAATACATAAATTAGGCTTTTCATTAAAAAAATTTGCAATACGTTGAAGATAAGTGACAAAAAGTCTTGAGTTTCGCCAAAAGTATAGCTTTAAAATGTACAAAACAATTAACATTTCTCCCTAATTATCCCTATTGTGGGTAACAGGGATGGTAGGGGAGAAAGTGAAAGCCATACTAGCTTTAGCTTTTGTAAGCACATGCCTTCAGAGAACAATAACCATTTTTATTGTCAGATTATGAAACTGCAAGAGACTTCTATTGTCATACTTTGCAGAGTGTGTTTATTTGTCTTTTAAAGCTTGGCACTCTCATATACATTTGTAACCTGTTAGAGGAGGAAAGGCTATTTTGTTAGTTATTGTTGACATGAAACACCTTGAGCTGTAGATAATAGTTACAGTTTTATATGTTAACTATATGTTATGTAGTTTTCTACATTCCCTTCCATATTTGAAAGCGCTAAGATATTTTAAATGATAAAGGAATATTAAATAAATAATCTACAGTTTCTTAAAAACAACAGAGTTTAAAATGTCTGGTTTGTTGATTTTTCTGTAAATCATTTAGAGAGGAATAAAAAACTACAGGCATTTTTGAGATTTCACAAGATAAAAAAATGGTTTTATATTTTTACATATTTACATACGTATAAATACATGCAGTTAAGCCTATATATTTCCAATGAGAAACTTGAGTTTGTTTCCACACTATAATGCCAGTATAATTTTCAGATGCTAGAAAGCATTGTTTTGGTAATTTCTTCCTCTGCCTTTACCTTGCTTCCTTCCTTCTTTCCTTTTCTTCTTCTTCTTCTTCTTCTTCTTCTTCTTCTTTTTTTTTAAAAGTGATGGCAATAAATGTTGGACTTTTTAAAAAGTGTCATAATTTCAGTCTTTAAAAAATTTTAGATATTACAACCAGCATTGGACTGCTTGTAATATTTATAGACACTTACAAAAGAGTTGTTGCATGACTAATCACACAAACACTCTGGTAGCTAGATGGAAACTTGTAGAATTTTTGTTATAAAAATAAAAATCTGCTTGTAAAATGCAAAGTTACACATATATTTGTAATAGTCTCTCCAATAAATGTTTTTTAAATAAGGATACATCACTATGGGCTAAAATTTTAAGAAATAACTTTTTATTTATTTATATTAGTTTTAAGGGATATGATTTCACCTTAATATATAGCCTTTTTGAGTTTTATCATATTGCAAATGTTATGGAATATCAAGGCAATTCTACTTAACATGGTTTAAAATTAAACCTATATTAGACTTTTGTAGTAATAAAGCAACTCCAACAACACGAAACCATTGAAGTAATTTTCTCTGAAGTAGAAAATGAATTAAAAGATTAATTAACAACTAATTACCCTGGGTTATTTGATTGCTACCTAAATAATGTAGATATAATTTTTCAATGGATTTTGGTTTTAATTTTACCTGATGAAATAGAGGTCATCTGAAAGCATCTATTTAATGCAGCTAGCAATTTGTCTGGCAGGGCTGCTGAGAAATATTATTTTAACTTTATCTTTTCTTCTGATGATCACATGAGGAAAAGTTCAGCTATGCAGTCACATTTAATTTGCACTGTGGACAAGAATAAATCACTAATTTGTCAAAAGGTGTAGAGAAGGATTGATTTACCTTTATTTTGCAACCAACATCTCCAGAATTTTAGATTATGAACATTTGACATGGGAACGTGAGAGATTAAAAGAGAAAACAATATAAATAATCTTTTTCCCAAACACAAATCTCTAATTATAATGGAAAGAGGAGAACCAAAGATTCAGTAATTAAGAAAATGCTTTCTTCTTTTAAGTATTTCTGAACATACATTGAGAATATAGGAATCAAATATAGCACATTTACTTCTAAATCTACTGTATTTACTTGAGAGGACTGGGACCTTATTATTAACATTCTATAAGTAAAGCATACTTATCATTATGAAATTTACACAATGAATCAATTTTCTACTGTACATTTGAATATTTA